>NW_027460335.1:4150000-4450000 GCF_050947875.1 Dermacentor variabilis
ATTCGGCCGAATTGAAACAAACGTAATGCGACCTATCCAGGTAATTAGGCTAGGTTTATTTAAAATACCATTTAGTTTATGCACAAGTTTGCACATACATACATACATACATACATACATACATACATACATACATACATACATACATACATACATACATACATACATACATACATACATACATACATACATACATACATACATACATACGTACGTCATCATCATCATCAGCAGCAGCAGCCTGTTTTATGTACACTGCAGGAGGAAGGCAGAGACTTGGAGACTGACAAAGAAGCGTGAGAACAAGTTAAGGACCGCGCAAAGAGCGACGGAACGAAGATTGCTAGGCGTAACGTTAAGAGACAGAAAGAGAGGGGTTTGGATTCGAGATCAAATGGGTATAGACGGTCTCCAATTACCCCTGTCCTGCGCCAACCGATTCTAACTAGCGCCCGCGAATTTCCTCATTTCATCGCTCCACCTTGTCTTCTGCCGTCTTCGACTGCATTCCCTTCTCGTGGTACCCATTCTGTAACCCTAATGGTCCAACGGTTTTCTGACCGTTATCTAACCGGCGCATTACATGACCTGCCCAGCTCCATTATTTTCTCTTGATGTCAATTAGAATATCGTCTATACCCGTTTGCTCTCTGCTACAAACCGCTCTCTTTCCGTCTCTTAACGTTATACCTAGCAATCTTCGTTCGATCACTCTCTGCGCGGTCCTTAACTCGTTTTTAAGCTTCTGTGTCAGTCTCCAAGTCTTTGCCCCATATGTCAGTACTGGTAAAATGCATTGATTGTACACCTTACTTTTCAATGATAATGGTATGCTTCCAGCCAGGAGCTGGTAATGTCTGCCGTATGCGATCCAACCCATTTTTATTCTTCTGTGAATTTCCTTCTTATGATCATTGTTCCCTGTGATTAATTGACCTAGGTAAACGTTCTCCTTCACAGACTCTAGAGGCCGACTGGTGATCCTGAACTCTTGTTCATTTGCCCGGCTATTTATCATTATCTTTGTCTTCTGCATATTAATCTTCAATCCCACTCTTACACTCTGTCTGTTAAGGTCCTCAATCATTTGTTGTAACGTCTACATTGTTTCTGAATAGAACAATGTCATCGGCAAACCGAAGGTTGCTGAGATATTCGCCGTCGATCTTTACTAAGCCTTCCCAGTTTAATAGCTTGAATAGTTCTTCCAACCACGCAGTGAATAGAATTGGAGAGATTGTGTCTCCTTGTCTGACCCCTTTCTTTATAGGTATCTTACTGCTTGTGTAGAATTAAGGTAGCTGTAGAACCTCTGCAGATATTTTCCAAGGTATTTACGTAAGCGTTCTGTGCTCTTTGATTACGTAGTGCCGCTATGACTGTTGGTATCTCTACTGAATCAAATGCATTTTCGTAATCTATGAAAGCCATATAGAGAGGCTTATTATACTCTCTGGATTTCTCGATAACTTGATTAATCCATTCTAGATGTGATCCATTCTAGAGTATCCCTTTCTGAAGTGAGCCTGTTCCCTTGGTTGACTAAAGTCCAGGGTTGCCCTTATTTTATTGGAGGTTATTTTGGTAAATGTTTTATATAATACTGTGACTAAGCTAATGGGCCTATAATTTTTCAATTCTTTAACGTCTCCCTTTTTGTGGATTAGTATAATATTTGCAGTTTTCCAGTTTTTTGGGACCCTTGCAGCCGATAGACACCTTAAGAGCCGCCAGTTTTCCAAGCATTATGGCTCCTCCATCTTTGATTAAATCGATGGTTATTCCATCTTCTGCTGCCGGTGTTCCTCATTTCATGTCTTGCAAGGCCCTTTTGACCTCATCGCTAGTTATAGGAGGAATTTCTGTATACTGTTCATTGCTGTTTCTAATGGAGGTATCCTGATTCCTCTGGGTATTGTACAGGTCAGTATAGAATTCTTCCCCTTGTTTTACTAAATCTTCGAGATCGCTGATGATATTACCCTGCTTATCTTTCAGTGCATACATCTTGGTCTGTTTTATGTCAAGTTTCTTTCTGACTGATTTCAGGCTGCGTCCATTTTTACGGCTTCTTCAGTCTTTCTCACGTTATAGTTTCGAGTATCACCTGTTTTGGCCTTGTTGATCAGTTTTGACAGTTCCGCGAATTCTATCTTATCTCTTGGGTTGGACACTTTCATTATTTGTCGTTTCTTTATCAGGTTACTTGGGAGAGCTTGCCTACTGGTTGCCTTGGTGCCTTGCCTCCCACTTCAATCGCTGCCTCTGAAGCCAGCCTAGTTACAGTTTCCTTCATTAGGTCTATGTCATCATCATCTCTCTGTTCTAAGGCTGCATATTTGTTTGCAAGTACCAGCCTGAATTTGTCTGCTTTTACCCTTACTGCCTCTAGGTTGACCTGTTTCTTCTTGACCAATTTTGCTCTGTCTCTCTTCAAATTGAGGTGACTCCTAGCTCTCACTAGCCTATGATCACTGCAGTTTACCGTACCTATCACTTCTACATCCTCAACTATGTTGTGATCGGCCGAAAGTATGAATTCTTGTTTCACCATTAGGACTTTTCCAGGTCCACTCCTTGTTTTGACGCTTCCTGAAGTTGTTCATTATTCGCAGCTTATTCCTTTCTGTGAATTCTACCAGCATCTTTCCTCCAGCGTTCCTAGAATCGACGGCGTAGTTGCCATTTGCTTGTTCACCAGCGGGCTTTTTGCCCACTTTTGCATTGAAGTTGCCCATTACTACAGTATACTGAGTTTGCACTTTTCTCATCGCTAATTGGACATCTTTGTAAAACTAACCTACTTCCTCATCATCGTGACTGGATGTTGGAGTGTAGACTTGTACTACCTTTAATCTATACCTTTTATTAAGTTTAATTACGACTACAGCTACTGTGTCATTATTGCTGTAGAATTCGTAAACGTTGCCCGCTATGTCCTTATGCATTAGGAATCCTACCCCCTACTGCTTATTCTCTAGGAGACCTCTGTAGCAGAGGACATGTCCGTTATTCAGCAATGTATAAGTCTCACCAGTTCTTCTAATCTATGTACTTATGTGGGTAAGTACGTACGTACGTACGTACGTACGTACGTGCATACACTTTTTTCCACTTTGACACTCCTAATGATAACGGATTAAAAGGCATATAACTTTTCGAATTTCCTTCGTACAAGCCACTGTTTTCAGAAGCTTCGCGCGTTAGGCACGTCGCATTGCACCAATTTACTTCTAGAAAGTGGCCACGCGCATTTATTTTAGCACCCGCCGCGGTGCCCTGGCGGCTATTGTGTTGCGCTGCTAAGCAGGTCGCGAGGTCGCGGGATCAAATCCCGGCCGCGGCGGCCGCACTTTGATGGGGGGCGAAACACAATATTGCCTGTGTCCCCTGCATTAGGGGCAAGTTAAAGATTATTTAAAGATTAAAGATTAAAGATTTAAAGATTAGTTAAAGGCCAAAATTAATCTCCTGCTGTGACGGGCCTCCTGTGACGTGCTGTGACGTTCTGGCACGTAAAACCCTAGAATTCAATCTTTTTTAGCTGACGGTGAAGAACAGATGTTACGAGACGCGTTCTTCAACGAAATTCGTTGCGCGCCTCTCATGCTACTGTGGCGCTGTGGCGTATTTTACGAAGCCAAACACTCCGTGTCTTGTGATTCAACAAGTTTTAATCCTGAGTAAAAGTTGGGCCTTCTGTGCAATTTCCACCAAGGTGGTCGACGGGCGCGTTGGTCGCCGAAAATTGTAGTGCGTCTCTTGTGGCAGTGCAGCATTATGCTTTGCTGGCTTCGCGTGCATGCACTCCCACAGTGCGTGCGATCTGCATAATTTCTTTTTCTTTTCCCCATGGGAGCTCCTCCGACATTTTTTTTTTCTTCTCTAGGATTCACCAGTTCCTTTCATAAATGTCTCCCTCAATTTTTATCGTTTCGCGCGTCCTATATATGCACTCCATTCTGGCGTTCTTAATCGCAGCCATCTGTGCTAGCCGTACACTGGCTGTGCCCTCTACCGGCTCTGTCCTAAGGGCGCAATGCAGCGACAAACGGTGCCTAAATGTCCTGACTGCAACTAGTAAAAGCTGCCAGGCGCATAATTCTTCGTTTAAAACAAATATGACTGTGCCTTCTTTACCGTGGTTAGGCCCGTTTGCTGGGTCGTGTTCTCGCCAAGTAGGCCGATCCGTGTGGTAGTGTAATGAAATCTCGGCCGATCCCGGACTCATTTAAATCAGCGGTCCCGTGGGTCCCTCGATAGGGCTCTCTGCATCATGTGTTGCCGGGCGGGAGCATATAATCGCTGTGCTGCAAAACTCACTGCGGAAGACGAGTAGCTTTATAGCATTTACCGTACGGACTCGCGTAAGGGCAGCACCCGTGTGACAGCCCCAACTTCACAGCCCAAAATTTGGAAAAATAAATTTCCCACGGAGAAGCAATCGCGTTCGGTGGCCCAATGCTGCATGCGCGCATCGGCGGATTTTCGCGCACTGCGTACTTCCGCGTGCCGCTACTAGATGGCGACCGCTTCGCGTAAGGGCAGCACCCGTGTGACAGCCCCAACTTCACAGCCCAAAATTTGGAAAAATAAATTTCCCACGGAGAAGCAATCGCGTTCGGTGGCCCAATGCTGCATGCGCGCATCGGCGGATTTTCGCGCACTGCGTACTTCCGCGTGCCGCTACTAGATGGCGACCGCTTCGCGTAAGGGCAGCACCCGTGTGACAGCCCCAACTTCACAGCCCAAAATTTGGAAAAATAAATTTCCCACGGAGAAGCAATCGCGTTCGGTGGCCCAATGCTGCATGCGCGCATCGGCGGATTTTCGCGCACTGCGTACTTCCGCGTGCCGCTACTAGATGGCGACCGCTTCGCGTAAGGGCAGCACCCGTGTGACAGCCCCAACTTCACAGCCCAAAATTTGGAAAAATAAATTTCCCACGGAGAAGCAATCGCGTTCGGTGGCCCAATGCTGCATGCGCGCATCGGCGGATTTTCGCGCACTGCGTACTTCCGCGTGCCGCTACTAGATGGCGACCGCTTCGCGTAAGGGCAGCACCCGTGTGACAGCCCCAACTTCACAGCCCAAAATTTGGAAAAATAAATTTCCCACGGAGAAGCAATCGCGTTCGGTGGCCCAATGCTGCATGCGCGCATCGGCGGATTTTCGCGCACTGCGTACTTCCGCGTGCCGCTACTAGATGGCGACCGCTTCGCGTTGACCTCTGATGCAATAGTACATCCGGGGATCCGGGCTGCGTAGAAGTCGCCGGCTACCCCGGCACCATTTAGCCGGAAAGTTCGGTCCCGTGTAAGGGCCGCACGTCGTCAAAATAGGGAAAAATAAAGTGCAGCCATTACACGAGTCCATACGGTAGTAAGCGCTTCACAAGAGCTTCACTTCGCATAGATTTCGACATGCACGTTGGATTTGCGTAGCTTATATTTGTTGTCGTTTTTGATTGAGTCGGTATATTTCGTACGCACTGTTTAAGTAAGCGGGAAGGAGTAGCCGGTATCACCCACGATGTGTATTCTAATCTACATTCGGCAAATCCAGTAAATTTCCTAATCGGATCGAATGTGACATGTAACAACGCGCTACCAACGCCGTAGGCTCGAGCAAATAGGCCCCTGTAAAATGATGTTGATCTTTCTCTCTCCTACACCTAAATTTATTGTAATAAAGGAAGAATCTGAGACAAAAATAAAAGAAATGAAGAACTGACGCCGACGCGCTGAAACGTGCTGTGTGTGGCCTTGTCTAACCTCACCCGCCCCTATGCCAGAAGATAGTAAGGAATAATACTGGCGAACTAGAAGATGCCGGAACCCCCGCTGTGCGTAGGCGTAACTGTATGGCTGGTCGACGCTGTTGTTGGCGCACTGGGATGGGCCGGAACGCCGAAACGAGGTTGACCTGCTCTGCGTTTCGGGCGGCATTGTAGCGGAGCTGCCGCTGGTGGGAGTTCGAAAAAGGCCGTTCCCCGGCGAAGCATCCGGGATCGCGTCGGCGATGCAGGCACTCGCGAGTCGGGCATGCGCCGAACCTACGCAGTGCACCGAGCGCCTCGCTGTTTTAACTCATTCGCGTGAATCCGTAACCCGTGCGCTCAGTGCCGTGATGGCGGCGATTATGTAAAATTCTGCAGCTGTGTCGGTCACCTGCAGTGTTTCAGCCACAGCTGGGGCGCCCCAGTGACCCCGAGCAAGCCTGAACCAACGTACCGCAGTACCGAAGGCGGCCCGAAATAATCGAGAGACGTAATAAGTACAAAGTAACTAAAATAAATTAAAGCACTGAAGCAAATTCCATTTAACTTAATGACCCTGGAACCGCACAATCGAGTGTGTGTGACGGTGCAGTGGAATGCTAAGCAGTAACTTTTACCATCTTGGTTGGTTTGCTTGCTTTAGACGCGAAACTAAGTTGAGGTCTTTTGCATGTCCGCCTTACAGAAATGCTCTCGCTGTGGCAAGAAATCGAACCCGCCGCCTAGCGCTCAGCAACAGGGCGCCATAGGCAGTGAGCCCCCTCAGCCCTGTGCATAACAGCAACCATATCCGAGGTTGAGATGAATCTTAGCTGGGGCCCGACCCCGATTCCGCCTATTCAAATTATAAATGCCGAAATGCTTTCTTGAGATAAACTCTGATCCCATTTTAATAAAATTTGCCGTATTTAAGAGAAAAGGCTAAATTCTGGTAACTCTTGGAAGCGGAATTTTGATTTAGGGCTTTAAGATTTTCATGCATAAATATTGCCAATAATTGGGTAAGTTGTGAAAAAGTAGAAGCACGAAGTTTACAAATTCATAGTTTTTCACCAGAAACAGATATCGAATTACAGTAAACTGTACCTGTTGGAGCATCTGAAGCGGAAAAATTTGGCGTCTTAATTTACAGCCCACGTTTACTAGAGTTATGCAAAAATAATATTCACAAACTAGTGACATATTTCAAAGGTGTATAATGTATAAACTTTGCCCGCTATGTGTATAATTAAATGCAGTTTTCAGAAGGGCGACATCGCCTTGAATTGCTGAGCCACCGAGTTGCAAACATGATAGCTTCGTGTTTCTGTATTTTGCAGTTTTCGACTATTCTTATTAAAGTGTCGACGCCCTAAATCAAACATGTGCTTCCCATAGCCGCTTGAGTCAAAGTTTTTCTTCTCTGTAGCAAATTTCATTTCATTCGGGGCTGTTGTTGCCGAGATAAACGATCTCTCTTTTCCCATATATTTAGACAAGAGACTCCGAGCTCAAGCTTCCTTTTAAAGAGATGACTTAGCACCAACTAAGCAAGAACTAACTGAAAGTGCGCCCGGTAGACAGCTTATCGTGCCTTTCGAATTAATCTCCGCAAAGGTGTTTTGGCATCGAGCGGTGCCATAGGATACAACTTGACGGATAATTAGTTGACATTGCTGCGTAATTTCTACAGTGATTTGTGGACAAGCTATTTGCGTATCCACCGTTCGGAATATTTTTTTTAATGAAACCTACTTTAATCCCCTGATTATATACCCGTAAGATTTAGAAGCTTTTCCCTGTGATGTATTATATACAGTATTCTAACGCATGAAATACAATGGAGTTCCGATATACAACTAATATATTATTGCAACGCTATGCGTAATATTTTGAGTTTCAACTTAACTGGTGATTGTATAGTTATTCAGCTGAACTCTGTTTAACTACCTGTCTAATGAGTTCACATGCCTCCTAAAGCTCTCGATGTATATTTCTAGAATATGGTTTTTTGTAAGATTTTTGCCCTCAACCTAATATTGCATACTTGTTGTGAATAAGCCTTAATGCTTGTCCCTGCCTTACTTCACCAAACCCTTTCTCTGGGCTTTTCAAGCTGCGTCGCTCACAAGTTTTTCACCTGTGGTAATTTCCCTTATATACTAATACGAAATAATAAGTCACGAATTAAAATTCAAACAACGCAAGAAAGGAAAAGCTATTGCAGACGCCCTCTTTACCACTTCGAATTCGACCACTAGAAATTGTCCCCCACTAGCACAAGGCGCATTCGATTAGGCTTATTAAGAACCGCCAGTAGAACAGTTCAAAGCTTGCATACATAGCTGATGACTGGGGGTCTAATAGGAAATATAGAGTCAGCCTTCCAGAATATCTCTAATTTTTAATGCGTAAGCATTCTTAGGCGACTCACCCAGGAAATCTGTCCGTAGGTCTGTCTGTCCGTAACGCATTACACTATGCGTTCCATAAAGATATACTGAACAAATTCAAAAGGGAAAACGTTGGTAGTTCTGAGTTTCGAGAGTATACGACCCCCTTTTTTCTCTTTATATTCAGCTTGGCTACAAGCCTAAATAGGTTTTTGTGACCACAGATCACACTAGAGCTGTATGTGTTAGAGCATCGAACATTGCCATCACGTTTTCATCGTAGTCAATCGTCTTATACACATAAGGTACTTTCACAATTATTTCCACAAAGTATTCATGCGCAGATCGGTCTTTAATGACACAATGTCTATATGCCAACAGACTACACCAGCTTGATAGCACAGTTTTTCTTACGGTACAATGTATGCGTGAGCCATGCAGTATAGGAACATCAGCCGGGTGTATCTTGTTTGTTAAAAATTCTGTTGGAATTGTCGAGGAAACGGTTAGAAGTTGCTTGTAAGGACATTTTGTTTTGCGCTTTCCTACGGGAAGGCAAAATTGGGATTCCTTTGTGTCCATGCCTTTACACAGATGCAAGAAAGACGTTTGTTCTTTCGCCAGTTGAGTGTGTATTTTGATTGTGAAACGTGTGTGATTGTGTTGGGCGACTACAATTGTATCCTTAATCAAGAAGACTATTCAACCACTACTAGTATAAAGAATGAAAGTGCTGCGTTTCTTAAAGAATGCGTGAACAAATTTTCTCTTAAGTGATGTTTAGCACTGTTCGCAAGGGGTGGAAGTCAGAAACACTTCACATGCCTTCGAGGTGCCAAGTCATGCGCGACTAGATCGAGCGTATGTATGTTCAGAGATTGCGCTTCTCAGTCAGAACTACGATGTTGACGCTGTTTCCTTTAGTGATCATTGTTTAGTGGCAATTGAAATCGGCCAGAAAGCAAGAAAGAAAAGTTGAACGGGGAAGGTGGAAATTTAACACTAAGTTAATCAAAAATGAAGTGTTCATAGATAAAGCAAAGAAAGAATTAGATACATTTGTCAATCAAACCAGTGTGGCCAATACCCCCTGCGGGTACGAGCCATGTTTTGAGGCAACAACAACAATAATCGAGTGGTTTTGAGTGACACACTACGCAATACCGCAGAACGAATGGAAGTTTAAACAAAGGGTAAAATTGAACGCCAAAGAAAAGAGGTAGACACATGAAGCATGAAGCTCAAACACAGGAACAGGGCCTACGCCAGAAGCTGGAAGACTTGGTGGGATTCGATATAGCTAGCCCTGGTTTTGTGAGAAAAGAACTGCAGGACGTTAAACGAGAACTAGAAAACTTAAAGGAAGATAAATACCTAGGCGCGATTAATACGCGCTGAAATATATATCGCGGGTGAAGCACCGACAAAGCGAGCTTTGTCAGATGAAATGGCGAGCGCTTAGGGAAATGAAATATTGGACATAGAATATAAGGCTAAGGGTAATCGGGAGAACAGAAAACTATCTTGACAGCATTTGAAAGCTACTATCGAGAATTGTTCGCTTGTCATCAGCCAGTGGTGCCGGCCTACGTGGATGAGCTCTTGGCACAGATGCCGATGCTCCACAAAGTGGAAACAAATTTATTGAAAAGGAATATTAGCGTGAGCGAAACTGAGAGGGCTGCTGAGGATATAAGCTCAAATCTCCCGGCATGGAGGCATGGGATTTCCGCGGCATTTTACAAGCTGTTCAAGACGGATATGACAACGTACGGCATTGCACGAGGCAAATTCAGAGGCGCTCGAGCGGAGGGACTCTACTTGATTAATTTCTCGACAAAACGTCGTTTTATGCATTCAAGTGCAAAAATAACTGGAACGCCAATACATTTCTCCGCAAAGTTGGGGAATTAATATCTCGAAACTGGTGCCAACCCGGCGATTCGTTCCGAGTGGATCCGCCTTGCGAACTGCACTGCTAGAGTTTGTAAATTGCAGTGTGGTCCACGAGGTAATTAGTTAAAAAGCGAATTAGTGAATTTTTATTAATTAGTCGGTTATGCGTTTCCATTTTTTCTGCAAGTAGTGTCCGCCGCTTCGAGCAGACCACCTCATGAACCAGAATTGTGCTGTCTGCCACAGGCGACCTTTAAGAATTTTCGGAAGTCTTTGTTGAAACACCCTGCATGTGTAGACAGAACATAAGAAACCAACAAACAATTCATTGTTTGTTAGCTCCTCGGTTTCCTTTCTTATCGTTCAGTGTGTGTGTGTGCGTGCGCGTGTGTGTGTGACGCGAGGAGGAATTTGCCCATGGAAGCAAACATGGTCGCCCGAGCACTGCCCTTCCTTGACCAGTAGTGCACCGTACTGTCATTATGGAGTTCCGTGATATATATATATATATATATATATATATATATATATATATATATATATACCGCAACTTCCACTGCACTTCGCAGTAGCGCGCCCAAACGCTGGGCATTATATTCGATGACTGACCATTGCGGAGCGAAAGGCGATGAGCAGGTGTGATAATCCAGCGAGCAAGAAATAAGTGATAATAGGTCCGCTATGTGAACTGCGCACTGCTATTGGAGCCCAAGTTACGAAGACGCTCCTAAAATACGCTGCCTTTAAAAACCGACGGGTTTTCTCAGACTTTTATTAGACTCCATTTTCATCGTGTTTACTGAGCATTAGGAAAAATTGTAACCACCGAGCTAATGTGAAGAGACTTCGGGCATCCTTCTTATCCTTTAATTTAGCTTCTTCCAATGCAAGGTAAATATAAGTCTAAAGCATATGTCGTCAAAATATTTGCTTGTAATGTGCACAGAGAAGATGCGATGCAATGTCGGCGTTGGACAAGCGATGTACGAGGAACGGCGGCTGTTGAATTTCTGAACCAAACTCGGTGAGCGCAGAGGACGCGTGGCTGACCGGCGTTGAAGGAATGAGAGCAATCGCGAGGAGGTCCGCCCGATGCTTCCTCTGGTGGTGTTACGTGACCCATTGGGTCGACATCTATGGCGTCGATGGAGTGCTTTCTCGCGACGCGTCCATGTCGTGCGACGCCGCAGTGAGAATTCGAGAGTAAACTTCGACCTTGTTGTGAACGTGCACACAAGACCTCGGTGGAAAGTTTACGCGGCCACAGGCCGACACGCAAGAAGTTGCGCCTGGTGCTTTCGCTGACGTCACCGAACGACGTAAACCACTCCTTTCGTGCGCCCCCTGGGCGGCTGCTCAAGCGCGCGCCCAAACCCTTGTAAACTGCGCATTCGCCGATTTCGGTCCTTAAGCAGGGGGGGCCACCCACGAGCGTTTCCTCTCTCTCGACTGTAAGCGGGCCTCACTCGGCGGCTTCCCGTTAAAAATAAATACGGGGTGGTCCGTTGCCGCGTCACTCTCGCCTCGTTCGTTCCGGGCTTTATGCGAGACGAGACGACACGTCACAGATTCCGAGGTCGAGTCCATTTACCGGCGTCCCTGGCGCGATTCTTCGGAAGCGACAACAGTCTCTGCGCACGGCGTTGCGCGCAGGAGCGCAATATATGTACGTGCTCCCGTTGGCGATGGACAGACAACTCGACCGTGCTTCCGACGGTGGTTAATCTCGGTTCCACTTAAGTTGCAGCTGTAACTTGAAAATTCTTGCAAGCGCTTTCCGCCTACTTAAATGGAAGGCCTTCCGCATAAAATCACAAAACATATGGAACGACTCAAGAGCGCGTGTTTTCCGAGTTGGTTCGTAATGCTTAATAAAATGATACCGCACGAAATACGGACGCTGTATTTATTGCGTACGTGTGTGTTTGTGTGTGTGTGCGGGGGGGGGGGGGGGGTATCCTTACCGCGGCAAATCTGGCGGAAATAAAAATTTACCCAGAAGTGTGCGCCTGTTCCGTGTCGATGCCTTGTCGTGCTTGTCTGCCATGGCACAGCATCAATTTCTTGAGCATTATGAGATAGTGTTGAATATTCCAGTAGAATAGCCGCTGCTATCCAGACCAGCGCTTTACATGTTTGTGCGCCTTGTCTGGCGCATTTTTCCACGCACATGTCGTTTAATTGAAATTGTGGATAAGTATTACGTAGAACGATGTCCCACAAGGTAGTTCCACCACACGGAAGTTAACATTGACGTCATAATCACTGCAACAATCTGAACCTCGATGCAGTTGTCCCGCGACTCCAGTAAAACAGACTAAACGGCTTGCGGCGTCTTTTGTGTCTTTTCTCTTCCTTATTAACCGCCACACAACCGGTGCGCTGTCCCAAAATTTTAGCAACGAAAAACAACAAAATAAAAAGAAAAGAACACGCAATGAAATTACAACACGCTGCCAAAACAACTCTGGAACGCTGACATATTAAGCGCCACGCCCAGCCGTGCACCGACGGGGAAGGGGTGGGGGTGATCCCCAACTTTCGAAGCAACTGGTCTCACCGCCAACAAGTGTACGCTTAATCAGAAGCACTCAGTGCCGAAGCCCTCAAAGTAAGTGCGGTATATACCTCCCATTGTTGCATCGCAGTTGCGTAAGGTGCTTTCCGGCAATTTCGAGTTTGAAGTCACTGATAACGACAACGTGAGCTTGTCGGTTGTTCATCTTGGAACGTTCGAGTTGCAGGGCAGACGAGGCACAAGGACACGTGACGGTGGGAAAGAATGAAAGAAAAAGATGGAGCGTCACGTGCGCTTCTTTGCGGAGTCGTCTTTGCCTGTCCGCGCTAAAGCTCGCTCGTTTCGTACTTGAAGCTTGCTAAGCGGAAACACTCTCAGACGATCACGTCTGCTTTACTGCCTAACTTGCTCGCTAATTTTGTGTGCATGTTCGAAGCATATATCGAGATCTGCCGCGATGGCGATAACGGTGCTAATTTACGTTCACCGCCTAAACACGTTCAAGAAGAAGAGTGCCGCTTCCCTTCGTGTTGTTTTCATCTCCCGAACTCGCAAGCGCACCCGGGCTGCGCATGGCCGCTATGGCGAATGACCGCCTAACGCGTCCAGACCCTAAAGGGCGTACCTCTCTGTGGGTAATAGCGCGTGACTTCTGACGGCCAGAAGCCGCCTTCAAGAAGCGCCGCCGAAAGGGTTCAACCGTCCGACTCGCAAGTGTTGCTGGCGCCCGGACACGTAATCACGCCAGCGAGACACACACACACATGCTCTCTCTCTCTCTCGCGATTTCTGTTTCTCTCATTTGAACAAATACACATCCTCACACTATCTCTTTCTCTCTTACACGCTAATTTTCTCGTTCTCTCACTAGCACATGTTTTTTTCACTCCACTCTCACACACAGATACACGAATGAGCACAGAAAGCAGCGCCACACAACTTGCCGCTCTCGACGATTAAACCGAGTCACGCGCGCCGGGCTGCGAAGCGCGCCTGTCTCGAGGGAGAGGGGGTAGGCTGTCTTCGCGACCTTCGAGAGTTTAGCGGGAACCCGTCGAGGCGCGTGCCCCTAATGACCCGAAGAATTCGACGCCCCTACCGCGACGCCCTCCTCCGCCTCGCGTCATAGCGCGCTGTGGTGCTGCTCTCTCGAGCGATCGCCGCGCAGTCTCGCTTGTATGGAACGCTGTCGAACGCGCAGGCGCGTGAAACAAGCAGCGTTTACACGTAGGCGTAATCGATACATTAGCGCGAAATAAGCGATGTCACGACAAGAGACATGCAGTCGCGTTCAATACGAGTTGCACCATGACGCCCGTGGATGAAGGGGCGGCAAGAATACGCCGTGCGCTGACGTATACGAAGTGCAGATTTAATAGAGAGTTTAGTTTAGGGGACGCAAGCGGCTTGCGCACGCAAGAACTGGGGGCGACGGTACTGCGCATGTGCAGACTGAGACGTAGGGGTCTGAGCATGCGCAGTACTGCCGCCCCCAGTTCTTGCGTACGCAAGCTGCTTGCGTCCCCTAAACTAAAACTCTCTAATAAATACCAGTAAAATGGAACGGTGTTTATTTCTACAATTTTTCGTATGGTCGGCGCTGCCGCGCAATGTTAGGCCCATTTGACCACGGCCGCCGTTTTGCAGCTCATATTGAATGTGAGTGTACACCGCAAGCGGCAGCTTGCAAATCAATTTATCCGCGTAACGGCAAACATGTAGAAGACCCACTGAATGGCGTGCAGTTCCCATGTTTTTTCATTGCCGATAATCACATTGACCTAGCCTGCTAAGGGCACTCGTACAACAAGAAAATACTGCATTCTATGTACAAGCCAGCCCAAGCCTCAGTACTAATACAGCAGTTGACATATAGCACGCGACACTTAAAGATGCCGAGAATGGACAGGGTGGTACTTACTTTCTTTTCTTCAATTGCTGGGTGATGTGTCGATTAAATGTTTCATCTTTTCAAAGCCAAGATTTATTCGGCTCCTCCCAACTTTCGTGGATGCGACATCCAACCACATGCAACATTCTTGGAGGTGACTGGACTGTACGAACGTTTCCAATTGTTAGCGAACATTCCTATGCAAATGTGGTCACAAGTAAATGCCTTTCTTTAATTTTTGTATCATCTTCCCTTCTTTCTGACAATTTCCTCCTCTTTCGCACTCTCCAAGTTTAGGGTATTCAAAAGGAGTACGTCCTTGGTTAACGTCCCTGCCTTTCCCTCTTCGTCTCTCACTCTCTCTTTCTCTATTTTATTGCCTGGGTGGCTTCCTGACGGAGTAATCAGGGCTTATCCCGGATACGATGTAATAAAAACTGAGCCTATCTCGGAGTCCGTGTATTCAAATTTGGTGACTTGGTGGGCTGATTTTGACATATGTGCAACGTACGATATGAGTCATTGCGACGGCTTTAATGTGGCTTGCAACGAAGGCATATCGTGGCGTCACTGCAACGTCACAGTACCCACACGCCTCAGAACACTGATCAATAGAGCTATCCAATAAGCAGCGTATCTCGGCAGAACTACAGGCAAGCTGGCAAGCTATAGTTTAATTTTGTCAGTCATCTTCCAGTGGTTACTGGTAATCTTCGATTGTTAATTTCAATGTTCTTTATAGAGCATTATAATTCATGCGCAATAGGTGGTGTTGGCACAGATTAACACATGGTGTTCTTAGGCAGTAATGCTTTTTACTTCCAATAGTTCCAATAACGTCCTGCATTTTTATGTCCCGAACTGTTATAGATATTCACGTGTAAAAATGTTCATTTTATGTCATACATGTTGTTCTTAAGAACTGTATAAGTGACATTTCGAGAAACAGATCTTGACTCAGCAACGAAATGTGATGAACAACACAGGTACTGGCTATCAACTGGTAGTTTATTAATAGGCAGAACATACTGGGCTGTCTTAGCTAACGCGAACGAGAGTGTTAAAAAACGTAAAGCCAGTTCTACGCAATGAAGGCTGTCGAAACCGAGAAGCTGGTGGTCGCTTCCTCAAGTTCGAACTCGCCTTTAGAGCGATTTTCATGAAAATATTTTCTCTCGTTGTTGTCGTTTTGCTGGATTCTAGCTTCGGTTCCGGATTGGGCGCACTCTTCAGTGCGCGCAAAGTTGTGATCAAATCACAGTCTGTCACACACCTTGCATCAGTGGCCGCTCTCACGGTCGAGGAATCCCCTCTTGAACCGTCCATCGGCACCCTTCCTGAGAGGAACCTCTCGGCGTCGGACATACGTCTCTGCTCGGCCTCCTTCTGTCGAAGTTGGGGGTTGGCTTGCCTCCACCGGATTGCGCTTCCCGTTCTCGATCCTCAGCGGTGGCGGCTTCTCTCCGCTGACGCTTTGCTTGCGCGTTTCACTCTCAAAGCTCGAGCTTTTCGCGATGTCTTATCTGCCGTTCCCGTGCGAGCTCCCGCTGCCGTTTGCGCCGAACGGAATCCATGGGGCGAAAGGGCGTGCGCCGGCGAAACACCTGCTCCTATACACCTCTGCTTCCCCCTCTTATGGCCTATCCTCCATAGTGGGTTTTGCCAATAACTTGCTCCCCTGCGTGAGACCGGACGCCGGACGGCGAAAGCTCTACTTACAACAGCTCACCTGCTAAAATATAACAAATTCACGTAAGATATAAATTAATGTGTAGAATTTCTATGCTTTGGGTGCTATAACGGATGAAGCTTACAGAACTGTGATATCTGTCCTTGGTGCGAAGCTACGAATTCGTAAACTTCGTGTTTCCATTCTTTTCAAGCTTGCCAATGCTCCAAGGTTTCTTTTAAAAGATTCTGGCCCTAAATCAGGAATGCCCTTCCAACAGACATTAGCGCTTAATTTTGTCTCTCAAGTGCAAGAAATTTCATTAAAATCAGCTGAGTAGTTATCTCACAAAATCATTTCTGCGTTTTGCATGTATTTGAGTAGGCGGCATCGCAGCTGGGCGCAAGCTAAAGCTTCCTCTTAAGACGAAGATCATCTATTTTGGACGACGAATAAAACACGTGTCGTGGAATAGGCATAAGTGTTTCGATTTGCAGAATTCAGTCTTCATATATATCTAGAAGTGGGTTACTCTTCTTCCTCGTCTAATGGAGCGTTTTCATTTGTTTACGTAGTCCTTGGGTATCATCATCATCAGTCTATGTTTATGTCAAATGCGGGACGAAAACCTCTCCCTGCGATCACCCATTACACCTGTCTTGCGCTAGCTGATTCCAACTTGCACCTGCTAATTTCCTAAAATTTCGTCACCCCGTGCACCTAGTTTTCTTCCGTCTTCGACTGCGCTTCCCTTCCCTTGGCACCCATTCTGTAGCATAATAGTTCACCGGTTAGCTTCCCCACTTCATAGAACGGGAAATTGGGCTAGTTAGTTTACACTAAGCATAGACTTGAGTAGCGCTAGCTTCACGAAACACAGGAACGAATGAGGAAGACACGCATCAAGCGGTACTCGTAGCGCTTGGTGTGTTTCCCTTCTTCGTTCTTTCATTCCGTCACGTTAGCGCTACTTAAGTCCATGCTTACCTACCCTACGCATTACATATGGCCTGTCCTGCTCCATTTCTTAATGTCAACTAGAATATCGGCTATCCCCGTTTGCTCTCTGATCCACACCGCTCTCTTCCTGTCTCTTAACGTTACGCTTAACATTTTAGTTCTATCACTCTTTGCGCGATCCTTAACTTGTTCTCGAAACTTTTTCAAGTTTCTGCTCCATATGTTCGCATCGGTAGAATACAATGATTGTGCACTTTTCTTTGCAGCGACAGTGGGAAGCTCCCAGTCATGATTTGGTAATGCCTATCGTCTGCACTCCAACGCATTTTCGTTCTTCTGTAAGTTTTTTTCTCAGGATCAGTGCCCGCTGTGAGTATTCTGTGAGCATACCTGGGCTGTGGTATACCAGGTCTTTTCAAGCGAAGCTTGTATTGGCTCACTGTGGGTTGCCGTGGTCACGCAAAAGAAAAAAACTGTTGCTCCGAGAGCAGAGCAGCTGCGGGGAAGGGCGGTTTGGTTAAATAACAGCTGCGCCGGAGCGTCAATCATTAGCAAGGATTCCAGCTGCATAGGCGCGCGCTCAGTCGTGCGCGCAACCAATCAGCGCCGTTTCGCTTCCGCCGGGAAGGGAAAGGGCAGGAGGGGGTATCGCCCGCGCTGTGCCGACTTTGTTTCCGTTCTATTCAGTCTCGCAAAAGTGACGGCCACACGTTGTGCGTTCCCCCGAGGAAAGGGCAGCAGTCGACGAGCGGCGGCGAGAACTCGTCCGTGAAAGGGCACGCCGTCGGCGCGCCGATCCAGCAGTTAGAGTCGCCCGAATCCATGCAATCCGACAGCAACGAAAAGAAGATCCCAAGCTGAGGGAGCGGGAGGCCTAAGCAATCAGGCACCATTACATGTGGGTTACTTAACCGTGACGAAGGTCAGATGCCCACAGGACGTGCTTCGCTTACCCCCATATTCCGGTATAGGGAAGGGTTGGTGATTATTTCACTTGGCATTCGGGTTTTTCATGGCGTTTTCTGTAAGGTGCTTATAGTTTAGCATTGCGTGAGTAGTAAACGCATCGCATTCTGATGCTAGTGCCACATGCAGTGTGTCATTTCGGCGCTAATGAGTCGGCTGACAAGCCACGCTCACAGGAATTTTCGATAATTGTCAAATGTATGTATATATGTCCGAAAGTGAACATATTAGTTCTTCTTAAGTGCGAGCGGTTGTTGCGCCGCCAGCCACACTTCACTGCACACAATTACCGGAACAGCGCAGCGCGAGCACTACACGACGTCTAACGCACGAACGGGGCTGCGCTGTCTTTGATGAACGCCGCCGGTACTCACTGGCTCCCTGCCTCTACCGTCTCTCGTCGTGATTTGTTTTCTTTGTCACTCTTTTCTGTCTGCCTCCGCTGACGTCACGGTTTCCTGCGGCGCGTTCGGTTTGGTTACGCCGTTAAGGTTGAAACGCCGCTGCCGCAGTGTCGTGCGCGTCTTCACGCGTTCCAGGCCATCGCGCGGCGTGCGCTATGGGCGTGTCGAAATCGAGCCTTCGTTCTCTGCTCTCTGTCGCTGTTAACGGCTGGCGACTGAAGCGTGCAATAGGGCGAGCTGCCTGTGAGCAACGTGAGGAAGCTGTCGCCGGGTTAACGAAAAGGAAAAATAAAGATTGTGCGGAAACCATAGACGAATTATAGTCGACACAAGCGAATGGCCAAACGCTTCGGGAAAGTTATTCGCTTTGTTAAAGGAATTATGCTCTTGAAGGCATATATTTGTCGCACTGATGATATTTAGTGTAGCGTTTGTTGTTTCATTGCGCAATTTCGGAGAGAATAAAGCCGTTAATTAGCACAACTGTAGCGGTAGTTACGGGCGTCTGTACTCATATAAAGCCAATTCATCTCGCACGTGTGTTGCCTCCAGCAATGTGAGAGCGGGCTTGGAATGCGTGCTTCGGACGCCCCAGAATATTGCTACACTATTCTATCACTAAAGTTACTCATGCCAGGGCTTACATCCCTGACTAAATCATTCTTCACCACTTCGAAAATGGCAGCCGACATACGAATGCCACGAAACAATACTCCCAGTGGACGCATTTTATGTTAAATCTTCCCTGAGTAAATATTTGCAGCCAAACGCACTGTCCACCTCTTACGCCTGCAGTGACCTTCTACACCTCCAGGCGTGGCTAGCGCATGTGCCCTCGATGCAGTGAAAACACCACGAGAACGGTGGCGCCCACGGTGCGAACGATGTTCGAGCGTTCATGTTATTGCTGTCGCAATAATGAAAAGTTATGAACGAGAGGAGGCGGGCCTGCAGAGCTTCTTTGAAGTTGGCTGTCCTGCAAAGCCGCTTTAAATCCGAAAAAAAAAAAAGAGAGTTGTAGCTGCAATTCCGTTCATTTCACAAACGTGAGAATAATGCCACGTGGCCCGCGTAAGCCGATCCACAATGTTTTTTTTTTTTTTTTCACACTCAAAGGCATCGGTGCAGCTTTTCAAAGCTCAGCGATGCGAAGCCACTTTTTAACGGGCACAAAAGGTTCCGCTTCAGGGTGGTAAACAGGCGCGGTAGAGTTAGGACTGCGGCGACGTTCTCAAGTTTCCGGATTAGAGCTGTGAGAGAGAGAGAGATAAAAAAATATTTACGCCCTAACTAGAAGGGAACAAATGTGCCGCGCATTCCTATTGGAGCATCTCCCCTGAACAGGCATTGCTTTGTGTGTAGCCATGCGTGTGCTAGCAAAGTTTTCGCTGTAAGAAGGGGTGTGTGTGTGTAGTGAAATGAAGTGGTGTGGATGGTGGTAACACGCTTACAGAACTCGGCGGGTTTTCAGTATCCTCCGACTGAAGTGATTTTGTGAAAGCTATGTTCCCGTACAAATTTATTACTTTAGGGAGATTTAAAAGAAGAGCACCTTGACTAATCCATTTCAGTGTACGCTATACACAAAATATAAATAAATGACGTTATAGTAAATAAACACAGCAGGATGAAGTTAATAATGCCAACTTTTCTCGAAGTGTAACATCTTGTTGATTGACGCCGCTACGGAAATGCTCTCTACACTTTGTAATCTATAGCAGTAGGTGCAGGAGCCCGCCGCGTACTAACATGAATTACAGGTGCAAAGACAAAGCCCAGTTCAAGTTCAGTCCCATGAACAGAGCATAATTATATCCCTTTATATGCATGTATATACATAGGAGCACCGCTAATCACACACGTTAATTTAAATTGTCTTATTCTCTAAAGAAATAAAGAATAAGATAAGAGGGAAGTAAAATGCGTCAGATGCGCTTTAGGAGACATTCGTCCGCAAAATTCCTATTTTATTTGCAGACGTAAAATGCACGGACTTCCCTAAACTGGGTAGACGCGTAACCAAAGGCTATACTTTTGTGTCCAATAGAACCGTGACAATCAGGCACATACCGGCACTCACTATATACGACTATAAGGACGAGTTGGTGTACTTGAACAAAGTAACTGTAATTATAGCTAGGTTATGTCACGTCTCAGCACGGCCAAGTGCATTAGTCAGACGTTTGCCACGAGGCGACCAAACCCATCCATCAGCGCCTATCCAGAGGCCGACGCGGCGCTGACACGGACTGTTGACGGGTCTACTAATGATGAAAAGGGCCAACGTCGAATGCTACCGTGGGAACGGCTTCGACCTTCTATTCCCAGGTTGCAATACGGTCACCTATTCCGTACCATCGGAGGTGGAGTGCTGCGGAACGATGCGATATCATGGAGACCTTCCGTGCAGTGAGGCTGACGTGTCCTGATGTGAACTTGTAGGCACATTGGTGAGCACGTTGAACATGCTCCTGCATGGAGTGGGTTTCCGTGTCTGGAGCCAGCGTAACTAATGTCAAATAAAACTGATTCAATCGCTTACCTGATTTAGATGGCGTACTTAACGGTCGTGCTTGGCTCACC
Organism: Dermacentor variabilis; assembly: GCF_050947875.1. Taxonomy (NCBI): domain Eukaryota; kingdom Metazoa; phylum Arthropoda; class Arachnida; order Ixodida; family Ixodidae; genus Dermacentor; species Dermacentor variabilis. The sequence continues at coordinate 4,171,039 of NW_027460335.1, forward strand.
CACCGAATGCGACAGTGTGAGGAGCCTGTCGAACATTTCGCCTGCTTCCCGCTACAATGACCAGCGCTTTAATTCACTCCCCTTAGATCACCTAAATTCAAAACCATTCTCGGTGAGTAGTTCTCTTGGACCGGGGAAACATCCGTCGCAATCACGGTAATCGATAGTTCAATTGCTGCAGTTTAGTGACTGCCGTTTCGATGTACTCCTTCCCATGAAGCCGCACCGTTTGTATTTTCTATCCTATCTTCCGTGTTTTTCATCCCTTAATCCACTTCCCGCTGGATATGGTAGGAAACTAGATGTGCGTCTGGTTTTTGCAGCGTAACAAACCGTACCTTCCCCTCTGGTTAAGCTCCCTGCCTCTTCCCCGTTCTTCTGTCTCTCTCCGTGCTGTTACTTTACTCTCTCCTTCTCTCTGGCTCTCTCTCTTGTCGAATGGATTCACCTATAGTTTATGTGGATTGCCTCACTGGCTGTAGTGTTATGCAGTTCTGGTACATCGGCGGTGGCACTCTGTAGTCACATAGGCCGTGCGACAAGCCCAGGTTTAAATGAGGTCATTGAATGCGTTGAAAACGAAAAATTTTATATTTTATTTCAGGCTGCAATCTCAGAAAGCGGGTTTAGATTGCTCAATGTTAAATCGTGCTTTCCCGATGGTTCCTGAACAGTGAGAGACCACTTTACGCATGCACGACGGTTCTATTCCACTAAAAAGGCCAAGCCTATAAACGAAATAGAAAAAAAAAGAAGGCTCCATCATAGCACGAACGCAGAAGATGCATTGAATAACTCACATTCAAGTTGTCGGTGAGCAGCGAACACGAAAATCAAAAGAAAAAAAGAAAGAAAAAGAGAAAAACACCGCAGTTTTCCTACACGAGTAGTGTGTCACTCGTAAAATTTCGATTTCATTTTCCTTTCGTTCGTCCTTGCTTTTTATTTTTTTCTTCGTTCGCTCGAGAGATGACTCCGCATATTTCACGGGGCCTCAGCTCCTCGGTCACGAATTCCTCGTCCGCTCACGAGGCTCTGTGAGCGCAATTACCGCGATCACGACGACTCGCGCTGCAGGTATAGGAAAGAGCCGCGATTGCGGAAGCACGCTTCCTTTGTTCGATATGAGCGCGCTTCCGTGCTCGCCGACTGCCACCGTATACGTACGTCGCAATGACGCATAGCCACTTTGGCAATGACGTCTCTCTCTCTCTCTTCCTCTTCTTCCTCTGCGCCACGCGGAGTGCCTTTAGCGCTTCTCCCGTTCGGAAGCAGCCGCGAAAGCACACTCTCCTAACGAGAACAACCCACGCCGGCAGAACGGAAGCGTGGAAACCACCTTCGCGGAGCGGAGCCAAAAATTAAAGCGAGGGTAGCTCTCTTCCTGAAGCGTGGCTTACTGATTTAGCCTTTAAAGAGGCACTATATAAAGAGCAACACTGCACTGCCCTGCACTGTTCGAAGTATACTTTTAAAATTTTATCCTTATTTATTTCGCAAGAAAAGGTTGATTATTACCGTAGAATATGAATAATCAGGTTTTCGTAGTTCCTGTTGACCCGCCGCAATGGCTTAGCGGCTATGGTGCTGCGCTGCTATATAAGCACGACGTCGCGGGATCAAATACCGGCCACGGCGGCCACATTTCGATGGAGCGAAAGGCAAAAAGCGCTCGTGTCCCTTACATGGGCGGCACGTCAAAGGTTAGAGGTCGAAATTAATCCGTAGTCCCCCACTACGGCTTACCTTGTGATCAAATTGTGGTTTTGGCGCATAAAAAGCCAGAATTCAATCCAATCCGATTGCAAAAATAAGTCGCGTACACAAATTTGAACCACACAACTGTTGGGGCTAGCTGGAAGGAGTACTATAATTGTTTGTAAGAACATAATATTAAAGAGACACTCAGGAGTCACAGTAAATCTGTTTAGACATAATAAGCAATATTTAGAAGCATTACTTTCACTGATTTGAAGTGGAAAACGTTGATTATTGCAGAAAGGCTAAAAAAACTTCCTTATCGCCCCCACATCGGTGCGACGTCTCGTACACGATCGATTTTTACGGTGTTTCCAATGTTCCTGCCGCAACCAAAGTTCCCACAGCTTGCTAGATTGAGCGTCTGGGTCAATTAGGATGTCACGCACCCCTTCCCTCCAGCTCAGGGTAGCAAACTGGACGTGCGTCTGGTTAACCTCCCTGCCTTTTCTCTGTCTTCTCTCTCTCTGTCCGTCTGTCTGTCTGTCTCTCATCATTCAACGAACAACTGTTAATTAGAGGCGCGCAGACGCTCTGAAAATAAATAAAATTCTTGCGAACTTGCGGGGAAACTGGCTTTGTTCTCACTTGTCTTTCGTTTCGCCTCCTCTCACGGTGTATCGGAGGAGGAGGACGAAATAAAGGGAGAAGGCAGGGATCTTAACCAGAAATGCATCTGGTTAGCTACCCTACTCTGGGAAAAGGGAGAAAGAGAGTAGAAAAATTAGATGGAGAGAGGGAGGGGAGGGGGAGGAATGCCGCGGTGAGCTCGTGCACGCACGCGTGGGACCTGAGCCAGTCATAGGAGTTCACATAGGCCAGTCGCCCTCAAGACACACAAAAGTGCCTTCGCAGCTTTGTGGGATGACGAGCGATGGGGACGGCCTTTAAGTAGTAATTGTACAGACAATGGCCGATCGTCCGGTCGTCGCAGTGCGGTAGATAATGCTTATTTCCGCTTTGTTATTGCAGAAGCCTAATATACCAATACAGCCTAATCATCCCTTGGGGTTTTAAAGTTCACAAACTGCATTGTAAACTACGAAACACGCTGTTTAGCGTGGCATCGAAATAATTTTGACAGCCTAGTGGATGTAATGTTGCACAAGAACGTCTATTTACCAAATATTTAAAAGAAGATAATATATGGGCAAGCATAACAGTAGCCATGATGCCGCGGGGTAACTTTTACACCATGTTCGTCTCCACGGTATTTTCTGACAAGATTTTTCAGTATAGCAGCGCTACCGCACCGGCAAAATCAGTTTCGCCGGGCTCGTCAGGGTGCCGTATGATCGGCCGGTTTATACGGCTTGAGTCGACTAACGTGAACGATATGGATGTGCGGGCACGCGGACGGTGCCATAGATTTGACCAGTGCAATCTCGTGGGTGACGTCAGTGACCTCGCGCAAAACGCGCTATGTACCGTTGTAGCGTGGTGGAAGCTTAATCTCTGAGAGTCCAACTCTCGGAGATGGTTGCCAGAGGAGCATTGAGGAACAAGAAGAGCATTGGGTGACCCGGTGACGACACTCGTAGCCGAACTTCTGTCACTGCGGCCGCAACATTGACGTGCACCTCAGAATAAGCGTTCCGGTGTTTCCTGTAACCCGGCCCCGACGGAGCGCGGCCGCTGAGACCGCGGCCCAGCCCGTCAAGCTCCGCTTCAGCGACGAACCAGCTGAGCTAGCTTGGCCGGTGGATGCAATTAGCAATTGTTCGTAGTTTCGTTGATCTTCTATGGTTGAGACTCGGCTTTCGTAGCTATGTAATGTGCTCGCCAAATTACTGCCATTCGAACAAATTTTCAATAGGAAACTACTGTCATTACTACCGCGCGTAGTTCTTCAGAGGTTCTACAAGTCACACGTAGTCGTTTGCAGCGGCCCTAAACGCCGCCATTAAGTGCTAAGGAACGCCACCGACACTTGACACGCCGGTACGCTAGTACACAATGGGCTCCGCGAGAGAATACGCTGGGAGTGAAGCGGGCCTCGCCGTCCGAGCGCCGCACAAAAGCATAGAGGCGTCCATTCGTTCGAGTCGTGCACGGACACATACGTCTGCCTATGCGCTCTCACGCGAACGCAACCGACAACCGCGGTGTCATCGAGAGGCAGCAGTGCGATGGCTGGAAGACAGTCGATCAGGGCTGTGAACGAGAGATTCGCAGTGTTCTCGCGCCTGTAATCCGAGGCTATGCGACGAGTCGGCGTCTACTCGACGCCGTACGCCGCACTGAGGTGAACAAGGCGGCCAGTGAGTGTGAGAACTTTGTCGTATGCAGACTACCCCCGTATCTCGATGGACCCCCCCCCCCCCCCAAAAAAAAAAAGTCAAAGTTGTGACAAATATACGCACCAACGTAATGCCAAGATGTTATCCGGGAAATGTTTATAAAACACGTTTATGCTAAGAAAATGAGAGCAAGAAACTGATTAATAGTCAAACACAACCGCAGAGTTGTCAAAGTTACTACTCAACCCGCCACAGGCAACCCGGAACCGACAACGTTGAATAATACACGCGACTTTCGCGTGTCGCACGTGATGTTTCTTGAAGGTGAGGTTGTGGAGAGCCTAAGGTCATAGTGGAGGCATAATGGGCACACCAATCTTCATATAGTATAGACAAATATGTGAATCTGTACCGACAGGAAAACTAAGCGTCAATGTCACCAACGTCGTAGGCAGTGTTCGCGAAGAAAAGTCGACATGGCTTGGCTATCTATTGAGAATGAACGAGAGCTACGTCATTAAAGAGGGAGCGAAGATTGATCCTGGCGGGAAGAAGAAATAAGTTAGTTCGAAGACGAAGAGATGGCTAGATGTCGTTGAAAAAGTCTTAAACCAGGAACTCGATAACTTAATGCTTAGATCGCAAAGGAAAGTAAAAGAAGCTTAATGAAAACATAAACCTCGTTTAGCATTGAGTTGATGGTTCAAGACCGCTCTGAAAGAAAAAAACTACCATGGAGCGAGAAGACACGTTCATAGCAGAACTAAATGACGAAGGACAGAAACACAAGGGGGCGAGGGCGAAGAAGATCGGACGCGTGCTATCTTTTCTTGAGGCACGCATAAGTTTGGTCAGTACAGTCTGGATTTATCAACTGATATGTTCTTAGCGTACGTATGCTGAGCCTTCTCGTCTCTTGTGCTGACATTCCCTGATTCAGTGCTAGTGTGTTCTTTTGGGAACTCTGCGCCAGTTTGCCCAGTGGTAGTTTCGGCCATCCGATACTGTCATAAATATTTACATCTAGTTCTGGTTGCAGAATAGTTGCCATGGATGGGTGAGTGAGAAAGGCGAAGGGATATCTTTTTGGCCTCTAACATCATAGCTGTGTCGCTCAAGACAGACGCCCGAACTACGCTGTGGCAGGCAGGGAAATCTTAATCACTCGCGGTTTCACTAAGTACTGACCAATCGCAATGCTGCCTAGCTTCCCTGACCGGACTAGAAGTAGCGTGTTTACCATGAGATGGCATTCTTATGACGTCTGATGTTGATATGGCTCTGAGACAAAAAAAAGGCTCAAAATTTACCGGTACACGTCTTGCCATTTCGCAGCACAACACCATGCAGGATGCCCGAAAAGCCTAGGGCTGTTATCGAGCGCCATGTAAATAACAGCTCGTTTAAATCATTGCTCCGTGCGTCGTGTTTCGACGTGCGCTAAGCGAGAACGCGAATGCACACTGCAGTTCTTAATGCACATTTTGGTAAAAACACGGGGGTGTAGTCAAAATCTAGCCTCACTGGTTAGCTCCAATTTCTGCGCTTACCATGATCCGCAGAATACCTCAAAATAAAAGAAAAGGGCACTGTGATATTACCACGTTGTTCTGACGGTGAAGAACAAAGCCAGTGTCACAACATTAACTCGTGTCCTCAGGGTACCCAAGCAACAGCACGAGCACGGAAAGAGGGTGTAGTTGTAGCAGCGAATGTTGTTTACCATATTTGGCCACTGTTTCAAGTTGCTCTTCAGGTTGCCAGACCACATGTCCATACTGCGGCAGTTTGTGCTTCCTTCTTTACCCGCGCAGCCGCAGATTGGAATTGCCTTTCTAACAACATCACCGCGTTCAGCTGCTCGACTGATTTCTTGAAACCCATAGCCGATCATGTGTCATCCCAAACCTCGTAGAAAGTGTTCTTGCACGAATATTATGTAACCACTACCCTTATATAAGACCCCCTTGAGGAGTGTTCAGGGTAAGTGATATGAACTGTTCAAGCCATGAAGCGGCAAGTATAAAATGAAGCTACAGCTGTACACCAATCTGCAAGAAACACCGAGTGGTTACGTATCGAGTGTTGGCTCGGTATAGCACGTTTGCAAGTTCCTAACCACAGAGGTCCGGAGCGACTGATCAGCTGGTGAACTTTTGGGAACGTGCTGCACTCCTGGTTTCGTCGGTCTCACGGCTCAATAACACCGGCGACTTGCGCAGGTCGCGCGACCATTTGCGACTGGCGATTAAAAAGCGACTGTAGGCGACTGAATGCTCACACCGGCAAGCCCGGCTGAGCGCGACCTGCGAGTCGCGATCCCGGAGATTATCGTTCTCACCGAGAACTCTAGACAACCACGCAGTTCGTGTAGGGACCATAGTTGGCGCGCACTTCGATGGTTTCGCGTTCCGGCGACAGCCATGGATTTCGATTCGGGCGAAGAGGAAGGCGTCGTCGCTGTGCGGATGTGATCTGTCGTGGTGTCTGTCAGCTGTGGCAGTGCGGAAGCCTCCGAAGAAAAAGCGACTCTGGAAGGTGCGCGCATGTCTCCATTCGCGAGAAGCAAGTGGCCCGCCACGCAAACAGCCTCCTGCCTGAACACCACGCGCATGGCGAGGAATACATCATCGAGAGTAAGTTGTAACTTCCGGTTCGCGTAGCGCGGCAATCTTATACCGACGCGGCCGCCATGGACCCCAGCGCCGGGGACGGAGAACGGTGCATATTTCTGGAGCTTTTTTTTTTGGTGTGGTTTAGCTTCCTGCGAGTGCCACCGCGCACGTTCGACGTGACTGCTGCGACGCAGCATCACGTGGCAAGGCACCAATTAAAGGCCCGCAGTCTGCCACGGTGGCGTGGAATTTGCATTTGGCACGGCGTGGGAGAACGCCGGACGAAAACACGTGATAACATCACCTTCGGTCCGCCGCTCATTGGTGAAGCACATTTGCGACCACGGTCGCGCGACTGAATTACCGCGCAGCGAGCGGCTCGCCCAAAATAGACGCTTTTCGAGAAAAGCGACCATTTGCGACCATTTGGGACTGGTCGCTTTGCGACCGACTGTGTCGCGCACCGCTGTCGGTCGCCGGTGTGAATGAGCGTTTACATGTGTGCACGGTATACTTCAGTGGAAAGTCGATAAGCTATAGGTTAAACAGAAATTGCCTGTCAGATGAGTGACAAGGAACCATTTTTTTTTATTCCGACATCAATGTTTAGAAAAGAGCTAGTTACATTGAAGGATTAAACCTCGTAGTATACAAGCTTTCTTTGTTTCATGTAAGATTTCCACTATATTTCCGAAATGCCAGAAACAGTTCAGCACGTACATGGTGGAAGTAACAGCAAATAGCGAAAACAACATGCCAAAGAAAGGTATGTTATCTTACGTCACAGATTTGTTTATTGCGGATTGTATGAAATGCAACAAGGAGATCGCATCTATTGTACTGGCAGAGGCACCTATTATTGCCATCTGTTCCAGGAACAAGTTGTCAAGTGAACAAGTTGTCACTTCTTTTTTTTTGTTGAAACTCCTTCCATCTTGCACATTCGACAAAACTGGAGAAATACATAATTTGTTATTTCTCGTGTAGCTTGCTGGTATACTTGAGCAACTGCGATGAGTACCTGAAACAGTGAGATTTACAACCAAATCAGGAAGCGAAGAATTGAGCCGTTTACACCATTAATATCTTGCTTCAAGCATTTCGGCAATGCAAGAGATAAACCAAGAAATATAATTAGAAATAGAAATATAAAATTAGAATAGAAAAAGAAATAGAAACCAGGAAACCACGCGAGTGGCCCTGCGACGTAATTTTTTTTTATTCGTTTCCTGGGAAGCGTCTGTCCAATATGTTTCTCAAACTATAAATCATGGCAGTACTTGTCGTTCTTCCACGTTAGCGCAATTTTATCGAATTTCGGGTCCTTCGTAAATCCGCGCAACATAAACGAGCAAACGATGGTTTCCTTGATTTACCCTTCGCTTTCGGTCTCCAAATGCACTTAACCGTACTCCGAGTTTCTCACGGCCTGCTGATCAAGATGTTCGCCTCTCAAACTGCTGAAGCAGAGGATATTATAACAAAAAAAAAAAAGGAGAGAGAGTCCCGTTTGCGCTCCGGATATACTTCGTTCTTATCCGTGTGCTGCTCACGTTCGCGTGGGATGACCTCCGAGACAATTTCACCGAACTCTCTCCGCTCCCAAAAGCGAGTGGGTCTCGAAGTTGACTTCGCTGGGTGGAACTAGGGGTGTGGGGGGTGGGGGGGGGAGGGGGCACTGCGCGAACACCTGCCGCTTCCGGTTCGCCGGGAATCCTCCGTAATGCTCGTAGTGTATACGCTCTGTTTTGGTTTCCGCTTCTTCGTTTTCTTAACGCGTACTAGTTCGCCGGGGTTCGCGTTGTTGAAAGCTCGCAGACGATCGGCTGCAGCGATACGTCTCTGTCAGATAAACTTCGAACGCAGACTTCACTTGGAGGGCTGGGCGACTGTCCGTCTGCATCGCGGAGCACGCGGTGGCGAGAATAAATTGAGTGCTTGCAGTGAGCTCGGGAAGATTGAGTTTTCAGTTTTGAATTTCTTCTGCATAACCAGAAAAGGTCAGCGTTTCAGTTTCTCTCCCTCTCGACATCGGGAATAACCAAAAATGCTCTGAACGGGAAATACGATCGTTATAAGTGGGCCATTAAAGGATGGAACATCCGCTTCCAGAGGAACTTGAAATGCGCCTTCTCGTGAAGAAATTGCTATTTCCATCATCGCTGTTGTGGGTGCTCTTGGATAACTCATACTGAATGTCATAAGCTGAGAAAGGGTTATCACAAAGTAGTTTGGTGTTCCACTGCGATGGTACAGCGGCTATATGGCATTGCGCTCCTGAGCTGAAGGTTGTGTGTTCGACCCCGTCCACGGCGGCCGCGTCTCGAAGGGAGCGAAATTCTTGAACGCTCGTGTACTTAGATTTAAGTGCACGTTAAAGAACCTCAAGAAATCATAGTTAATCCGGAGTCGTCCCTTACTACGGCGGGCCTCATAATCAGATCGTGGTTTTGCCACGTGACACTCCAGAATTTACTTGAAGTAGTTTTGGTGGACAGTTTGCTGAACATCGCCACCACAGCTTCAGTATTGGCCTTTTTTTGCGCCCACTGATGGTGAGCTACTTAATTCGTTCTACGGCAGCGCAACTGACATATATGCTCAACCAACAGCTTATAAATAGCGTCAGACTTCCGGGATATGACTGTGACGTCACTACGAAAAAAAAAAATTGGCAGTGGCTTAGCTCGGCTATGTCAGGATATACGTAGCGAAAGCTAAGGCATAGCATGGCTAGCGTTGGTGAATCTTGATTCCAAATCCAGGTTAGTCTGGTTGTCTAGCTATGTTGCGGCGTTTAGCCAGTCGTTCGGCGCGCTGTTCTGTTTCCTGGGCGATTCGTTTCCTCATCATCTCGTTCCGATGTCAATTCCAGGCCTCCTCCTGCTTATCAGAATTGCCGCCGTCCATACTGCCGCCTCAACTGTGGTTGCGGCGCACGCGAACTCTCCTTTTCAATCCTCCGACATGTTATCAGGCATGCGACGCAGCTGGCGAAGCGAGCGGAGGCGAACGCAACGACGAGGGACGCGGTGTGACGAGGAACGCGGTGTGACGTCATGTGCCTCCTCGGAGCACGGCCACGGCGAAATCGCAAGTTCGCGGCTAGCAAAGCTTTCGCTTTTTAAAAAAAATACACACCAGTGCTCGCGACGAAGCTCGTATTTCAGTTTCCCCCTCGAAAGCTGTTATAACCTGTCGGCGTTTCGTCGTCACGCCATTGCTCAAAGCCGACCCTCTATTATCTGGCAGGCGTTTGCTCAAATGCGCACGATGCGAGATCGGGCCATACGGTATACCAATCTCTCGCAGCACTTGTTCCACCTTCTAACGCTGACGATCGCCCCTTGTGCTGTAACGCAATGAATCGGAAGCAACATCTCACCCACTGACACAATGCCAGAGTTGCGTACGCGTGTTCCGTGTTTCGCAAGCCTGTTAGCTTTACGCCACGACGCGTAAAAGGTTCGACAGTCTGAGGGAAATTTTCGACAAAGTATCGGTATCGGATTTATACATTGCGGCACCCGTGAACCGTAGCCGAGACGCGCTTCGCACGACCGAACGGTCACTGGTGCAGGAAGCAGTAAATAACACCTTTACCACACCTCTTCCTTTCCGCTACACAGCCTGCTCCCGCGTTACACGTGTAGCGAGGTCCTGCCGGAAGAAGAATGCTGGGCACCCACGGATAGCCTCGCACGAACTCCAACGAACCGCTGCCACGGCTTCCGAAGGAACGCGCGTGATGGCACGCCTCCACGCAATGAACGTTTGTACACATGCATTCCGGCCCGGTGGTATAACGACCGAGCTGATGCGAACACCTTCGCCCGCGATATAAATACAGGCGCCGCTCGAGGGTATACGATCGCACCTTCGACTTGTCTCGGGCCGAGGCGTTTCATTTGTTATCGTTTCTTATGCGGTGACATTGTTTATCTCATTCTCTTCATAGCGCCATTTTTTCCCCTCTCCGTTCTTTGTATTCGGAAGCTTCTGAGAGCTGTTGTTCTCATGACGAAGCTCATGCTGTAACGAACATCTATCGAAGCAGACAAAGGGCCGAGCAAACTGCTTGTTGCACATCCTCACCATACACCCGCCCTACCCCCCCCCCCCCCTAATTATTTTTTATTCGGTAGATTTGCCCCGCGGCATACGTAAAAATAAAATTAGCTGAAAGAGATATCAAATAAGAAGCGTGCAGCGCTGTGTATGGATGCGCGAACTGCATCAGCGAGTTTGGGCGTTTCTTGTCCGGCGCTTCAAGGCCTGTCGTCCCCCGGAACATTAGGCTTGAGGAACCTTTGAGCGTCGCTTCCACTTCTACCTCCTCCGCCAATCGACTGGCTCGCAGTACAGGGTGAGTTTGCACCATCTCCCGCATCGGCGGAATGTTTATAGCAGCGGCGGCTCCGCGGCGACCCCGGACCATCGCGGCGCTCGGTCGCTCGGTCACGGGGGGCTCCCCGAGTTGCACCTCGTTCTCGGTAGCGGCGCCCAGCAATTAGCCGGGGAGCCGGGCACCTGCCTCGGTTCCTTCGACGTCGGCTCGGCGTGCGTTCGGCGCGGGAGGGCAGCCGGTCCGCAGACAGTTAACGGCGCTGTTCGCGTGCTTCTGTTTCGTTCCGCACCTCTCCGCTTTCTCTCTTTCTCTCTCTTTCTTTCTTTGCGTGAGTTCGTTTTGCGCGTTTGGTTCCTGCGTTCTTGGTGCAGCGGATTCTCGTGTCTCGCTGAACTACGAAGGAATGCGCGGCACGCATTCTTCTGTGCCTGCGCATTTGATAAAAGTAGTATAATAGATGACGCATTATCGGTTGAACACAAAAGCCTTGATTAATGGTCAGGGGCTGCTTTACAGCTGTTAGAAGTTCGACGTACACAGGAAAAAAACAAAATAAACATCGGCGAGAGTGTACTACGTTTTGTTGTTTTGTCGCGCGCTCTCATATTCTCCCTCGCAAATTGTCGACATCGCGACAGCGAAGTCACATGAACGCGCCGGCCAGCTATATAATGTCGACGCGTGATGCTTGCAAAGTGCGTGACATGCGGCGGCATCGTCTGTATTCAATGTACGAGAATACAGGGAAGAAATCGTAAAATAAAATAATAACTTAGGTTTCTCTCGGGGCTACTGATCAAGCATTAAAAGGGCGCGAACTTGCTTTTACTGCAAACTTTTTCAAGCGTGCACTTTTTTTTCGTCTACGTATTGTACGCAACTGGAAGAGCCTGCCGCAATTGAAGTGCATGACGATATTTTCATGCATTTCTTCTTGTTTGTTTTTTCTTATACCGTTCTGTAGAATTTCCACCTATAACAGATAATATTTTGAATGTGTCTGTAGTGTACGGTACGAATGGCATTTTCTAGGGTTTTTGTGTGTTTGATATTTTTACGCATTTCTCTAAGCATCATAGTTAGTGAAGTGTCGGTCTGTATCGCTTTATATTTCAATAGAAGTGCACTACATTGTTGTCTGCCTCCCTACAATAATGCCCTGAGGGCGCTGCAGGTAGAGTCAACCACAAAATTTTACGGAACACGCAGTCTGAGAAAACGCTGAATATCTGTTCAGCCTCACAACACAGCCTTGTATTCGCATTTACAGCCTCCACCAGTGCACGTAAACGACATTGTGGTGTTCGGTTTCACTGACTACTGTTAAAGGCTGCTCGGAAATTGAACGTTTTCTCCGATTCAGTGATCCTTAAACTTTTGTGGTTGACTGTACCGATAAATAAATAAATATATAAATATAAATAAATAAATAAAACCGCAGTGCTTGCTTAGACGTCGCTTCCTGGGGAGCCCGCGCGGTTCGCCTGAGAATGTTTCGCAAGCCTCCGCAGCGGTCAGAATCGGCATTCCTGTTTGGGAGCTGCATCTGCGACCTGGTCCTTCCGTTCTCCTATGCCTATGGCCACCGGACAGTAATTGACCAGTCGCCCACCCGCCGGCCGATTGGGCCGTTGCGCTGTGTGTACCCTGCCCCGTCTGGCGCGCAACCCGCTGACCCGTTGCTCCGCGCTCATCCCGGGACGGCACGTGATCATCGCGCCGCGTGGTCGTGGAGCATTTCGGGGGGGATCGCGTGCAGGCTCCGATGGCCCGTCGACTGCACACACCGTTATGCGTGTGGCAGAGTGCTATGAGAGTTTTCCGTAAATTTAATTCTATTTTATTAAGCTGAAATGGTTGCAACGTTTGTCTAAAGTTGGTTGGACCCATAGGGGGGCCACAGTACAGTTCCGGGTCCAGTTGATAATAGACGTTGGGTAATTGTAGGCAAACAAATCGCGGATACAAGTCATTTCTTCGACATAAATGGGCAGATGCACACAACCCTACGTACAAACACTATTACAAGTTCGTGCCACAAGTAATCTAGTTAACAGAATAACATTCTTTCAAAAAGTAGTGCTAGACGAAATTGTGGGAGTCGTTTCGTTCAAACGGCAGTTCGTTCCTTGCTCACTCTCACGAAATGTAGCGATTGCTGATCATTCCCATCTTTCGTCAGGAAAATGCTGAAACTTACCGGTAAAAAATTTTTGCGTTGCCTGTTTATGTGAGGAGTAATGACGCGTGGTATACACAGTGAGGTCGTATAGAGTTCCTCTGGACACGGTGAGTGCGTTTGTACAAACGAAATTATATGAATGAATGAATGAATGAATGAATGAATGAATGAATGAATGAATGAATGAATGAATGAATGCTTACTTTTCCACAAAGCAAGTACAACGCAGATTTGTGGTGGAAATTTTCAGAAAGAATTAAAGCTGCTCCTCATTGCAGATTAAGTGGTCCCAATAACCCTTGGCTGGCCCCACAGAGATGTTATTTGACTGAAAGTGGAATTATTGCAGTTATTGTCTTTAATAGTAATACTTATATTTAGTTATTATTAGTAACTGATTTGTTGAAATGTCTACAGCTGAAGAGTGGCTCCAGCGTATCAGAAATGGTGTTACAAGCTCTTATGCATTACGTTTCCCGCGCCTAAATCATAATTTCAAGCTACTTCACTCAGTGTAACGTAAGTTATATGCCGGGAATTGCACATAAAGCGAATGCTTGGGCACGCGCCGTAATGCGTAGGTCACATAACAGGGGGCCATATTACATTTGCATAATGGGTGCCAAGGGAAGAAAAGCGCCGTGGAGGACGGGTGGGGTCAGCTGAAGCATGAAACGGGTAATTGGAGATAGCTGGGAGGTGCTTCGGTCCTGTCGTGAATGCAAAATTTGCTAATAATGATTACGATTATCACTATGATCGCTCACCCGAGTCCGTACGGAGATGTTGGATATGTAGCGTGGACTCTGAGGTTTCGCTTCACGTCTGGGAAAGATCTGCAGGAAAATAACAAAACAACAACAACAACGACGACGCACCCGCCGTGGTTGCTCAGTGGCTATGGTGTTGGGCTGCTGAGCACGAGGTCGCGGGATCGAATCCCGGCCACGGCGGCCGCATTTCGATGGGGGCGAAATACGAAAACACCCGTGGTGCTTAGATTTAGGCGCACGTTAGAGAGCCCCAGGTGGTAGAAATTTCCGGAGTCCACTACGGCGTTCTCATAATCAGAAAGTGGTTCTGGCACGTAAAACCTCATAATTTAATTTTTTAACAACGACGACGACGATAATAATAATGATGATGATGATGATGATGATGATGATGGTGATGATGATGATGATAATAATAATAATAATAATAATAATAATAATAATAGAACAAGACAGACTAATTAGCGCGAAAACATTCGCATCTCCTTTAAAGTGCAAAACAGAAGCTAAATGAAGAAATTGGAGGACGCTTAAGCTTCGCCTTCAAGAGTGGAACGCGACAGCGTTCCCGTCGACCCGCCAAGGGGTGTAAGACAATGGGCTACGGCGCAGCGACTACGCGCCCCGCATCGGACGCGGTGAGCGTCGAGCAACGCAGCGTTCGGCGCGACAACGAAATGTGCGCCTGAGCAAGTGACGGACGCCTGAGCCTTAGAAACAGCTCGTTTCTAAGGCAACACCGCGTTCACTAGAGGCGCTTTTGTACCGCTTTGAAGCATCGAACTCGTGGCTCAGTGGTAACGTCTCCGTCTCACACTCCGGAGACCCTGGTTCGATTCCCACCCAGCTCATCTTGGAAGTTGCTTTTTATTTATGAAGTGCCTGCCGTGATTTATCGCTCACGGCCAACGCCGCGGACGCCGACACCGACGCCGACGACACCGGCTTTTCTGCGACACGAGCTCCTTAACGCTATCGCGTTAAAATTCATAAATACGCGTGTATGAAGCGGGGGTAAACGCGACTGGCTATGTCACGCGTTGATGTATTGTGCGTTCAATCCAGTCCATCGTGATAAATGAGCCTTGCACAACGGGAAAGCTTCTTGTTTCCGGGTATGTGTGATAGACCGCGGTGCAAGTGCTGCCCAAGTGGCATGGCAGTCCAGTGGCCTCAGAATTTCCCTATTTGCATATCTTCTGTCACTTAACCGTCACTTCACACTGGCCGGTGATGTCGGATGCCAGGCGCTCGTTCCCGATCGTGGGCTAGCGATGTCGGCGGCACTAGTTGACAGAGTGACTTGATGAATTAAAATAAACCGTGTAGTCTACGGGCCTTGGGTGCTGCCTGTAACCCGCCGTGGTGGCTTAGGCACTATGGCGTTGCGCTGCGAGGAAACGAGGTCGCGGGATCAAATCCTGGCCGCGGCGGAACCCCAGGTTATCAAAAGTAAGCAGGAGTACCCTGCTCCGGCGTGCCACGTAATCATATCGTGATCTTGGCACGTAAGACACCAGAATTATGTTATTTTGTTCTATAGAGACCGAATGGAATTTTGTTAATTATGCATAGTGTTTCTTGATAATTATGTGCAGGAGCACCTAAAATGACGTGGTGTTGCTGTAATTTATTACGACATCCGGAATCGGTATTTCGCCCCTGATACTGCCCACTCAATGTGTCCGGTTTTCATTCTTTAGAAATGCGAGAGAAGCAGTCACGCACCATAGCACATACCCAGAACGTTCTATAGTAGCATTATTGTGCTTTTCTTTTTCAAAACTGCAAAGAACGAGTTGCAATACGCAAGGGCACCTACAGCTGAAGTAGAGGTATACCGCTATTTACAAAGCACCGATCTGTTCTTTCGAATTCAGCGCCAACGGCAGCATTTTCCGAAAGCACTAACAATGTTTTTGTAGCGAATAAGACCTTGGGATACCACGTCGCCGGTCATGCGACAGAAATGTGAAGCCGAGAATGACGGCAGAGCCGAAATGCTTACCCTCAATCACGAATTGTGATGGATCGCCGATAAATGTGTCAAAGTTGCAGTTCTGTTTTTTTATTCGAAGGTGTTGCAGCCTCCCTTGAAGGGAAATAATGGCGGTAAGAGGACGCGTTGTATATTTTCTAGTCATTGCTCGTACTTACACAGTAGGCCTAACTAAATATCGATTTACTGTACACTCATCCATGCCGCGTTCCGTTATAAGACAAACCGACTGACCAGATCAAAGCACGCGAAGAAGTTAGTCATTGGCTGGACGCAACTATGCCAGGATTTAGCAGCGCTAACTCTTCAAGTACGCAGGGGCGTGATTACGACGTCTCATTTATCATTGATTATGACGTCTCATTTTTTACGACATGCTCATTTGTCAAAGTGATGCGTTTGCGTGCCTCGTATCCCTTTACAAACTTGCAATTTCGTTCACGCTGTGATGCGTTCGCGTATACGCTCTACCCACCTGGAGTTTTCTGTTAGACAAACCTGAAGTGGGCAAAGTTGGTCTATAATGCTGTCAAGAAATGCGCGACCGATGCTGGGATCGATACCTTTCTCCAACAGAAGGTCGGACGAATGTTGTTGTTAACGTTTGTAATTCCGTCACTATATCTTCTATTTAACATTCTTTTTAGTGTCGTGACCTGCAGTGCCTGGCCCTACTGTGTGCGACCTGTACTGGATGTTCTACTTTAATGTTTTAGATTTGTCACTTGGTCTTTCTTCCCGCTTTCCTTCCCGCGTTCCTGTCTTCTATTTCTGTGTTTCTGTCACCTCCTTTCTGAAAAGGTAGGCTGGCGTCGCGCCCCTTCCGGTGGCAGTTACCAGCCTGCTCCTCGCCTTCCCTTTCTTGTCAAATGTACATGTGTTTTCAAAACAAACAAACGAACAACAACAACAACAACAACAACAACAATAATAATAATAATAATAATAATAATAATAATAATAATAATAATAATAATAATAATAATAATAATAATAATAATAATGTCGTAACCATTAGGCCACCGTACCACGCGTGCTTCTCTGGTGCCAAAGTCGCTCTCTGGAGCATCCCTCGCGTGTGTCACGTGCCAGTCTCTCGCATCCTTCCCTCGTGGCAGCTACCGCTTTGAGAGAGAGAGAGAGAGAGAGAGAGAGAGAAAGTCAAAGTAAAGGCAGGTAGGTTAACAAGAAATCATCTCCGGATGGCTACCCTGTACCGGGGGAGGGGCAAAGGGATGCGATAGGTGAGAGGGAGATAACCAATAAAAAAATGAAATAAAAACATACACACGCACACACAGACACACACACGCACACGTACACACGAACTATTTCTGTGGGCACTGTCACGCAGTCTGCAAAGGCGTTCCCAGTGTTACGCAGTGTCACCGTACAATCCTACGTCACACGTACAGTGTACAGTCACAACTTGTCACAAAGTCCCGTGTCTTTTAAGTAGCGCAGCAGCGCTTTCATAGCGGATGGCGCTGATGTTCGCGTGGGCCAGTTTCCAAGGATGTTGTTTTCCTTTATTGGGCGCTTGTCCACTTGGTCTAGGGCTGCTCTTTGCGGGTTGGAACGAGGGCACTCACAAAGAAAGTGTGCGATTGTTTCGTTGCGCCCGCAGAAGTAACAAAGTGGGGTGTTGGCTATTGCGATAAGATAGGAGTACGCATTTGAAGATGCTACTCCAGGCCACGTGTTAGAGTGTACTGCCTTCGAGATCGGCCGACATTTTCCTTTAGATACCTCCAAAGTGGGGGATGTTCGCCCGTAAGGCTATCGCAATGAAACTTCTTTTTTCGCCACCTCTCACAAAACGCAGCACGTCGACCCTATCGCCAAACATGGTGGAGCCTTCACAAAAGCAGTCGTGCGCGCTTAACTAAAATGAAGCCACATTGAGTGCATACGGTGCTGGTACTGTACTGGTACGGTACGGTACTGGTACTGGTACAGTACGGTATGGTACTCGCAGCGGTACGATAGAGGTGTTTTCCTTGGCCACCAGAGGATAGAATTGACAAAAAATAACTCGCCTACGCAATTGTGCACACCGTGACTGAAGCGCAGAAGGTGCGTTTTCGTTGTAGCACTTCGTTCAATATTCAAGCTCGTTCGAAACATTCCTCTTTTGCATGTGAAGAAATCGCTTTTCCACATGTTAGCTAATCATGGCTGTTGAGTTGATTTTTTTTTATTTCGGCGAACAAATGAATACCAAAACTTGAGGCATTACATTTTTCCATTCTACGTCGTTGCTTGAATGAAGTATAACCTGAGACTTCGTTTGCTGGCACCAATAGGCTTGCACGGGACTTAAGGGGTCTCTTTGAAACGAATCTTGTGTTTAGTGGCCGTGCTGCTCACTTTCCAGCGAAATTATCGCGCCAAATTGTGATCAATGTTCTTGCGAGCCATATTTTGGTGTTTGGGAGGCTAATAACCGGAGGTTGTGTGCACGTTGTTCTGGGCAGTTGTTCTTGCCTCTTAGATACCGTGTTGTCGCTCTCGTCTCCATCGTCAGTGATGTCACGCGTATACATTAACACCAGCTTGGTCCTTGCCTGTTCGAAGATGTTCGCCCAGCGAAATTTAGACACTGCTACGCAGTATACTGGAATACAATGTTCATAAGTAACACATGCCCACACTGGCCGCCCAGATACATTCTTAAACGTTCTTAGTTCAGATAAATCACTAAAACGCGATCATTAAAAGGTCTTGCTTAACGTCCAAAGGAGTTGACACGGCTAAACTCGACGAGAGTTTCGACTTCCGTTGTACATTGACATTCATAGCCGTGCAAAGAACATAAGTTTGTCGCTCGAGCCCGCTCTCATATTGTTATCGTGTAGTTATCATGTTGTGACTAACCATTTAGTTATCTATAGTCATGAATAGTTGCTTTGGTCCAGTCATCGGAAATCCTCTGCTCGTCTATACATGTTTTACTATGTTCGGCATTTTAAGGGACAGTTTACGGAACAGTGTATGCCGTATAGTGTAAGTGCTCTTGTGCTTCATTTTTGTGATTTTTTCTTCTTTATTTATGTGTGAGTGCGTGTGTTTTTTTACTCTTAAATGCTCTTCAGCGTTTGTAAGGTGTATTTGCGTGTCCTTTCATATGGGCTCTGGGAAGGGGAGAGGCTGACGCTACATGACGGCTCCACTTCGTTCCATAATGTTCGACTTAGTAGAGCTTATCTGCACTCGGTGCGCATAAGTGCACTTGTTGCCTTGTGACGTGCTTTGCGCAGAACAAACTCCAATTGAATGTAGTTCAGGGTACATCTATAATCGTCTCGGCCCCACCGTCTCTCTCCTCTTCATTCTCATTCGCCTTTTTCCTGCGCATAGTAGCCGGATAAAGATAAAGTTTCTCCGGCCGAACTGCCCAGCTTTTTTACATTGAAAATTATCTCTCCATACCATCCTATCCTACATTATCAATCAGCTTTGCCTTCAACCAGCGCTGATTAGCAGGGTAAAGCTTCTGGCCGCCGACCAACCTTGGCTTACCTCCGAATACACCCTCTGTGCATCCCTTGAACGAGAATGCCGGCGTGCAGTTGTTGTAGCCAGGCACAGACAGAGTTGTCGCACTCTGCGCTTCGATAGCTGCGCACGAGTTCAGCCCCCTGTGATGGCCCGCCGCATCGAAGGGGACGTTGCAGGCGCATCAGGTGTCCTCCATTATCGATTACGCGGCCGTCTCGACGGGGCAGCAGCACCGGCGTCCGCGAATGGCGCAGCGTTCTTAGAGCCGCCCGCACGGGGGCCGTCTTCTTCCCGAGGCCCGATCCTCTCGATCGCGCGATGATGGCCCCCGCGAGCCACCGCCATTGTCGGCAGCAGCGGCGACGCGAGCGCTCCTCTACGTGGGTCCGCCAGTTGCCAGAAGAAGCTGACCCCTGACACACTCCCACGTCCAAATGAGGGTGGCTGCGATCGGTCTGCTTTGGCGGCTCGCGTGACGCTGCTTTGTCGTCGTCCGCAGGCACTGATGACCTCGTGAGAGGAGCTGCTGCAGCGAGTCCGTCTGAAATGCAGTGGAGACCACTAAGCCTCCCCCCCCCCCCCCGTGTTCACAGAATACGCGGCCGCAGGAATACATTTGGTAAAGAATGATGTGTTTCTTCATATATATGTATACCACGCGAGTCAATTTCGTTTCGTCTTCGTTGCCATCGAAGCCCTCAGGTGGGCTATCTGTTAAGCATAAGTGATGAGAGCTCGTTTTGTATTGAAACATCGCTTCTTCCGCGCGCTTTGGCAGCGACATGATCGCTTGTGAACATTGCACGTGTTACGAGGCATATTCCAAACTTTTGCTTATGCGAGACCAACACGACCACGTTAATAAAAAAAGGGGGAAAAGGAAAAATATATACTGCCGTCGACTGGCTCCACCAGGCAGCCACGACGCTAATGAGGAAGTTGCCTCAGATGTGTCTGCAAGTCCTGAAAGGTGCTTCTTTTTCCTTCTTATGTTTCTTTTCACGGGTTAGTATTAGCCCCGTAGGTGTCGTTCGTGAAACGATATTTTGTTGAAATTCAGGGTAGACAGTGTATCAGCGATGGGTGTATTATCTGTCTCTCCCGGTACTGGCGTAACCACGCGGCAGATTTATCCCTTTCCCTCGGCGCGCACCGTCGGTCTGCTCATTGAGGCAATGGCGGAAAAGTAGCGTGCGGCAACGCCTGCTCGCGGTTGGCAAGATTTCTAGATTCGCTAGCTGCACCGCTCACGGGTTACTTCGACCAGTAATGACGTTGTCGTGACTCGGGCGCGCACGTCAACCGCCAGTTTTGCGAGTGCGGGCGCATTCGGAGTTATTCACCCGAAAGCGCGGTATACCGAAAGGACGCGCCGAAAAGAACTTGGCAGTGGCTATAACCCTCGTCGAACTACGCGTACGAAAAGAATGGATCATTGCGTTTCCGAAAGTTCGTGCACCCGAATGGGAAAGCCGGTGTGCCTTAGCCTCGTTGTTTACTATTAGCATTACCCGCCGTGGTTGCTCAGTGGCTATGGTGTTGGGCTGCTGAGCACGAGGTCGCGGGATCGAATCCCGGCCACGGCGGCCGCATTTCGATGGGGGCGAAATGCGAAAACACCCGTGTGCTTAGATTTAGGTGCACGTTAAAGAACCCCAGGTGGTCAAAATTTCCGGAGTCCTCCACTACGGCGTGCCTCATAATCAGAAAGTGGTTTTGGCACGTAAAACCCGAAACATTATTATTATACTATTAGCATTGTGTGTGTGCGTGGAAGCCAGAAGCCTTTAGCTGCTGGAGGAGTTAATAAAATAACGTGCGATGTGTTTATTGTATTGCCGCGACACTCAGATACCTCGAACCGCGTCGGCCTCCCGGTTGAATAAACTGACGATGCAAAAGCTCGCATGCAATAGTTAACCTCTCGGGACAATGCCTGCGCGACCTGAGAAGCTATCAGACGTCGATGACCTGCCCCTTCCCGGTCTGGCCTGATTCGGCAGCTGCGGTTACCTGGGTTAGCAGTGCATCACTACCGATATGTTAAACGCCATTGCAGCAAGCTTCCTTATAATGTTGTCGAAGGAAACTTACAGGAAAACTTGGCACTGAGTCATTAGTTAATTAACCAGGCCGAGGAGAAGAGTTCCATTTCGATCTGTTTGCTGTAGATAAGGCTGGCAGGAGTGGTCGCGTAAATTTGCTACGCAATTCAAGTGCAGGGTAGTTAAATTCGCTTGTTTGACCCGAGCGATGTGATAAGAAAAAGTTCCGAAATTAGTATTATTTTTCGCTAGCAAAAAAGATGGATACTGCCTGAGGAATATATACATGTGTATAGTCATATCATAAGAAGCCACACCTATAGACAACATAGGGGAAATTACTTGCGCTTAATAAAAGAAATGAAGAAACGATAAATTAATAGAAATTAAAGTGGATGAATGAACAACTTGCCGCAGGTTCCCAGCTGCAGCAAGTTGTTTATTCATCAACTTTAATTTCCATGAATTTATCGTTTCTTTATTTCATTTATTTAGCGCAAGTAATCTTCCCTATGTTGTCCTTGATGTGAGTGTTTGTTGGCTTCGTATGATATGACTAATAAAAATCGGGCCCCTCGGTTAACCCCCGTTCTTCTCGTTTATATATATATATATATATATATATATACACGCAAGCACAGGCCTGCATGGTCGCTTAGTTGGGCTTGAGGAGAGGTCGACAGGGAGCCAGAGTGATCCAGCCTCCTTCTCTGTAACAGGGAAGGAGGGTAGAATGGGTAATAAAAGGCGGTATAATGACGACAATTATCGACAGAAGTGATACAACTATCTTGATTGTCAACACTCTGGTAGCCTTAAAGGGACACTGGAGATAAAGACTGAACCAGTTTAGAGTGATAAATTATTCTTTAAAAGCTGCACTTTCGCTAATTATGAGGTAATGTTCTGACTATTAGGGGAGGAAATGGAGGCAAAGCTTCAATTATCCCGCCTAAGGGACGCTTTCTTCAAGTTGCAATAAAACCTTCTTTTTTTCTTTCTTTCTTCTCGCTGTACACGTTCACACATACATCGACAGCCCAGGAAAGCTTCTCGTGTACATACGCTGTTGCCTTTAGAAAACATTGGAGCGACCTTCATATCGTAGTATATGACAGTGACTTTTTTCCCCTAATGCAGCGACGGACCGTTTTTGGCTACCTTTCTTATGGCGATACCTGTCATTGGGGTTCAGCGGCTACAACGTTCTGTCCGCTAACCTCAACGTCGCTGGTTATGATCGCGGTCGCGGCAACTGCACATCTGTCAAAGCGAAATGCAAGACAGGCCATGCATGTACTTACGCTTTTGTGCACCTTAATGAAACTGGAGTTCTCATATAGCCCTTGTGTGGCCTTGGGACGTTAACACTTTTGTGCGTCGCCTCTTGGTGGCCGCTGCAGAAAATGCCACCCACGAAGCCTGATGAGTTGTCAGATTCTTGCACGCCAAGCCGGGTGCACCAATCTGAGGATAGATAAGATACAGTTTCACCGAAATCGTTGCTCAATCCTGGCTTCTCGCAGTAGTCTGCGTGCTATTCTTGTAGTTCTTGAATGACTATCTATCTATCTACCTATCTATCTATCTATCTATCTATCTATCTATCTATCTATCTATCTATCTATCTATCTATCTATCTATCTATCTATCTATCTATCTATCTATGTCTGTCTGTCTGTCTGTCTGTCTGTCTGTCTGTCTGTCTGTCTGTCTGTCTCCGGCCTATTATTTCACGCTGAACAAGCTATTGGTGCTACTTTAGTAATAGAGCCAGCGTTTGCAAACGCACAGTTCCCACGTCGAGCTCCCGCTGATAAGTGTGTTTACTGAGAACAAGACGACCTGCTCTTCAGCACTGCTCGCCGAACTGTTGTCACGCATAACTGCACTGCGTCTGTTCCAACCGCGGGCCCGCCCTTCTTTGGCCCGGGCATCGCTTCGATCCCTGTCGACGCCAACGTGGATGGCTGCGTTCCTCCCTGCGAACCCGTTCCCAACGCTGAGGAAGGAGCAGGTGTCCGTAATCGCGTCCGGCGCCGTCCGCACATAATAAGCGTACACCGCGCTCCGCAGAAGCTCGCGAGACAACTGGGACATGCACGCCTATGCGGCCGGCAGCGTGGAACACAATGGAAGGAATAACACCCTTCCCCTTCCGCCCCCCCCCCTTCTCGAGCCTCGAAGACCAAGTGGCCCATTCAGCGAGGCGCTTTGTCATTTGCCGCTCGTGTGTTTATCGCTCGTTTCCGAGCGGGCCGACCGACTGAGTTCCTTCGGAGTTACTACATGCACGCGCGAGGCTTGCTGGCCGCTTTTTGTTCGCAAATCGCCCGCGTGCTCGCGGTCTAACTGGGCACTTCCCCGACGAGCCCATTCACCGGAATTGCGAACGGCATGCCCTTCTACGCATTTTGTGGCCCCCGCGAACAAAAAAATAAGGAGTAAGCCTTCGAGAGTTTCCTTACTCGATGGTGAGAACAAGGCTCCGGGAACGTAGTTTGCCGCCGGGATTTCGTGGTGTCACGTTGCCGTATCGCCCATTGAGCACAGAGTATTCATTTTCCTTGCCTGCCTGTCTTCTTTCTTTTGCGTTTTCTTCCTTCTTTCTTTTCCCCCCTCTTCTGGTTAGGCCTTAGAATGGTTATGCCTTAGAAGCGTTTTATGCGATCACTTTCCCGCTGTGTCCGAAATACCATGGTGAACTACAAGAGGAATCAAGTAAGTGGCGATGAGGTGAGCGTAACGGTAGCTCCAATTTAACTTGAAACAATTTCTAACATGAATTTCAAGCTTGGAAAACATTTATATACGAAAAAAGAAGTCGTGAACATCCGTCCAAATGTTTCAGCAGCCACATGTCATTGACAGCTTACTGACGCTGCAGGTTGCAGTGGCGACATACCGGTCGGTACGTTGACACCGAGTTGTTTAGGGTCGACAACATTGAAAGGCCTGGACTAGTATAGCGAGATGCCTGTGAACGGTTGCTGATTTTTGCAGTTGCATGTTCTGTACAATGTTTGTCCCGGCACAGTTGGGTGAAACTTCGATATTTGTGGTGCGAAATGTCCAAATAGCATACCTGCATGCTTCTGTGCGTTGCTAGATGATAGCCTGGATATCGTCAAATTATAATATGGCGGCATTTTGAGCCAATCAGAGAGCACGTTGCAGCCCTCTAAGCCAATCATAGCTGACAATGTGGCCGAATTTCACAATGTTCAGAATAGCAGTCGGTGTGGTCAAACTCTTACAGTTTACTTTATCGTCGCTGCGACGATTGGGCTTTGTTATTCCTTTTAAAGCGAAACAGTCTTTTTATTCATTTTCGTTTGCTGTGTTGCTTTGCCAACCTCTATGTGATGCCGCGACGATGTTTGCCTGTTATGTTGTAATGTCATTGTGTCAGCTTCTGCAGTTCTTTTACTCATTCGTTTACACAAATGGTGCACTGTAAACGGGCTTACCCCCTCAAAGGTCTTTAAGGGTGCAAATCCGTTTATAGTGCACCATTTGTGTAGTGTGAGTTGTATGAGTTGTAAAGAGAAAACACCTTTGAGGGTGTATATAGGTTCACAGTGTGTATATAACTGTGCATAACTACATGTGGCCATTTGTTATTTTAGACCGTTTCTAATGGGAGGACGCAGGCGGACAGCTTTGGTGCGCAGTGCCGCCTTATCAGCTACTCGTCTTAAGAACGAAAACAAGCATGCGGACCGCCATGCGTGATCACCAGCCGAAGTAGATGACTGCATACCAAACGAGCGTTCCCTTTAAGAATGAACCTTACTGCACCGGCGACCTGTCTGACTTGAAACACTGGGCCCTGGCTAGCGCTGCAATACAAGTGGATCAGAAATTTCACGCTGTATGCGTCGCCCTCGTTATTTAATGGACGCGACCATACGACGTTGTATAATCGCCCTTTCGGCGTCTGTCTGCGAAGTACTGAAAAAGAAAAAAAAAAGCAATAAATAAAGGTGAACGGGGACGCGTGCCACCGTACTCAACAATGGCGTAACCTCGGCTACGACGAACTGACCACGCAAATGACCGCGGTCATTCTCGCCTTACTGTGGTTTTCTTTTTTTTTTTTTGATGTCGAATAATGGCTGGCTGCTCGGAGGCCGGCTAGCTGGCCGGCTTCACGCTCGAATCTGTCATTCGTCATAGGCAACCCAGAGGTCGACCGCGCGCTTTTAAGATAGCTGGCCCAGCGTGGCACAAAATGACTTTCGCAGTTCAGAGCCGTATTTCTCGCTCCGGAGGAGCCGCACACTGAGGATTTTGTTTCCGTTTTCTGACGCCACGCGTTCCTGGTCTCGAACGTGACTCTTGGCGGCGTTGTGCGCGTATGGTAGGACAGCAGTCGAGTAAACTGCCCGGTTGCTCCCGTATTGTTCGATCCCGCGCCCGGACCTGTTCGAGAACGCTCGCCCGCGACGAGTGAATAGGCGACGTAACGGAATGGAATTTCCGGTTCGCCGATCGACAATAACTCACCGCGACGCGATTTGAGGCTGCCGTGGTGCGCGACCGAGCGTGCGCGGTAGCGATTCAAAGGCACAAACGAAATTTTCCAACAATTATCCGTAGAACTGCGCTATGACTCTTTCTCTCTCTCTCTCTCTCTCTCTCTCTCTCTCTCTTCGTCACTCTCCGATTGTACAAATGTATCACCGGAGGCTGTCTTCGTTTCAGCAGTTGTCACACACACGGACAAGAGTACGTGCGTTGAGAAAGTTTTCTGCCTTTACCCCGTTCTATTTAGTACTCCTACTTTTTCTATTGTTCACTGACGTCGGAAGAGCACCGGAGAACGCAGGTCCGAGTCACGACGGAACTTTGACGTGAAAGTGCACGAACCAAAGACGGACCGAAGGAATGAAGAAACACCACAAATCGCTTTCTGTTGCGCCTTCAGCTCGTCTGTCTGCCTTGGCTTCCCGCGCTGTTTTACCGTCAAAAGCCACGTTGAACCATCCAGCCAGACTTCGCACGCTTAACGACGTGAAAGTATTACAAAAGACGCGCGTACGTACAGCGCAACGTGAAGAATCATGTAGCCAGTGCAAGAAAGCAAGGGTCATGCAGCCAGGGAAACAGACGCTCACCTAATGGAATATCCTAGCCTTTTTCGTTAGTGGCCGCTTTACAAGGCAATTCTGGACGGATGGAATGCACTTTCTTCTTCGAGTAGGACCAGTATGGCTTGACAGCTGTCATTGTCGTCGCTTAAGCTCAAAACTCTTTCATGTGTTTTGACCCATGTTTGGTCTTTGAGGAATGAGGGATAAAGAGATCGCGATGATGTAATGATCCTCAATGATGTAACGGCAATGGGGGTACGTCGACGACCCTCCGGTGCTTTGCAAGCCACTGATTTTCCTCCAGTGGGTCGACGTACAAGGCTGGTGTGTTTTGGCGCGTTTAACCGTTGAACTTATAGCGATACGTCTGAGAGAGGCGTACATTTATTTATTTATTTATTTATTTATTTATTTATTTATTTATTTATTTATTTATTACCTCAAAGGCCCCGGTGTGGGGCATTACATGGGGGATGGGTGATCACTTCAGTGAAATGTGGATTCAATGGCAGCCTTGAAATGATGCGGATCGGAATATGGTGTATGGCGTTGCCGGAAAGGTCATTCCAGTCCCGGGCAGTCTCCACAAAAGGGGAATGAAGGTGCGCAGTGGTCCGGGCAGGCAGAGGGTACACATATTTTTCGTGACGTAATCGGCAAGATTGACGGTGCGCTGGAATGACGGCGGAAGTACTGTGAGCAGAATGATAAAATTTGCTAAAAACGCAGTATAAAAAATTCGCAATTCCGCCGGAAAGGCGAAGCACCGATTGCGATATCAAATTAGTAGATAGCTGTGCGAAGAAGGATAGCATTTTTATAGGACGTGTAAACTTCTAAACTTTCGCTTACTAACTAAATGAACAGTGATAGGATGCCTAAGCTTGACTCAACGAGGACGTAGAAAGAAACAGACAGACGGAGACGGCGCTGTCTTGGTGTGTCTGCTTCTTCCTACGTCCTCGTTGAGTCGTGCTTACACATTCTATCAGGAATTCAAACCGACTAGCCTGTCAACGTGTTTTAACTAAACTAACCAGCACGGTGTCACGCGCACACATGAAAACATGAACACACATCGCTCGATGACAGCGGAAAATATCTATGAAAATGCTGGCGTTAGGAAATCGTCGCAGCAGCCGCGAGCCAATGGACCTCCGTGCATATGTCGCTTCAATGCTTACGAAATGTCAAAAGCACAGCGCATACGAAGCTACCGGCACTGCAAACATCGCAGATCGCTTTGAAGATGAGGCTCGCGCGGGCGCGCCCTTTAGCCACGTCGCAAATCGCTTTCGAGACACACGAGCGGTGGCAACGCGTCCCTACTGCGCCCGTTAAAGGCGTCCAATACGACGTCCGCGATTCGCGTGTCCAACGCCGTAGTAGACGCCGCGGTTGTGCCCACTATGTACGGAGCGGCGGGGAGGAAGACATCGAGGTATCGTGGCAGCCGCCAGAGAAGAACGCCCCTTGCCTCGCGTGCCACAGGAGGGGGCACGCATCCGGGCCGCGTTCCTCACTCGCGCACGCGAGATTGAACCGAGTTCGCCGGCTCACCTTCACACGCTTTCACTCATACGGAACCTCACGGCAACAGCGACGTCGACGGCAGAAATCCGCCTGGAGTGTCTATATAATTGCTATCGCAATAAAACATGACGCCTTATATTTAGATTGGAGATACCTGCTTTTAATTTTAGCTGAAGGACACTAGGATGGTATGAATAATCAGAGTAAATAAAACGAGCAGCACGATTTTGAACTGCTTATATAATGTTAGAAAGGGCTGTTTGGTGTGGGTCCCAAACAGATTATGCGTATTCTATCTTAGGTCGGACAAAAGTTAGAAAAGTTAGTATTTTTAAGTATGGGTGTACAAAGTGCAAGTTGCGGGTGGAAGTAAACCAGCGTGCTATTGGCTTCGTTAGTGATGTTCGTAATATGAGAAGACAAGGAAAGGTTACATGAAAGGGGAAGGCCATGGTACTTGCATGATTTCACAGATGATATTTCCGAGTTGCAGAGAATATACTTCGGAGTATGGTGATGCTTCCGCCGATGAAAAGGTATAAGGTCTTCGTAGTGTGCAGTGACATTAGCCACATGTTGAACCAAGTGGTAACTTTGTCAAGATCATCTGGCAATGTGCGATTGTCGGTGCTAGTAAGGATTGGCCGATAGATGACACAATCGTCAGCAAAAAGGCGAATGTTAGAAGACAGTTTAACGGGTAAATAATTAATATTTATAAGAAGCAGAAGGGGCCCAAGGACTTTGCCTTGGGGTACTCCGGAAAGAACGGTGCTTTTAGAGGGGAAGTGGTTGTTAGGATACCCAAACTGTTGTCTGTTAGTTAAAAAATTACGGATCCAGTCTAAAGCGAGGGGTTTAAGGTGCAAGCGAGAAAGTTTTAGGAGAAGCCGTCGATGCGGAACTTTGTCAAACGCCTTTTCGATATCTAAGAAAGAGGGCATGAACTAGGATTTTTTGATCCAAGGTTAGATCTTACGCCATTTGTAAATAGACCTAATTGGCTATCGGAAGCTAAACCTCTGCGGAAGCCATGTTGGTTAGGGTGGAAGAAATTGAGAAACGTTAGGAATGTAGCAATGTGAGAGTAAAGTGCATGTTCCATTAATTTCAAACAGACACTGGTTAGAGAAATTGAGCGGTAACTGCTACATAATGATGAAGGACCTTTTTTATGGACTGGTATAACCTTACTCACTTTCCAGACATCCGGCACCACTCCTGATGGCAAAGACTGCTGAAATATATGACAGATCTCGCCAGTAACGTATTTAATATTTTTTATGACTTTGGAATTAATACCATCGTTGCCAGGTGAAGATGACAGCTTCAAAGATTTCCTGACGCCATCAGAACTAAAGGTGATTGCTGGCATGGTATGGTAATTGAAATATGGGAATTCAGGAACTTCACCTTTGGGTTCCTTGGTAAACTCGGAAGAAAATACATGATTAAGTACTTCGGCTGTTTCGTGATCAGGAAACGGCTTATTTTGTTCGTCACACAGTGCAAGTGGTTTTGAACACTTCGGAATTATAATATGTCAGAATTATTCAGAGTTATTTCGCAGAATGTTTGGTAAAGTAGTCGGAAAAACGTAGCGTTTTGTTTGACTAGCAAGCGATAGGTACGTTTTTTCAGCGGTGTAGTATTTATGCCATGCGCACTCATAGTCAGAATGCCTAGCAGCGCGGTAAAGCCTTTTCTTTTTATTGTTGAGACGTTTTAGTACCGTGTTGAGCCATGGTGATCAGTGCTTTTCGGTTATAGTTGATGGTAGGTATGCAAGTTTTAACGCGATAGCGTTAAGGAGCTCGTGTCGCAGAAAAGCCGGTGTCGTCGGCGTCGGCGTCGGTGTCGGCGTCCGCGGCGTTGGCCGTGAGCGATAAATCACGGCAGGCACTTCATAAATAAAAAATTGGAGGACGCTTAAGCTTCGCCTTCAAGAGTGGAACGCGACAGCGTTCCCGTCGACCCGCCAAGGGGTATTGGGCTACGGCGCAGCGACAACGCGCCCCGCATCGGACGCGGTGAGCGTCAAGCAACGCAGCGTTCGGCGCGACAACGAAATGCGCGCCTCAGCAAGCGACGCACGCCTGAGCCTTCTAAGGTAACACCGCGTTCACTAGAGGCGCTTTTGTACCGCTTTGAAGCATCGAACTCGTGGCTCAGTGGTAACGTCTCCGTCTCACACTCCGGAGACCCTGGTTCGATTCCCACCCAGCGAAGTTGCTTTTTATTTATGAAGTGCCTGCCGTGATTTATCGCTCACGGCCAACGCCGCGGACGCCGACGCCGACACCGACGCCGACGACACCGGCTTTTCTGCGACACGAGCTCCTTAACGCTATCGCGTTAAAAGCAACTTCCAAGATGGGCTGGGTGGGAATCGAACCAGGGTCTCCGGAGTGTGAGACGGAGACGTTACCACTGAGCCACGAGTTCGATGCTTCAAAGCGGTACAAAAGCGCCTCTAGTGAACGCGGTGTTACCTTAGAAGGCTCAGGCGTGCGTCGCTTGCTGAGGCGCGCATTTCGTTGTCGCGCCGAACGCTGCGTTGCTTGACGCTCACCGCGTCCGATGCGGGGCGCGTTGTCGCTGCGCCGTAGCCCAATACCCCTTGGCGGGTCGACGGGAACGCTGTCGCGTTCCACTCTTGAAGGCGAAGCTTAAGCGTCCTCCAATTTTTCATCAGTTAATGTACCTTATTTTTGAAAGTGAGGCAGTTAGTTTCAACTGAACGTTCTGAAAAACGGATAAAGAACGAGCTGGCAAATTCCGCTTGTTTATTATTCATATCAGTATAGTTGCCTTTGTCGTAAAGCGCAATAGTTTTTCTAGTTTTAGTGAAGGCAGGCATGTCGCATTGGAATGAGGTATGTAGCACTGGATGATCGCTAAGGCCAGGTAAATGCGTTAGTGGCGAAACATTATCAGAGGACGAAGTGGGGATAAAGTCTAGTATCTTAGAAAACTTATCATTGCGCCGCGTTGGGTTATTGACGATTTGTGTTAAGTCATACGTAAGACACGTATTAATGAAATCACATTCAACGGTGTTTTTTGGGGCTGCTTCTGCTATAGACAATGTAAAAAAAGAAAAGATATGTGAAATCACAGGCAATGCATCTAACGAAGGCGTATTGAAATTAGCTGCGTTTCCTAATTATAATACCCCAATTGTCGTAAAAGGAAACTACAGCGTATAAAAAAAATCAATTTGTCGCCGGTGGGAGTCGAACCCACGATCTCCGCGTGACACGGCGATGCTAGATCAGTCGCGTTCTTCTGCAAATTACCATTCTCACTGTTAAATGTGACGATCGACTTCCACTGGCCTTGTCGTTATTATTGCTGTATTTCAATTACATAAAGAACTGTTAATTATTTCTATGTTTTTGTTGCAGTGTATTTTTATTCAAATGCTGCTACTTTTCGCACTTCTTTCGTGGTCCGAGCGGTGCCACGCATACGTCATCGCCGGTACCGGCTTGTTCTGAAGAGTGGATAATAAGAAGTAAATAGGATCAAGCGAAACCAATTTTTACATTATACTTTTTTTGTTGGTTGAGTGTAAAAAAAAAAAGATGCGTGTGCATCTTGCTTTGGGTGCACGTAAGAAAACCACAGATAGTCAAAATATTTCCGGAGCCCTTAATTATGGCGTTCCTCATGAGTCACAACATAGTGTGCGGTTCTTCCCCGAAGAGACGCTACCCTTTTGTGTAGGATATATGGTTGGGCGTCGCGTTTACCAATACCGAAGCGTTCCGCATAGGGATGGCCGACACCGCAGCATGTGGCGATTGCGACGACACGGAAACGATTCGTCATGTTCTTTGCCATGCAGTGCCCGCAGTACAGTGTGCAGAGACAATCGCTCTCCGTTGTGCTGAACCAGTTGGACGACCAGCCTCTGTCGGAAGAAAGAATTCTGAAACATCGACGCGACTTAACATCGCATCAGAAGGCCGTGCAAGCGCTACTGCGCTTCTTGAGATGTACCGGCCTGTGTGAACGCCTGTGATTGGAAAACCTATTCTGTTACCTGCTTCCTTTTTTTCTTTTCCTTCTTTTTGTTCCTTTCTTTTTTGTCTTCTCGCTCTTACAACCTCTCTATCCCCCACACCAGCACAGGGTTGCAAACCGGAAGCTCGCCTCTGGTTAACCTCCCTGCCTTACCCCCCCCCTCTCTCTCTCTCTCTTGTGCAGTTCCGGAACGCTAAAGCCTAAAATTTTATTCTAGAGCGCAGCTCTTAGGCGCCTGTTCCTGCGTTGTGCGTCGGGGTGCCTCGTCCTTCCTCGGCGTAACGGAACAAACGAGCACAGCGAACGATGAAAGAGCGAATGCGGAGCGCAGCGGTGGATGAAAGACCGTGAGCGCAAAGACAGCTCGAAGAGGAAAGCGGAGGAGAGGGTGTAGCGAAGGCGTGAGGGGGAAAGACAAGGAAACCACCTTGAAACACCACGAGATGGCGCTTGATCACGTCCTTGCATTAAGCAGTATAATAGCAGGAGCTTGGTGGCGCAGCCCACCGCCCCGTTCCAAAGGGGACGCTCATTACGTCCATCCCATCCACCCGCGGCAGCGGCGGCATCGTCCGTGCGGGGGATAAAACAGAACCAGAAAGGTCGCCTTCGCGCTTAGCGTTCGCGCCAAGCGTTTCCCGGTAAATAGTGCGGTTGAATAAGGTGCAGTTACCGGGACGCGGCAACTGTGTGTCCAGTCTATTTATAGCACCGCGCGTCGCGGCTCTGCCAGCCGGTGCGGTGATCGGCGCGATGCCTCAATATATCGCGAAATGAAAACACATATAGAGCTGCGCTGAAATTTCCCATTAGGGAGTACCGTAATCGTCAGTGTTTTTTTTTAATGCTGGGCATGAGCCACCTTCCGATAAAATTCACTTTACGCTAGAATTGTTTGTAGCAATAGATGCCTGCCAATCACAATGGCGTATACATGAATCCAGCGAAGTCGCTCAGACAATGACAGAAAACACCGAACCCACAACTGGGTTCGGTTTCCACCTGCGGCAAGTTGTTTTTTCATCCACTTTATTTTCCATTAATTCTTCGTTTCTTTATTTCATTTATTAAGCACAAGTAATTTCCCCTATGTTGTCCTTGGTGTCAATGTTTGTTGGTTTCTTATGATATTACGAACGAGAAGAAGGATGAATAAATTTTACTCAATCACCAGGCTTTCTTCTCAGCCCTACGTGGGTGTGCGTGGTTTCTTATTCCAGGAAACCATGGACTTCCGCTGCTTGTTGTGCCCAGGTGACCAGCATAAGCTGGTCACTGAGGTCTGGACTTGCTGGTTACTGAGGTCTGGACTCGTCAGCACGGGCCTCCCATCTTGGTGCTCGGATACTCCGCATATAGCAATGTGTGATGGAGAAGCTTTCAAAATTAAATGCTTGGGTTTTACATGCCAAAACCACGACATGATTATGAGGCACGCCTTAGTGGGGAACTCCGGAACAAATTTGACTACCTGGAATTCTTTAACGTGCACCCAGTGAAAGGTACGCGGGCGTTTTCGCGTTTAGCACCCGTCCAAATGCGGCCGCTGCGGCCGGGATTCGATCCCGTGCCCTCGGGCTCAGCGGCGCAACGCCAAAGCCATTGTGCGCCATCACGGCGTGTAGAAGCCTTGTGGATTCGATCCCATCAAGATTTAAAGACAGGTGAGATTCCTCGCCGCGACAGGTCGCGTGCTTTGACTGTGTGCGTAGCGTCGGCATGAACTCGGGCGACGACAAAAAGCGCGCCTTCCAGGGGGCGCTTGTCTTTCTCGCAGATCTAATCCCCCTCCCAAGTGCCGACGTACGGGCGTAGTGCACCCAACGCCGCACGCATGATAGACTGATCCGTGGAAAAAAGCCGGCGCCGCCACGGCTTTGCGCCCTCTCCCCGGCACATCGGCGGGTATTACAGTGGCGAGCGCTCGAGATTTATGTATCCTCAAAAAACACCATCGGCGAGATTGTGTTATTGCTTCGGCAAGCTTTGTCGAGTCGTGTTTGCATATAGATAACCTGTACGCGTCTTTCTCGGAAAGCGGCTTCGCAAGCTGCGCGGGAAATGTCTGCAAGAACAGAGATGCAAGACGACGATGAAGGTACTATATATAGGTAAAAGGTTGCTTGCGGTTTTCCTTAGTTTTTGTTGCCACATGAAGTGGTTCTGATTCTGCACACTGTATTATTGGTTCGGAAACATTTGTTGTTATACCACAGCTCTAGTCGCCTTTTGCGCATACATAACTTGTCAAGAGATGTTATGCACGAGATCCTGGTTGATTGAAAGCACTGATAAAAGCAGCAATAAAGAAAAGAGAAGGAAATCTCCGTCGGTCCGGCGGCATCCGTAGTGCAGTTCAAGGCGGCTTACTGTTTTTCGCAATCGTCGCCCTGAGGAGCACGTACGATACGCACACTGTCAAGGAGCCTTTAAAATAAAACTAATCTCCGGCGATTACGGTGCTCCCTAACGCGAAGTTTGAGCGAAGCTCTACAAGTGTTTTCACGATATATATATTGGCTGGCGCCGACAACCTTTCTCGGGCGGCACGTTTCAAACGGAGCGAAAATTGGCGCGATTGCCTCTCCAATCGGGAAATTGCGAGCGGCAGCGTCTGGGTGACGCGTGGGGGCGATTCCCATCAGCCCCCGCAGACAACTCATGCAGCGCTTTGTTTCCATGTGGTATCGATCGACGCGCTCGCCGCATACCATCGGTGAACAGACGACAGCGCGCTGCTCTGGCGCCACCTTGTAGCGGTCGCCGCCGCAGAGCCCGTCTCGAGCGGCACTACGCTTTTCTTCTCATGCCTTTCGCCATACCCTTCTTTTCCGCTTTCCTTCTCGTTCTCTTTGCGATCGCCGTCTTTCATATCTCCCGCTGCGCTCCGCGCTCGTTTTTTCACCCTTCGATGCGCTTGTTCGCTCAGTTACTCCGAGGGAGGACTCCGAGGCCCGACGCAGACGCGAAACGCAGGAACGTGTACCTGAAGATATGAACGGGCGCTCTGAAATTCGTCCTCCATTCGACCCTGTGTACGTGGATGTACAGCAAAGAGGTTGCCGACGATACACATGCACCAGCGCTACAAGCGACGTACTCCATCCGCGCACGCACGCGTGAGGAAGTGCACCATGCATCCTTATTCTGCAGGCCCTCCGCCAAGCGCAAGTACATTGTTGAACTAAATGAACGTCTAAAACTAAATTGCGTCATAAAAATGCGGAAAGTAATGCTTGCTCGCAAGCTGCAGATATGATAGCTTCGGGTTGTTATTCGAATGTATGGGAAAACATAAATTTGTTTACGCGGAAACTGAAAGACAAAGCACCTTTTCAGCTGCCTTGTGAGGTCTGCCCGAGTGGCCGCTGCGGCTAGGTGGCGGCACCGTTAGAACAGCCTGCATCCTTATTCTTGTAGGCCATCCGCCTACCAGAAGTGCGTTATTGAACTAATTAAACTTCTAAAAGAAGTACTTCATAAAATTCGTAAGTTGCAACCTACACACAACTTGCAGACATGATAACATCGGATTGCAATTCGAATATACGAGAAAACGTAATTCTGTTACACGGAAGCTCAAACACAAAGCCTTCCAACCGCCGTTTGCTTTTGTGTGAGCACCGCGCATGCGGACAAGAAAAATCCCGACCGACTAAAAAAAAATATATATATATTTTGTGATTGTTTTTAACTGTTCGTAAAACCTTGCTGCCTGTCTCCTCCACTGCAATTCCTTTTGGCGCTTGTAGATACTGAATAAATAAGTAAATAAATAAATAAATAAATAAATAAATAAATAAACTAGAGGCTAAGAACTTGGCTGTAAATATTATTTTACAACTTCTTCGGGGAAGGTCGCATGTCGTGTGGTTCCTTTCTCTTCTGAATCTGTGGCGCTGGTATCGGATATGTTCGCAATGCAGCACGTACGTTTGAGCAATTCAAAGGCCGATTCTAGCTGTCGTCATAAGAATATTGAACAACGTATCTCGGACTATACCCTGATTTATTCTCGTGCTAGCGACGGCAACAACATCGAAGCACCAGTAAAACGCGGCTAGTATAAGTATAGGGCAATTAGAAAACTTCGCTTCGGCTTTGCGCTCGACGAATCTGAAGAAGTTGTAATAACACGGAACCTACGTACGGTATCGTCAGAAAGGAACAGACTCATTGTAGGTTGAACGTAATCCCTGCTGATAAATGTACCTTTCATTCGTAGGCCCAACAGCACAGCGCTCGTCCTGTATTCTACCTAAGTCTTCCTCGTTTCTTTTCGCGCTGATTGCAGTGAATGCAATCCCTCTCTAGCTTGTTCGTGCGCTGGTTAAGCACGGGGAAACGTTCGCGCGCGTACTTAATCCGGGAAGCAGGGAGTTTGCTTTATTACTCAACTGAAGAAATACAATCTCTACAGCTTCTTCTTTATTCGTTCTCGTTTTATTTATATTTTATTTTATTTCTTATCTTTCTGAATGCGCACTCTCCGTCTTAGCTGATTTTGTCGAGTGAACTTTCGTCCACCGCTTATGTCTCTGCGTTTGGCCCTGTGGAGGCAATAAAGGAGTGGCCTGCGTGGAGAATACGGCCAATATTTGCACTTCGGGATCCCGTACCGACCAATCACAAGAGATCGGTACGATGGATGCCTTATTTGCCCTGTGCGAAAGCAGACTCGCTGCCATCTTTCTAGGAGCCTCAGGGCCCGTTCACGAGAGAGAGAAACCAATGTTTGAATACTGAGTAAAGCACACTGCTCCACAGCGCTCTGCAGAATCTACTTGCGTTTTCTTATAGTACATGAACAGGCCAAGTTGCACGTGTTGTACGTGGCCAGCAGGCACACGTACAACACGTGCAATGGATTAGCGGGAACTGCAGCTAGTTTGTGCAGTTTTTGCCGCTTCAAGACGACTGGCGAACAAATAGAACGAGCCGAGCAGTAGCCGGGCGTTACGCAAGACGTAGCATGCACGGTTTTCATTTCCTCGTCGAAAGGGAAGAGCCCGACGCTCTAGAGCCAAGGAGCGCGACAGAGCGTGTTTTATTGCTCCGTCTCTACGCAGCCGACCATTCTCGCGTTCCAGCCTTTCGCTATTTCAAACGCTCTGGATGCAGCGCGTATCTTTTCTTCCTCCTTGTTTCGTCTGCCTTGTATCGTCCGTCTGCTTAGCGTATTCGTCCGTCTGTCTGCATCGTATATCCGTCTGTTTGATGCGGTTCGTCTGTTGCTGGCGCGCCCCTTTCTTTCGTCTGCTTTCCTCCGTCGTTTGCTTGCACTCCTCCTCCTTGTGCTATGGTCTCCAGCGGCGCCGCGAAATACGTCGCCGCGGGCGTCAAAACGCAGCAGGAAACGATCTAAATGACAGTTTTTTATCCCGTCACGTGCGACGATGCGCTGAGTGCGTCCTGAAGCGGGTAGGCTGTGCGCGAAGCGTAAAAGAAACTCCTCGCTTACATAACCGTTGGCCGCGATGCATGTGCGTGCGAAGGAGAGTATGCGGTGCGGTTTGTGAAGAGAGGTGGTGGCGAGGGGCCAGCGAGAATGCAAGAAATAAAAAGCCCAAGCCTTCTTTCCTTCTCGCAGCTTCTTGGCGTGGCGAGAAGGGTCTCCGTATGCCGTTCCGAGGTCTGGCAGAGCGAGTACAGTAGTAGGCAGGCCTTCCGTTGCGGCTGTTCGTGCGGTAGGCGCGCACGGCGCAAGTTTGCGTGGCCGTGAAAGCGCGTGTAGGAGACCGCGAACGCGTTCAAAATTGGTTATCTCTCTTGCTCGTGCGAACGAGAATAATGCGGCGGCATCTATAACTTTCACATCGCCGTTTGAACATCGTACTCTATCAGGAGGTGACAGAGTCGCAAGATTTTGCCGCACCCATCAACACGCTGTGCAACAGCCATCGGAAACAACAGTGCGACGTATGGACGTCCGCGCGTAGTGCGTCGCCCTTCACCTTCCTTTTCGGATGCGTCCTATCGCCTGCATCCGATGCGCGGAGCCACCACTGTCACGGCTGTCACGTCGTCGTCTGCTCGACCGTGGACCGCGCGCCGCTCGGAAGTGACGTCATCGCGCGACGCGCGCGTGCGCCTGTCGTCGCGGGAAAAGAGAGCCGTTGTCGTCTGCACGGCATCGCGCGTTGTCGACTGCGTGCCACGCCAGACGGCCGCGTCTTCGAAACCGACGACGAACCGAAGTGACCGACCCCGAAACAATGCAGCTGTCATCACGTTTTCTACGGTGTGATCGATCGTGAAATCCAACTCCTTGCATCCATTTTTTTTTTGTCGCTAAGTGTGGACAGCACTGCGGGATTCGAAGCCGGTTTCCGCAGCGAAACTACGGATGCCGCTGTTCCGTCTGGGCGAACGGTAGACGTATATTCCTTCTGCCAGCTGCGAGCGTGTTTGCAAACACCTGCAGGATTCCGATTTCGCTTCCAACGCTCCGATGGTGCGCGAGTGTGTCAACGACTGTTTCTAGTGAATGTGACGCGCTGCTTCCGGTCTTGAGGGCCACTGGCTGGCTCATCTAGCGCATCCAGACTGTAACGGACGCGCGCAATTCCGATTCGTCCGTCGGAAGCGAAACCCTACCCTGCGAGAAACGACTTCCGCGTCGACTTCGACCGGCGCCTTAGGTCCTCGGCACCGGATAACCATCTCTCCGTGCAGTGAGCCTGACGTCAGGTCTTCAAGGTGACGACGCCGGCGCGCCAATTTTAGTCGCCGTGTTCCGGACACTACTGCCGTCGTGCTCAGCGGCTGCTGTTATTCTGGTGTTGTGTATCGTCAGTGCGGCCAGAGAAAGACGACAGACATGGCAGCGGTCGTGCAAAGAAGGCAGATTAGAAGGCCCACGGGTGAGCTTGTTGTTCACGTGTTCTCTCACCGCTTTGTTGTCTTTTGAAACGTCAATACGGATGGACATTGACACAGATAAAGTACCTCAGAGATTAGCACTACACGCACAGTATATGTCATAATCACTCCTCTATGTTCCAGTGATAAAGGGACACAGCAGAGAAGAATGATTTCTTCTGTATTAGTAAATAGCCCTCCCAAAGTGACAAGAACACCACTCTTACCGCAAGAAAACGCTTGGTAGGCCAGAAAATGGGTAAAAGCGGAAGACGGGTGGCACCGCCTCCTTGAAATTCGCGCACTGCCCGCCATGGATCTTGACGACGTCCGCTAGGGAATAGGTAATTATTTAGCGCCAAAGATAGACTAGATTGGCTTCTAAAGGAACCAAAGAGTGAATGTGACAAGTTTCGGGAATGTTTACACAGTCAATGCCACCAAATGCGAAAAATTACTTCGAAATACGTGACGTCACACTGACGTACGGCTATTCTCGTTTCGGCGCGAAATTCAAAAAAATAAAACTCTGACCTTCATTTTCTCTTCTAATAATCGTCCTATTATCGCGAAAAAACGACAACAGAGCTTTAAAAGACTATTCTAGGAGTCTAAACTCATTTATTATTGCACTTTAGTGTCCCTTTAAGGCGTACACCTTCGAAGAAGTGGTTCCTTACTTATTAATCTAACCTAACGGAGGGCTACGAATTTATCCGTGTCACCGGTAACCCGAACAGCAATGCGCAGCTGTGTTCAAGAGAAATCTTGAGCATTGCGTGTGCAAGAATTCGTTTGGTTGTATGACTGGGGTTACGAGGTCATGTAATGGAATATATTGTAGCGGAACTGATTAGCGCAGTTATTATTCACTCTGGCGTGCTGAGTCTTTCTATCTTTCTTTCTTTCTTTCTTTCTTTCTTAATTTTCTTGCGCGGCCTTATAATGGTTCGAAAACACCACAAATGCAGTAAAGGTTGAATTTCTGGCTGAACCATTTGACTATAAGTTAATTTCCTCTCACCCGCATCAGTTATGGCTTGGCGTGTTCATATGAAAGCAATCTTTGGCAAACGCAAAAGCCGGATAAGAGCAATTAGCTGGTTTGAGACGAGGACCCAATTTCAGTTGAAAGATCATTGCAGTGGAACTCTTTCAAATGAAATCAGACAAACTAAACCGTTGCCAACCAAGAAGGGTTGATTTTTGGCAAAGCCTTCTTGGTTGAAAATTACTTAATTTGCCTAATTTCAAGCTTTCTCCGAGCAAAGTGATATCAGTCGAATGCTCACCGCCGATGTACGAGCCACGTGAAACCAAACTTTCACTTTAATCGGGTAGGAAGAAGCTTTCTAATTGTCGTCTTATAATGTCCCGTTACATGCAATGTCGTGAATTAGCGCAACTTTAATTCTGGAAAAGGCAGGCGCATTTCTCGAGCACTAGCTGAATAACTGCCTTACGTATTTCTTAATGTGCTCACCTTTTTCAGGTTCCCTAATCACGGGACAAAAATGCTCACGATGAAGTTAATAGAAACATCTTGGTACAAGTCGACAGACATATAAGCTCCTCTCGAAGATATGTGTTCGATCATACGTCGAATAATCTCTGCTACTACATACAATTATATATTTGCTGCGAACTGTGTACATCGCCACATCTTTTCATTTAAGCGTTCTGCACACTCCAGAACATAAAGAAAAAAATAACTCTCATTAGTAACTATTTCTAACTTTCAGTTTAAACATACAGTTACGGTTCGATATGCCTGTCTTGGGTTCATTTACATACCTGGGGCAGAACTCACAAAGGGTTTCGTTCGTAGCTGATGTCTGCCATTGACAGGCGACCTTCGCTAATAATATGTTCGCGGTCAGTATTTGTGAGAATTGGCTCTTAGAAAAAAAAAGAAAGAGTAAATAAAATTTGGCGGCGGGAGTCAACGACCGGAACGCGAACAGCGAGCTATTCGCTTTTACTCGACAATTGAGTGAAAATCGTTCCTGTCCGTAGTACGGTGCGTTCCGCCGGCTGTACCATAACGGTCGCGTCGATGCCGAACGGCGCCGCGTCGAGAATACGCCCGAAATACGCGCCATGTGGTTGCCACTTGCTGTCCCACATGCGCAGTGAACATGCACGCGCAACTTGACGCGTTCTGTTTTAGCAGTTCTGGTTATCGTTTGTCGACGAGTGTCGTTCGAGGGCACACAGTATGCCGGGATTTATTTCGCTGCATTCTATTGTACCCTTATCGTTCCGCCAGTCACGACCTTGGCGATAGCCCTAGCGGCGCGCCGCTTGGACGAATGAAGAGACATATGCGAGGAATAGAACTGGATATATACGTCCCATTATCCCGGCCCTCGGCTCTAGAATTCAGTCACCGCACGCAGCATATATATAACGCGCTTTGTGTCTGCGGGCGTTGTGGCGCGCAGGCTCAATGCAAGACGGAGGAGCGAGTCTAATCGCATCCGGCGCACAATGCATGCGTGACGCAGCTCTCCTGAGCCTGCTCATATATACCACGCCGCAAGTGACGCACAAATTCGCGCTTATTCATTCATTTTTATTCGCGCTCGGGCGACAGCTCCGCTTGCTTTGGGCGTCTGGCTGCCAGCTGCGGCTGGGGTGCTTCGGCTACGGACTTGAAACGA
The DNA here is from genome assembly GCF_050947875.1 of Dermacentor variabilis. NCBI lineage: Eukaryota > Metazoa > Arthropoda > Arachnida > Ixodida > Ixodidae > Dermacentor > Dermacentor variabilis. The sequence goes on from NW_027460335.1 coordinate 4,212,682, forward strand.
TGTTTATGCCGCGCCAACAAAGGTACTATATAAGGGCCGTATATAAGAGTGTGCTTACGTAAAATGTGTTCGTAAGAGTAGGTGGCGGCTAATATAGTGATGCCGGACATATCATGAACGAGGCAGGTCAGTCGCAGTGTGGTTTTTAATGCGAAACCGCTATATGCCCCGTTACGCGAAAATCCGGCCTTGTAGTCGGCGGCGGGACCGAACGATGGTACCAAAAATGCCCGACGGCAAAAGGTAAAACAACGTAAAAAAATTGCTGCTGTAAAAAAAGCAATGTGATGTGTCTCTGTCGGATTCTTTAGCAACTGAACAGACACCATCAAGTCACAAATGCTTTGGTTTGTAACTGCTTTTGATTGGCATTGTGTAAGAAATCGGTCGTGATTATAATATTGGCCGATGATTTTATTATTATCATATATAACCACGGTAATTGTCGTCACGATCGGTGTTCAAGGTGATGTTGGCGCCTGTAGAGGGTTACACCTACTAATCCTTTTTTTAATTAGCCGTTTAATATTTAATTAAGATGTTTAATTAACAGGGCCGGTATTCTATTCACAAAGAAGCTCTTACGCTAGAATCAGGTGTTCGTAATGGAAAATTTCATGCAATCCTGATTCCGGACGTACCGTTAGCGAGAGCGGCCAGCCAACCACCAAGAGCAGCTGCGAGCTAACAACTATGTGAATTCAGCCTCGGATTTTCGCAAAGCGACGAAAATGCTGCGAGCAAGGATAAAAGAAAAAGAAATGCAGTTACAGATGTAGCTAAAGTTCACCCAGCTCGTTTTTACACGAACTGCGCCGCATGTGGGATCTGCTTTGCAAGCGAGCCGCCTCCTGGTGTTTTATGTACTCCTCCATCTAAAGCGCACGCAATTAGTGGTAAGCCGTGCGCGTTCGGTGCACAAGTGTTCACGCATGCGCGCTTTCACGCGTTTTGCGCTGCTGACAACCGAAAGATCCTAAAGGTGTTAAAAAAGAAAACAGAGCAGCAACAAAACAAAAACCGAGCGCGCACCCGTACACTATCGAGAGCGGCACAGCTTTGGTAGCACCTGTTGGATCGCTCGAAATAAGCGGCGAAAACACAATGGCGCTTCACGCGTGTACAGCGCGGATGTGAGGTGAACATCGCGCCAAATGAATCGGACAGCCATGGCCTCGCTTGTGCGGGCATGGTGTGATTTATCTATTGTTTCGGGGGAGAGAATTTCGATGCTGTTCCGGAGCCTGATTCACAAGCATTTTCTTTTTTTTTTCCTTTTTGTGTCTATACCTGCCCTTTGCAGTTGAGCGGCGGTCTTACAGCTAATGCCTTAGCTGTGTTCGCCTTGACGGACACAGCTAAGTCATTAGCTGTCGATAGAACATCTTGCGTGTGCGCGTCGACGCGGGCCTTCTTCAGTTACGAATCGGTTGCTGCATTTGTCGGTTATTAAATGATGAGATCTCGGAAAAGTACACAATGACAGGGCCGGCTGTATACTTATATTCAAAACCAAACTGCAGCACTAGGGAATGTATAGGGAAAAGGGGGGTGGGGGGATAACGTTGCTGGGAAAAGACTGGTATATAGAGAGTAACTTTGCTTTGCCATTTCTCTTTGTTGCACAGCAAACAATAAATGTAGCTTCGTAGAAATAAATATTGTAGCTTCGCGCTACATTCAGCTGGGCGGCAATTTTCTCTTTCAGGAACCTTTTTCCACCTTGCGGGATTCCGCGCAATTGATTTGCCATAACAGACAAGCATAAAGATAAATCATTTTAGAGATTGACAATGATATATCTAACTTCAGTCGGCGGCTTCAAAAAAAAATTCGGGATACACTTCAAAGCCTTTTACCGTTTGTGCAGAGCTCTTCATGCCATAACAAGCATGACACTTCCAAGGACACTAATATTAAAATGAAATAAACGCTTCTCCTTCACATTTATTCATTCATCGACGACTTAATTACACTTATTTGTTCGTCGGCTTTCTGAATAGCGGATAAAAACTGCCTCTCGCATAATTTCGAGGAGAATACGGATGCAGCCAGCAAATAGTAATTCGCGATGGACAAACAGGCTTCGCAGAAACGACGGCTTTATTGGTCGCGTCTCTCTCTCTCTCTCTCTCTCTCTCTCTCTCTCTCTCTCTCGAGTGGCTGACATCTCATTGCACACGGCACTTCGTCTTGTCACGCTGCTGACACACGGCTTCACTTATCCAACACGCGCGCACGTATACACCAACGCGTAGGAGGCAATCTTTAGCTTGCTTTCTTGTATCCTCGCGACTGAACCACATTTCGAGTGCACTGTCCCCCTTTCTGTTCCCTTGGCAACACAATTAAGCAAGCGCCAGACGGCCGCCGTCCCTCTCGGTGACCTCTCGCAATCTACCAGACTCGAGTTTCGCGTTACTCTTTTTTCTGTTTTATTTTTTTTTAGCTCGTTTATTCCTTAATGCGTCTTATTTTCCCGCCTCGCGAGGCAACGACACTCTTCCCGCCACAAACGCGACCACCGTTATCAATCGTCGTTAGCTCCGGTGTGTGCAAAGACACGTCTGCGTGTGTACGTCCGAGGCGTCAACATTCGCGCCGACTTCCGCCAACGCCTCCGCTTTCCTTTTATCTTTTTTCCCCCCCCTCGATAAGCGGCATGCCTGCGCATGCACGGTGCCGTTCTTTACGGCCACTCGCCGCGGCAGTAAACCGCATCGCAGCACTGCGAAGCGCAGAGCGCCGCGCACGTAACCCTTAAGATTCGCTGAAAACGTCGCATGCAGAGTTCGGCTTGTTTCCCGTTCTCTCTCCAGTTGAGCTCAAAAGCCGTCAAATTTATTATGCGTCTGGGGATGATAGCCGCGAAGTTTTCGGATCCTACTGATGACGCTTATCGTTCCGCAGCTGCTCGCGGAACGTGGGAGGCGCCGTATACTTGAGTATAGTATAGTATAGTATATAGTATAGTATATTTGAGTGCTCCCGATGAACTCTGACCAGGAATTGTGCGGATTTGCCGACCTCACGCGAGTGCCGGCAGCACGACTGCACGGTCTTCTCGCGCGTACCGCCGCACTCGCCGAAATGTGGCCGCCTTGGCGGGGATTCGAACTCGCAACCTCGTTTTAAGCAGCAGAATGCCGTATGTCGTTCAGTGATCGAGTCTCCGCGCGGCTGGTATAGCGGTCTACTGAGTGCACACCTTCTCAATGAACAAAACAGATCAGCGTTGGAATTCCAAAATATGTGACTTTGTAAAAGTTTATTTATTTATTCATTCATTCACTTATTCATTGATATTTAATAGGAATTGTAAACATTGGCAACTAGCCCACTATGTCGCCGGCTTCTCCACCGTTATAACTTGTTAAAAGCCGTTGGTCATGGGTCACTCGCCAGTGCTTAAGATAAATACGTTATCGCCATTGGCAGGTGATTGTTCAAGCGAATTTGTCCGACGCACCATAAGCTTCGTGAACACGGACCCGTGTATGTCTGCGATGCCGCGGTTATATACCAGCACGACATGAGTCGCAGAGTATGGAGTTGGAGATTGAACAAACGCGTTGATTGGTACACTTTAGAACAGCAAACATCGTAACGTTTCAGAGTGTAATTAGAGAAGCCTATTTCGACCGATCCAGAGATAAAGAAAAGGGTGGATTCAAACGTCCCTCGATTTAGTTCACCTGTATCGTGGAGTTATGCGTGACACTTTCGACATACATAGCGACTGGAAACGAACACAGCTCTGGGCCTAAGATAGGCACCATAACCCTTGTATGTATTTGCGCTTCAAACGAACATTATTGCTATTCGCATGGCCGTTCACGTAGTATATGCTGTGCTCAAACTGCAGACCAATGGCTTGCGTACTTGAGTTACTTTAGCCAGATAAATGGAAGGCCTTTCACTGAGAGTGAGGTCACGGAACCACGGCCTCATCACAAGCAGCAGAAAAGCAGTAGCCCTGCCGCGCGGTCCCTGAAGTCAATCGGTCAGAGTTACCGTCTATTCGGCAATGCAAGAACAAGAACGTCATAAAGGGCGCATAAATAGTTAAGTTAACATAACTTGGAGCATTGGCAGCCGAGGCTTATTTCATTTTTATTTTCTGAAGGCCCGAGCTCATCGCAAATGTTATTTGATCTCGGACCGCCCCAAGGCCTCGTGCGTCCACTCGGAACTCGGGGTGCAAATTGTCCGTGCTATCTGTCTGTCTGTTTTCTCGTTTGCCTCTGGCAGTGCGGGAACTACTTGGTTTACTCCTTTCCCTCGCTAAGAGGAGGCAACGAGATCAAAAACGAAAGCACAGGCCCAGAGAAAGCGAGAGAGGGAGTGGAAAAAGAAAAAAAAGAACATGCGCACGCGCGCCTAAAAGAAAGATTGCGAGAGCGTCAGAGTCGTTTAACTAAGTCACACGAACGCGAGAGCTTTACTAGCGTATTCGTAACCTTGCTGTGTTACCCTCTGCCCAGTGGAGCGTACGGAACTGGAAATTTGTCTTCTAGTGAACGTCCCCGCCTTTCCCTTCTCATTTCTCTCTCTCTCTCTCTCTCTCTCTCTCTCGCTCACTCCAATTTTGTCTGCCAGAATTTGTGACGTTTCCTACTATACTATATTCATTACTATTACATGAAAGTAAGCGAGTAACCAGCACCATCATAAGTTTACTACTTCTGTTTCTTTCATGATTATTTCAATAAAATACAGTGTTTATCCACTCGGCGCGTTCAGTTCGCTAGCCTTTTACTTTCGCGAGGTCCACGAGCCCTTAAAACCAAGAGAGGTCACTACACGGATGGCCCGAGAACAGTGCAACACCGTCTTGGGAGCACAGCTACCCGGCACTCGTTCGAAGAGAAACAGAATGAGAAAAATTAAAAAAGAAAAAAAGAAGCAAGGCTGACAACCGGCGTGCCGCATGGCTTGCTCCACTAATGAGCCCTGCGAGGGGCCCGGCGTTCGCTAGCACTTTCCGGCAGGTGGCCAGGAAGGAGTGCGCGCGCAGGCAGAGGGAAGGGTGTCCATGCTAAATAAGCCGTCGGAGACTTCGCGCAGGAAACTTGTTCCGAGGGCGCCGCCTTTAGCGAGAAGCAAAGTAGACCGCTACGCACGTAACACTCACTTCGCGCACTTCACAAAGTGATCGGATGGCGAAGAACATACTGGGAATCGTTTCTCGGAAAGATCCTTTCGTTTTTCGTTCGTTCTGCGCTTCGTCGGTGGTTCTCAGCGCAACAAACTGCGTTTCCTCTTAAGCCGTGATCGGTGATCAGGAACGATTGGAAGAAAAATATTCATTAGGAAAATATCAAAATACGCACCCAGGGCACGTAATGCTAAGAGTAAACGGGCGTTCTGCACATTACGAGCGCGTCAGAATGAAAAAAAGAGTACCAAAAACGGGTGGCACGTGTATCCGCGACCGTTACAAGGCGTTTTCGTGAGGACGCATACCTGCAAAACTTGGTTCCTTTAAAAGCGGTTAAGCGAGAGGTTGTTGAAATTCTACAAAGAAAAGAAAGAAAGAAGCGAGGCAGCTCACGCGGGGCAGAATAAGTTTGAGAAAACATAGACGGGCGCCAGTCCGCAGACCGTGTCGCACGATTTGCGCGGCTAATGAGTCGAGCACCGCTGCGTGCGAGACTCGGCTCGTTCTTTCTTTTGTTGCGTTGCGTGTCTGCCTTGGGCCTCGTCTTCATCGGGGCTTCTGCTCCCTTTGTTGTGCCGGTCGACCGCTGTGCTGCGGAGAGGCTGCAGTGCGGGCACGACGATGCTCCCAGGCGACGGGCGTGTAGTGGTGGCGGCGGTGGTAGCAGCGCGGTGCATGTTATTCCGTCTGGGCTCTGAGTAATGGAGCTTTCCCGCAAGGCTTTCGCTTTCGCGATGCTCCTCCTTCACGGTTGACCCGGCGCGGGGTGGTCGTGACCTTGACTGCGCGCCGAGGAGCCGGCGCCGCGCCGGGTCGTCAGGTGGTGTGGTGCCCCTTTCGGAGACCCCCCTCCCCCCCGTGAACGGCCGCTTGGTTTGGAGCTTTCGTGGTTATTCTTGCTCTCTTTTCTCTTTCGTACTTTCTTTCTTTGGGAAATCTGAGGTTTTACTTACATGGTCCGCTGCTTCCTCGTACGTGGTCTTGGCCACTAATGTTTCTTTGACTTTTGTTTTACGGCGCGACCCCACGTGCTTTTTGCTTGTTTGCCGTGGAGCGCCGCGACATGCTATTTTGCGTGGCCCTACAGATTCCTTGAGGCTGTGTTGCCTTACACGTGCGTTGCATGCAAATGCGCAATCGTTTGTGCGTGCATGTGTGCGTGTGCGTTGCGCCAACATCAAGTTGTTCGGGTGCCCGTTCACCTGCCTCTAGGCAATTAGGACTATGTGTAAGTGCTGTATTCGTTCCGTCTATAGTGTTTCACAAGAAAATACGAAGGAGGGGGGGGGGGGGTGATTTCTCTTTCTTACAGTCTTTCTTCATTTCTCCTTGTTTTTTTTTTTTCTTCACTTTTGCCGTGTAGCACAATTTATGTTGGCCAGATCTCGCTTGTAGACGTTCCGATAGCGCACGTCTGCCCCTGTCCGCAATTAACGACAACCGCCGACGGGGCGGAAGAATGCCGATTCGTAGCGAAGCTTTAGCGCTGAAGCTCTTTCGTCGCTTTCGTCGTCCTACTTCTTCGGTTCCACAAAAGCAACAAACGACGGAACGACAGCATCCGATAAACGCGCGTGTCACGTGCGCCCGCGAGCCTCGCAGAATCCATCCCACAACCTCACGTATCGTTCCACTAGCCTCCCGCCATTTCTACGTGCTGTACGGAAAACTTTACGAGCCCTAAACTATAGCTTTCCCGACATTGTCGGCGTCATCACGTCTGAAGCCCCCCACTCACCGAGTACGAGTTGGTACACTTCCGCGCACGGGAACATTTTATTCGATAGCGCACTCTGGCACTGCTCGAGAGATGTAGTTCATCTTTGATTTTATCAGTTCCGTACTGTACCTTTTCTTCGTATCCTTCTTTTCTTTCGCCGCCGTGCCCTGACCTCCCCGCAGTCACCGCGGATGTCACTGTAACGGTTAGCCGAATGTGGTCGATCGCAGCGATTGCGTCCTACTGACAGCCCGGATTCAGAGCGCAAGATTTGGCAACGCGGAAGTGAACGAGGCTCGCGCGGTTCCTTCGACGCCTTCCATCAACCTCCGAAGCTTCATTCCGGCCTCGCGCCCGAGTAGTCTTATATGTTTCTTTTTCTTGTTTACACTCGGGGGCCACGAACGACGCGGCGAGGACGATTGCATTGCCAGAATAGCGCTTGCGCGCTCTAGCGTCAGTATATCGTCTCGTGTCCGTTCCTCTCTCGTAGTTCACAGTCGCCGCGTGCTCTCTCTGGCTGAATATATTTGAATTATGATTCGCCGTCTTCACTGCGGGGACGCCAGAGACACGCCCGTTTGACAGATGCAGGTGTCTCTCTGCATGGAATGCCACGCGCCCGCACGAAGAATCCGTGGCCGACGCGCGGAGTGTCGACAAGCGGTTGACAAGCAAAGCATTATTACGTTGCGACATGCTTGAAAGCGAAAACAAAAAAAAAACGCAAGAAAAGAAAAGAAAAGTGAAGCGCTGTGTGCATTTTATCGTATACATGGGTGCTTTTTCCTATCAGTAAAGAGTTAAACCGTGCAAAGTGCGCTGTTTCCTGGTGCTACTTATTTTTTGCTTTTGCATTTTTTTTTATTTACGCCATCTCAAATGGTACTGACCCCAACGATAGGAATGATGGCGAAGTGACATAAATAACTCCAGAAAGAGAACGATACGAGAATGAGAAACTATGAAAAATTAAAAGGAAACGCAAAGTGAAACGAACCAAGAAAAACGTATGAAATGTATACCTAATGAGTCAAAAATACATATGCAGCGCGTTTAGTTTCTTTTTTTCACTTCGAAGAGTTATTTCTTCAAAGCCCACTAGAGTTACTCGAATCACGTCACTGTCCGTTAGTTATGTGCCCAGGCGGACATCACCTTCAAGAAAAATTAAAGTAGTCTATTCGATAATTAAACTAATTGCGTCGAGTAAGTTCATAATTACAAACATTACGGCGCATTTGTACATTGGAAAGTTCGAGGGAAACGTCACGAAAGTCACGTTCCATGCTTCGGCATTCTGAAACGGCCACGTAAGGGCGGAAAAATTGGAGGACGCTTAAGCTTCGCCTTCAAGAGTGGAACGCGATAGCGTTCCCGTCGACCCGCCAAGGGGTGTAAGACAATGGGCTACGGCGCAGCGACTCCGCGCCCCGCATCGGACGCGGTGAGCGTTGAGCAACGCAGCGTTCGGCGCGACAACGAAATGTGCGCCTGAGCAAGCGACGCACGCCTGAGCCTTAGAAACAGCTCGTTTCTAAGGCAACACCGCGTTCACTAGAGGCGCTTTTGTACCGCTTTGAAGCATCGAGCTCGTGGCTCAGTGGTAACGTCTCCGTCTCACACTCCGGAGACCCTGGTTCGATTCCCACCCAGCCCATCTTGGAAGTTGCTTTTTATTTATGAAGTGCCTGCCGTGATTTATCGCTCACGGCCAACGCCGCGGACGCCGACGCCGACGACACCGGCTTTTCTGCGACACGAGCTCCTTAACGCTATCGCGTTAAAAGTCGGCCCCATATTATTTGTCAAGTTTACCCGATTCCGCACGGGGCACTGCGAAGCGCAGCTTTGCAGTGCAGCCCGCCTGCGACGTATAGCAGGGCGGGGTGAGATGAAGCAGCCGTCACTGTTCCATCTTCGAGCGACCTTTATTCGTATTGACGGTGCGCGGAACTGTCGATGGGAGGCATGGCCATGTACTTCAGCGGCGGAGGCGAGACGGACCGCTTTATCGCGCCACGCATAACCCAGCTGCATTTTTCGCCAGCCAGCTACGCCACGGGAGCGTTCCATCGGGAGCCACGCTTGGCACTGTTGCGCGCGTAATCAAGTCACTTCAGCAAAGAACTCGAGGCCAATTATTTCGCTTAACATGGCCGTTTTCAAACGTTGAAACACGGAACTAGACTTTTGTGACAGATCCTTTCGACATTCCAATACAAACATCTGACAGAATGTTTCAAATAGCCTAATTAATCTAACTATTTAATTATACAAATGATTGCTTTGGTTTTTTTTTTGCAGATATTGTACGCCTAGGCATATAATTAATGCGTACCTACGTGATTCGCGTAACCTTGGTGGGCTCTTTGAATAGGAAAGGAAAACGTGCTCGGAGTAAAAGAAAAACACACTGTATACATACACATGTACGAGAACAGCAGTACACGTAAAGCTTAAAAATGCACACCTGCAACAACAGTCTTACTTCTGGCATCAAACGACCCATCTTGATCAATGTGTATCGCTGTAGCATTTCACGATCCAGAAACCGCGCAGAAGAGCATGCGGCTTTGCAGACGCACTTGGGGACATTACCAATGGTCATCTATCGACATCAGGAATCGTCCGGCGCTTACGCGCACGAACGCATTTGCCGAAGCCCTCTACGGGTCATTCCAGTCGTGGAAGACCTCCGAAATCTATTGGCCCACCCCGCAATGGACGGCTCCTTCGCAAGCTTCGAGTGCAAGAAATATGACGTCCCCACCAGAGGGCGCACAGTCGAGTGCTGTGTCACCGGTAGTGAGAGAGCACGACACAGCTGCGCGCTGCGAAGAAGGCGGTGCTCAGGAGCTTAGGCCTATAGCCGATAATTCTTCCTTAAAACGGCCGCGCTTCCTTTCTTTTCTCGGTAGCGAATTGAGCAACTTCGCTTTTTTCTTTTTGCTCGCCTTCGAAGTTCTGCCTCTTCTCGTCCCCGCGGTCTGGTTTGCCCGGGCGCCCACCGCTTACATAAATAATTAATGGCCGACACGCCGACGCCCTCTGCCCTTTTCTCGACGCGCTATCGGCATGTCGGTTGCGAACCGACTCGTTCAAGGACGCGCCGAAAGGACCGCACGTGACTGCTGCGCTCCTTGCGTTGCGGCTTCGCGTTGCGAAACCTGTCGAACAGCGCGGCGCCCGATGATTCGCACGCGTTCGATTATCGCGCGAGTTTTAGGCCCCATCCTTTTAGGTTGCTCGTAGCTGCGCCTTTTGCTCTCGGCTCCGCTTATCCCCGAAGCCACAGCGGAGACGAGCTGTTAAGCTTGGAAGAAAAGAAATGCCACGCCCACGGCAACTCGAAGTGGATGAAGACAATAACACCGCCGGCGGCAAGCCAGTTGGCTAGAGCGAACTAGGCGAGCCAGTTTGCCAAGAGGTCGGTCGCGTCGACATTGCCAATATCGGAAAAGGAAGGTGTGTTTCGAGTTCGTTTTGTATGGGTCACGTTATGTCGTAGAGTTTCGCACTAGCGACGCTTTCGAATCACATTTAAGAGTTTGAAGATTGAGTGAGAAAGAAGCTGCATACATTGATACCAGACTTACTCAGCTTCACTGTATATATGAACACTTATTATCGCCGTTTCAGCCCTTTCAGTCTCAAAACGTAGCTTCGATTTGCGTTTCCGTCTGGCTCCTAAGTGTACGATTAGATGGTTTTCCCAATGCTATGAATCATAAAGACAGAGTCTACAACATTTTATTGGGGCACTCTGTTCAGGTCTAAGAGGCAAATATTCAACTGATCATAAGAAAGTTTTATAACGTCAACACTTGTTGCAGAACACTCCCGCCGACGCATCCGCAGATCACGAACACGCAAGAGACAACACTCAAGTTGTTGCAAATCAGCACGTTCTCGGACCCAAGGAGGCTTCATCTCATGCTCCCTACTCAATATGACAAAGGATGCAAATACTTCCAACAACTAGGAGCGCTCCGGCACATTGCCGTAGATTGCAAGAAAAATCCGGCCTTGCCTCCTCTACCCCCTTCCCCCACCCCCAAGGCCAGTGGGAGACGCTGCTGTCCAACCAAGACGGCGCATGGATTCCCGTTAAGAGGAAACCATTCCTGCAAATCAAGCCATCCATAGGCTAATTAAAGGCGTTTTGTTTTCTCTCTCTCTCTCTCAAGACTTGTTTGCCGCCTGGGAGTGTTGTGGTACAGATATCTAGAGCAACCTGCCAAGTTGTTGCGACTTACGAATAACTAGCTGAAAGCTATCTGGCCATATCTGCTCTAAGATCTGATAATATTGGCGCCATGCTCAAATTACATTAGTTAGTCGTCACTCGTGAGTGTAAAACAATCAGCGAAACGTTGAAGCCTCGAAAAGAAAACAAAGACGCAAAAGGAAGAACAGAAGCCACGAGCTCTGTTCCTAAAAAAAAATAAAGTCACAAATGTTAAGTATGGTCAGGCAAGGCACACTTTCACATACAGTTTTCAGCCTACATTCCTGACCTCTCGCTTTAGAGTTTCATCACTGAACACCTCCGCCATATACGGCGGTGCTAGTAACCACGACTCCGCAAAGTCCAGATTTCCCTCCACGGCCAATCCGTAGTTACAAAAAGTTGGCTCTGTTCTGCGCACTCGTGTGAAACGCTGCGCCACGCGCCATAATCTGCCGAGAAAATAAGCGCCGGTTTCACCTTCTGGCCCGCGCTTTCTTTATTCGCGCTGTCCACCGTTATTGCGCGACGTTTTCTACGACTACGCCGCGCCGTCACTCCCGTCCTGTCCAGCGACAATCCCTTCCCTTTCTCGGGAAACCGCTCAGTGTTTTCAGCCCGCTCGTGTCGCAAGGGGCCGTCTCTGGCAGGTCCTCGGAACGGCTCTCCGAGACGTGCGGGGGGGGGGGGGGGGGGGAGGTTTTATAACAATATAGCCTGCGCACACGCCGTGCTTCTGCAATTTATTGTTCCGGGGTCTTTCGTTGATTCTTATTTCTTACTCTATTCCGTCCGCAGAATGCAACAACGCCGAGCACCGCAGCAGCATTAGCAATCATTGTCTGCGCAACAGACGCACAAAACGTGAGCGCGCGGAGAAGGACGCTACACACTGTGCGCGCCGCCTCACAAAGGCAAACGCTTGTCCGTTGCTTCTTCTTGAAAACACACTTGCGCCTCGTGGAGGTCACGGACGTCGTTTCGCTGCCGCCGGAGGCCCTGCCCAAGCCCACACAATAGTACGCGCTATAACGTCGTTTGCGTGCTCGCGCGGGCTTGGCTCGGACGCCCAAAGAAGCGCGGGAGAGGTTACGCGTTGCGTTTATCCGTGTGTATGTATACGCGGATATTTTTTGGGCGTGTATGTTTCTTCGCGCTCGTGCTTTTATAGCATAAAGGCAGGGCCTTCTGTGGTTCCCCGTCGCTTCCTATACCACGGGCGGTAGGGCGGTTCTTCCGTTGGCGGAAGTCGTTGCCTCTCGACTCTTCTCCGTCCGCGTGCACTTTTGCGGAGAGCCGTCTACTTCCGGTAGTTTACCGGCGGTGGTCCTTCGGTTATTGCCCGTTTCACGGCTGGCCTATCGTCGTTCTTGTCATCTTTTTTTCTTTTTTTTAAGTTGGTTCCTTTGCTTGCTTGGAGGAAGCGAGTTCGACGCTGCACTTCGTGCACTGAAAGAGTACAGTCGGAGGAGTGTACGGCGCAGAGAGGGGTAAAAGCTTATAGCTCAATGCGGCGAGTCCGTTGTGTCCAGGTGTATTCAGGGTGCATGCAGCACTTAACCCTTAAGGCCTTAACCGGCACTCTGCGTGCTCCACTCAAGCGCCGGAGCGGTCTCGCCTCCTAGCGGCAGCGAGTACAGAAATAAGTCCGTAGCTGGTGCTGCCAGTGTGAAATTCGTTACGTAATTTTTTGTTGAACTCTTTCAGATTTTTCATGGCGCCGTGCTGATGAGTTCTAGGCATTTGTTTCGTTGCTGGAGAGAACTAGCGTTATTAGAGAGAGGTGTTCATCGGCTGAAGAGCTCGTCGATCGCCGGGACCCTCTTTGGTGTGCGCTTGCCGGGCTACGCGGACTTCTTGCGCGCTCTGCTTTTAACGCATGCATTTAATCACGAGCAGAATAATTGTGCTCCTCACAGGTAACATGCGCCGACTATGTATTATGCATGCATAGATTTAGTTTTTACCGAGACCCTGGTATACTTATGGAGTGCGTCAAGGCAGTTTCATTTTGTGCGATCATGAATGCTTTTGACTACGAACGCGATAGCGTTAAGGGCCGCGCATAGCAGAAAATCCGGTGTCATCGTCGCCGGAGTTGTCCGTGAGCGAAAATTTCCTGATATATTTATGTATAAGTATATGCCACGGCTTTATATATGATGTGCGGCACATGCGGGTTATGTTGCCACATCGTTCTATCACCAAATATGCTTATACTTTGTCTTACACTCTTGAAAAAGTTGTTCCTCGGAATTTTGAGAACAGCCCAAAAACAAATGTGATGAAACAAAACAACGAGAGCGCATGCCTTTTATGTTAAATCTTCTCAGACTGAAATATTAAAGTGCCAAACAATAAGAGAAACCTGAAAATAATGTAACTCTCCTGGCGCGACTGCGCACTAAGCTACCTCCTGGGTCGGCCCACGCAAGAGGCCGCGTTTCTACCAGAAATGTCGCCTTCGCATAGCGTTCGCCGCCAGCGTTTCTTGGTAAAGATTACGGTTACAGAAGCTCCAGTTGCCGGGAAGTGTGCGCAGCAGTCACAGATCTTTTAATGCTATCGCATTCCGCTCTTAAGGGCGAAGCTTAAGCGTGCTCCAAGATATTTTATTTATATTTCTCACTTTATATTGTTTCCTTGTCTAAATTCGTTAATATCTGTACTTGGTATGACTTTTGGGACAGTGCGCTCATAAGTCGCTAAATTTCCCATATTGTCGCAGTTAATAAACAACAACAACAAAAAGTCGGCATTCACAAAAGGCACTTAAACTACAACCAGTCCGATTTTGTACATATACAAAGCTTTTCATTCGTGACTTTTTTGCCAGCCGCCTTGGCTAATGGATGTCCAAAATCAGGATTGGCTGGGTTTTTTTTTACGAACAATTCTGAGGCTAAGTCCTTTTTATGAATACCTGCATAAAGTACAACAAAGGGACGTTACGCTACTACGGTGAACTATACTTTAGATTATAGGTAATGAAGCGTACCCCCGCCTCCATTTCGTGAAAGGAAAATCATGTCATGGAGCAATGAAAATGCATTTCGCCATGAAGGACGGGTGCCAGACTGATCCTGAATATATCGTAGCATAAGATCGAACGCGTGACAGGTACACGTTTGTTCCGAAGAAAAAAAAAAGTTGATCGAAACAAACGACACTGACCACGTCACAATTAGTAAAGTCCACAGGATGAGGTGACAGTCTTCATAAAATTAGATGGGTCATAGAATTCATTATATTTTCAGTTGAAGGAGACAGAGGGCGACCGCGAAAAAGCCAGAGCACTTTAGTCAAGTGGCAACGTACAATGTTATATTAGTTAAGTAAAGCTCCCACCCTCTAACTATGAAATGATGGTCAGCGAGGGGCGAAAATGCATTTCCTGTTTCATCCCGCTGATCACTTCTGCGCTCTCTGGCTGTTGAGGGAGAAAGGCAGTAACTGAAATTTCTAATAATAAATAATATTTGGGGTTTTACGTGCCAAAACCACTTTCGGATTATGAGGCACGCCGTAGTGGAGGACTCCGGAAATTTGGACCACCTGGGGTTCTTTAACGTGCACCTAAATCTAAGCACACGGGTGTTTTCGCATTTCGCCCCCATCGAAATGCGGCCGCCGTGGCCGGGATTCGATCCCGCGACCTCGTGCTCAGCAGCCCAACACCATAGCCACTGAGCAACCACGGCGGGTAACTGAAATTTCTCGCTCTGGGCAAGCCGCCCTCGCCCGCTTCTTGGGCGTCGTCTCCTCTCTACTTTACGTGCATCGACTAATAATCGCCTTCCTTCCATTGAACGGCACACTTTATACAGAGCAAGGAGAGTGTGCGTGTGTTTAATTCTTACCACTGGAAAGTTGCATTTTAGTATCCATTCCGCCGGATTTTCGGGCTGCCCCAAACATTTTCTTTCATCCCGTATTCGCATTTCTTTTTTTTTTCATACACGATGACGCCGCTCTTAAAGGAGAAATAAACAGTTAGACCGACTCAGTTTAAACTGCTGAAGTATTGTTTCAGAACTCCATTTTTCTTCATAGGGCAGAACAGGAAAGGCTGATTATTATTGGTTGAAAATGAACGCGAAACTTCCACTTGCTTTACATGCTGTGGCCGTAAATTCAGTGCCACTACGTCATTGTAACATCACGTGTAACATCAGAGGGTGGTGTCAGCGTCTGTGATTGGCCCGCTTGCCCTTACTTGGCTTGCGGTAGATGGTACAGAAAATGGCGGCGGCGTCCAACGGAACGTTAAAGATGCCACAAGAACCGATCCTCAGCAAGGAATAATTTGCGAAGTGATGTCGCATACGTGCCGAAAGCGCTCGATAACGCTGTGGTACCACAGAAAAATGTTTATTACGCAAATAAATCCACGCTCCGCGGCAGCTCCCGGTAGGTATACTCTGTTCCATACACTGCAGTCAACGCTGTGGAGGCTAGAGAGACTTCTTTCGGTGGCTTCGTTCGTACTTGGATATAGGTCGATTTTTTTTTTAACGCGATAGCGTTAAGGAGCTGGTGTCGCAGAAAAGCCGGTGTCGTCGGTGTCGGCGTCCGCGGCGTTGGCCGTGAGCGATAAATCACGGGAGGCACTCCATAAATAAAAAGCAACTTCCAAGATGGGCTGGGTGGGAATCGAACCAGGGTCTCCGGAGTGTGAGACGGAGACGTTACCACTGAGCCACGAGTTTTTTTTTTTTTATTACCGGCTAGGCAAAAGAAAATACAATGTGAGTATTACATGGCCATAAAAAACAACTAGTCAATGCCGGATCAGTGTGGTGTGATAAGAACGATGTAGGCTAGTCACTTTGTCCAAAGCACTTAGCCAATCAGGAGGATCACTCTGTGTGCAGAAAAATTCGCGTATATATAACACACTTTCAATGAAGTATTCATGTGCTGGGGCCTGGACAATGCGCTCATGTCTAATATCCATACGCGTTCGCCACACACTGTGCATGCACAGAAGCATTAACAGATCGACAGGCACACCCTCTGGTTCCGCGCATGGCAGGAAGCGTATTCCGAAAGCACTTAACGGCAATTCCTTTTTAAGGCTACGTTTTAGAATATCCCACAAAAACACTGCGTCATGACAGTCCAAAAAGATATGCTCAATCGTCTCCGGTTTTTTGCATATAAAGCACTTCACAGACCAAGGTACAAAAATGCCTTTGCTTTGCAGCCACGGTTTCACTGGGAGAGTGCCTGTATGTAGTTGAAAAAAGAAAGATTTAACAGAAGCTCTTACCGGCATACGTTTAACTCTCTTAAGAACATCTCGTTCTGAACCTAAAACAAATACTGTACGATACAACGGTACAGGCAAGAAAACATCAACAAGATCTTTGTACAACTTCTTACTAGTAACAACGGCCAGGTATTCACTAGAAAATCTTGCTTTTAGTATTCGGAAAGACGCGACCACTTCACGCAAAAAAGCACTCAAAGGCATTGGCCCCGCATACATGGACGACACTACATAATCAGGCAATGAATCACGCAGTCTAGCTTGAATCATTGTTCTCAGAAAAGCATCCTTTTGATCACGCAAAAAAGTAAACCTGCTTACAAACTCGATGCTTCGAAGAGGTACAAAAGCGCCTCTAGTGAACGCGGTGTTGCCTTAGAAACGAGCTGTTTCTTAGGCTCAGGCGTGCGTCGCTTGCTCAGGCGCACATTTCGTTGTCGCGCCGAACGCTGCATTGCTCGACGCTCACCGCGTCCGATGCGGGGCGCGTAGTCGCTGCGCCGTAGCCCATTGACTTACACCCCTTGGCGGGTCGACGGGAACGCTGTCGCGTTCCACTCTTGAAGGCGAAGCTTAAGCGTCCTCCAATTTTTTACTGCAATTGTGCGCACATGATGTTAATGTAGGCTCAGTGAAACAAGTTTTAATCCTTAGAAACAAACACACTGTGGTATACGGCTGCTAATGCGTTGTTTTAGATAATGTTTATTTTTGTTGTTCTTTTCGCGTTTTTTTATTTGCAACGCGTCGGGAGGAGCCTCCCGTGCATACTCGCACGAGCGAACGCTGTTGGCGCGCAGCGAAGCACGGACGGAACGCGCGGAGTGATTACTTGACCGAACTTCTTGCGTAGCATCCACAGCGTTGATGGTATGTGTGGAACGGAGTACAGTGCCAGAACAATTGGTGGGCAGCCATCTTCTAATCCTTTCGGAACGGGTCAGCCTCCGGCTATTCAGAAAAAAAAAATCAGTTTTGTTCGGCATGGTAATACGTCTTTAACGCGTACACGTCACTTTGACGCTATGGGTTTTCGCGGTTTTGTGACTTCGCGTGACAGACAGGCGAAGTAGGCGCAGCCCGAAAACGTTTGATCAATGGCAAAGTATTATGGTGAAAAAAGGCATCGAATGAGAAAAAATAATGTTTTTCTTTCGTTCGGTCTAATCATGCATAATCATTGTGCACACACCATATCAGATGGGGCGTTTCCACGGTTTTCGTGACGTCACGTAAGAGAAAGTCGAAGTGGGGGTGGCCCGAAAATTTTTTGACCAATCATGGAGAGCTAATTACAGAATTGGGATAGAAAAGTTTGGAACGGCTTTAAGTTATAGCGCCCCTGAGCAGACGTTCTCAACATGCACGACGTCACAGACCCGCTGAGTGGGAGCCTCTGGGGGCGTGGCAACACGTCTTAGGTCTTACGCATTTTCTGGCTTACGAAGACACCTTTCGCAGTAATCACTCTTAGACAAAGGTACACCCTTTGGGGTGTATATCTGCCACAAAACAATAATCGTCATCTGCCTTGCTTGCGTTTCCTTTCTTGAAAACGCCGCGCCCGCTAATTTCCTGTCGGCAATGCTATGTCATGTTGGTAACGCGCATGCCGTTCGTTACTGGGAAGTACCGGGCTCGCAGCGTTAAAGAAAAGAAATGCAGACAAGACAGATGACGTTTATTGCTGTGTGGCAAGGTACGACTCAAAGGGTGTTAACTTTTCTTAAAGTGATAGTGGCCGCTTTGCTATTGCGTAACCGTAGTATAATACCACCGCTTAATTTATTACTTCACCTTTCTAGTGCCGTTAAGAAAATCCAGTTTTCCTTTATTTCTTTTATTTCCTTTATAACATTGTATTCACTGTAGCGAGTGTATGCGAGAACAACATAGGAACTAGCCCATTGCACCATACATCGATGCTCTGAAAATAACGTGGAAAGCAGGATGTGTACTATTTATACCGCAAGACGCGGTGGGAGCATATTTGCACTTAAAAGATTAGTAATGACATGCAACTAATCAAAGTTATTGCCGATCTGGTTGAAACCCTGTGTGATCCTTCAACTCCTTCATGTGAACAGTAATTTAACCAAACTATAATTTTGAAGGAGCAATTAAGAGACCACTGCGGTCCAGCGTACTCGTCTCCCATTAACTATAACCTAATTAGGGGGGCGGGGGGAAGCACATCGATAGCTACGTCATCTCTATGGGGCGCAATTAAATGTCAGACCGCGTGTGTATAGTCTTTCTTCCTTTTTAGTACGTCCCAAAGCAATATCGGGTATCTACAACTTATAAAACAATATATACTATAGTACATGGTTATAGCGGTGCGTTTTGAATACAGGACGCGCTGTCATAACTATGTTCCATCAAGCCATCAACTAAATAGTCTATATAAGTCTCTTAATATTCTATAGTACATAGCGAAGACTGAGTCACAGAAGATACAAAAACACCGTCTTTATTCAAGTCTAACAGGTAAAGCATGAGGGAAGCACTGCTGGAGCAAGCTTGAAGCGCACCGTGCGAGACAAGTCTCATTTCCCTCTTCGTCTGGCGTATTGATAGCAATCAGCTCACGCATCCCCCCCTCTTTCTCTCTCGTCGCCGCCGAAGCTCGGCATCCATTTGCATGCGAAAACGGCGCGTCTCTTGCGCACTGTCGAGGTTGCGCATAGCGCATGCCGTGGCTGTGCTTTTGTGCGAACAGAGATCTGGAAAGGCGATGTCACTAAGCCGAGTGTGCGGAGCGCTACTCGGCTGGGACCAAGACGGTGGCCTCGCACAATGGACGGTTCCCATCGACAGCGTGAGTGTCGACATTTGCTCGAACGCCAGAAGCGGGGTCGGAAGCCTTGGGGCTCGCCTATGCAGGCGTTTTGCGCCCGAAACACCCGAAACAAAGCGTGCTAGCGGTGTTGTTATCGGGGGGGGGGGGGGGGGGGCGCACACACCGCGACGGTTGGCCGTAGTATTTGCTCAGAAGCCAGGAAGCAGGGCTTGCGTGTCGAAGTGCGATTCATTGTCAACCTGACCGGTTTTATTTTTGGCCAGTGCATTTCTACGGGGGAGGCGAATAGTGCGGAAGTTTCAACGAAGACTTAAACATTTGAAAGGCTAATCGATTCGTGGGGTTTAACGGCCCCGTCGAAACAGTCGTGCCACGAGGCCGGCCGCAGTATGGGGCGAAAACCAAGAGAATCGGAGTACAATTGTAACATTACCTGGGCCAAGAAAATAAGCGAATATTATGCAGGCTGTGATGACGTGGCGTAACGTAAGCGGCAATGTAGGAGGGAAGGGAGCGATGAACCCTGGCGCTTAGGCAAACAAATTTTGTTTATGGTTACGATAGCGGAGGCTGCCGAACGCTTCACGTATGGCCGTCGCGTGTTTCTTTTTTTTTTTTTTTTGTAGTCGTGCTAAATACATCACAGGCGTTGAAAAGAAAGCGCTAGGCATTGCACCTCGGGCGACGAAAACAGAAGCGCCATCTGGCCGTCCTGATCTTTCTCCCTTTTTTTTTTCTTTTGCGAAAGGCGGCGGACATGTTTGCTGTTACTGCTGTTTACGCGACGTTTACGACTGTATACCACCGTCGAGGGAGCCTCTATGTTTATGCGTACTCAGACCTCCCCCAACGACGGCTTCCGTGTTACGTGTTTATACTACATGCTTATTGAGCACAGAAGCGCTAACCGGGCGTGGGCGGGTGCTATGGGGGTCGATAACTTGGCGAAAGCGTAAACGCTGGCGTCGAAAACAAAACGAGGCGGGCCACCCTGTGTTTGCGTCGTGTCTTGTTTGGCGGTCGGTATACAGCGTTGGTGCCCTGCAGGCGTGCTGCAACGATAGGCCAGCCGGACACCTGTGTTATGGCTTGGCTCGGCTATCCATGGCTCCGAGGAAGTCGACGAATAAGAGTGCACCAAACGTCATGTTTGCAGTTCATGCGTGCCTATGTAGTGTAACCTTCCTTTCTTTTATTTTTATATGTAACGTTACATGGAGAGCATGGAGAGAGAGAAAGAGAGAGAGAATTTAGTTAGGAAATGGCAAAGAGGTCGCGGTGAGTTTGACTCTTCTACTCGGCTACTACACGCGCCGGGATATAAAGGGAACGGGATAGGAAGAGAGAGAGATAAGGGAAGACGGAAAGGCAGGGAGGTTAACCAGACTGAGTCCAGTTTGCTGCCCTACACGTGGGGAGGGGAATGGGGAGTGAAAGAGGGAGAGAGAGAACTTAGTTGTAGGATGTCTATAGTCGGGCACTCAAGTCTGTTGCCCTCAGGTAGCGAAAAAGCGCTCGAACTGCTTTCTGGGCCAATGAACTGTGAGGCCAGGAGATCTTCGCTTCCGTAAATGGCCTGTCATCCAGTCTATTCAAGGCACACTGGAGAGTCGCACGTTGATTATCGAAGCGAGAACAGTGGCACAGAAGGTGACTGATGGTCTCTTCACACTTGCACTTAGCGCACATTGGTGAATTCTCCATTCCAATACGATAGCTGTAGGAGTTGGTGAATGCTACTCCTACCCACAGCCGACACAGCAGTGTTGCGTCACGTCGTGGAAGGTTCGCTGGTAATGTAATTTTCAATGATGGGTCGAGGCTGTGTAAACGACACTTAGAGTTCTGTGGTGTATGCCAGTAGCTTAAAGTGATGGTACGAGAGAGACTGCGAAGCTCTCTTGCAGCGTCGACTCTGGATAAAGGTACAAGGAGTGTCGGTGAGCCAGCCTGGGCACGTCGGGCAGCGTCATCGGCGAGGTGATTACCAACGATGCCACAATGTCCCGGCAGCCACTGAAATATGATATCATGTCCTCTTTCAAATGCGCAGTGGCAGGTTTCGTTGATTTGTGACACCAGCTGTTCATAATTGCCACGTCCTAAACTTCGCAAGCTCTGGAGGGCTGCTTTCGAGTCACAAAATATTGCCCATTTGTTGGGCGGTTCTTTTTCAATGTACTCGACAGCAGCGCGAAGAGCGGCCAGTTCAGAACCTGTAGATGTCGTTACGTGTGAAGTCTGAAACTTGATGACAACCGATTGAGATGGTAGAACAACGGCGCCCGTAGAATTTTCCGAGACGGAAGCTTCCGTGTAAACATGAATTCGGTTAGCGTATGAACAATGCAGAAGTTCCAATGTGATCTGCTTGAGAGCCGCGGTGGTCAGGCTAGCTTTCTTCACTATTCCTGGAACAGCAAGGTACACAGGAGGCTTCTTCAAGCACCACATAGGGGATGGCGTTCTTGTTGCGGGTGAGTGCCTCAAAGACAAAGAGTGCCGGTTAGCCGCAACTGATCTGGAGAACGCTGCCTTGGGTCTTTTCTCAGGCAAGCGAGCGAGATGGTGGTCAGGGACTCTGGATATATGGCGAACATGCGCCCGGAGTGCGTCGATATCTATATAGGTCCTTATTGGGTGGTCTCTCGCGGTGGCAATTGTTGCCACGGTTGAAGCATTTCGAGGTAGCCCCAGACATGTTCGTAGGGCTTGGCCTTGAATGCTCTGTAGGACATGGATGTTAGTTTTGTTAGCATTGGACAGCATTGGTGTGCTGTATCGCAAGTATCCTAGGAAGAGCGTCCTGTATAGTTGAAGCATAGATGCCACGGATGTGCCCCACGTTTTACCGGCAAGAAACCTTAATATATGGGAGATAGAAGTACGCCTCTTCTTCAAGTATGTGATGTGGGGGCTCCATGAAAGGTCTCTGTCTATAATAACGCCTAGGAATCGGTGAGTTTTTGCGTAGGAAATTGGTTGGTGGTCAATAGAAATGGGGTACCCGGTCATGGGCTTGTGGGTAAAGGCGACTAAGACGTGTGCAAATAGTGACGATGTAAAATGAAGGCGATGAGGAAACGTCCTGTCAGATGGAGCGCTGAGAGCCGCGCAGATGAAGCCCCATTCTGCGAAGAAATCCTAGTAATGCACGAAGTTCTTAGTCCTCCCGGCTGGGTTTACAGTCTGGCCAAGCTCCTAATAGTATACGTCTGCAGTAAAAGGTCGATTGCCGAATTGCCGACCAAGAATCGGTCAGCTCTCGATGTTTGCGCGGATTCTGTGAATGAGAAAGAAGGGCGTGGCAATGCCTTTCCGATACTTGTCGCAGCACAGTTACAAGAGTAGATGCGTGGGCAGGTATCGTTTGGTAAATGTACGTCACACCAATATTGCGTGAGCACTGTGGCGTGTTTGGAGTCAGCGGTCGCATCGCTACCTTTGACGAATAAATGCCGCGCACATACTATAGTGATGAACGCGAGTGCTGCGTAAATGGAGCGCGAAAAACGATAACTGAGTGTCCATAGGTGACAAGGTGACAGCGTAGGCAATAAGAGCTGCGACATTTGTCGAATGAAGCAGAAGAGGTGGACAGTACTATTTACACTTATTCAGAACAAGGACACCTGCATACTATACACAACTGCAAGTAGACACTTATGTTCTCTTGTCAATTTATGCATTGTCTTCTCTGTATTCGCGTATAGCTCCGAGAACCACGCAATTATTGTAAGTTGCCCAGGAGTTGCACAGTACTGATTACAACACGACCTCCAAGACGCATACTTATCAGCGGTGCATGACCTGTCGCTGAGCATCCGTTGACTTCTGGCAAAGCTGCGCTCGAAATTGATAAGGCGCTGTATTGCAGAAAGAGAAATCCGGCAGATGCCGAGGCACTCCTGTACTGGGATCAACTGCCGGCTCTCGAAAAACAAAAACCGACAGGCAACAAGAAAACGTGGCTTCCGATCGCAGTTGCAAGAAACATCGACCTGCAGGCGAAATAACTGGAGCGTGCGCACGGACATCGCTTTTCTTTCTTCCTTTCTTTCTTTCTTTCTTTCTTTCTCACCCTGCCGGATCCGTCTCTCTCGACGTCAGCGACGGTGTCCAAATGCGGGCGAGACCGGCTATATAATAATTCGATTGATATCGGCAGGGCACCTGTCTGGTCGGCAGCACTCGAGGAAAAGGGCGCGACCTCGGCTGATTTGCTCGATCAGACTCGCACTCTCTCAATGTCACCCGGGCTGCTCCGGTTTCTTATTGGGCGTGTCTGCGCGTTGGTTTCTCTTGTTCTCTATCTTCGCGCGTTGGGCTACGAGCGTTCTTTGCGTGTGTGTGCGCGCGCACTACACGGTTCAGTGGCGCATGCGAGGTGTAGAGCGCTGCAATCTTGCAGTGCGCTCGATGGTTGCAACGCTTCACTGAGCACGCTGATAATCTGCACAGCCGGGGGTGCCTATTGATTAACCTGGTCATCGGATTGGTCGTACGTGGTTGATCGACAAACAGGCCGGAAATGATGGATGATCGTTTGAACTGATACCGTGAGAGCGTGGCCCCTTTCTGACTTACGTGCCATTTGTGTATAGGCGCGTGAAATGCTCACTCACAGCGATACACGACTTCCCTAAAGGGATACCGGGCTGCTTGCGGCGGCTGAAGAATCTGGGACTTTCAGAGCGAGTCCAGTGAATGTGGGGTGTGCGTTGCTGTTCTGTTGCGAGCGAGCTGTGGATGTGCTAGGTACTCTGTACCCGGGAAATTCAGTAGTTTACGCAGTTACTAAAACTTAACGGTATTACAATTCTACGGGATTAACGCAATAGTAAGGAAG
This sequence comes from Dermacentor variabilis, assembly GCF_050947875.1. Classification (NCBI taxonomy): domain Eukaryota; kingdom Metazoa; phylum Arthropoda; class Arachnida; order Ixodida; family Ixodidae; genus Dermacentor; species Dermacentor variabilis. The sequence continues at coordinate 4,236,718 of NW_027460335.1, forward strand.
GCAGCACGAAGACACATCGGCGAATGAAAAACTACGCGACTCAAGCAGCGCGAGTTTGTGATTTAAGTTCACGTGCGTGCGTGCGTGCGTGCGTGCGTGCGTGCGTGCGTGCGCGCGTGTGTGTACGTGTGTGTGTGTTCTTGCGTTTTTTCTATTTGTTTGCATTTTGTTTTTATTCTTTGCCCCCTCTCCGTGGTCGCGTCGTCGAGCTGCGTTTTGGCATGAGCAAACGTCCACTATCCCAGCGACGTGTTCCCCTGGCAATAATCAACGCAAAGCGAGTCGAGACACGCCGTTTTCAAACGTCACTCGACGGTGCACCCAGTGCGGCAGTCACACCTACAACCAGGCTCCCCTCAAATGTATCGAGGTGTACCTGCAGCGGTGACTCAGTGGCGATGGCATTCTGCAGCTCGGCACGAAGTCGAGGGATCGACTCCCGGACGTGACATCTGCATTCCTATGGAAAAAGAATGCAAAAAATAAATAATAATAAACGAAGTTCAGTGTTTGACGGAAGCCCGTCTGGTCGGGATGAAACATGATTAAAAGGTAAACAAAAACCCGGGGCACTTCGCCGATCAAATAAAGATTTAAAAGAAAAGAAGACGTTCCGGCTTCCACACGGGAGCCTTGTTCACAGGCAAAATCGTCTTCTTTTCTTTTAAATCTTTATTTGGTCGGCGAAGTGCCCCGGGTTTTTGTTTACCTTTTAACCAATAATAATAAACGCTCGTCCACTTAGGTTTAGGTGGGCGTACAAAGAACCCAAGTGGTCGACATTAATCCAGAGCCGCCCACGGTGCCCCGTAACCCACGGCTTGCTGTACGTTAAACCCAATAATGTATTCTGGTTAAGGCGAGGTAAGCCTGTAGTATTCCTGCCTTCTCTCTTGACTTCCTCCTCCTCCTCCTCTCGAGGTGAGCGGGTTCGCGAGCTTCGCGCAGGTGTTGCCACCACACCCGCTATAGCCTTTCGAGCTCTATCGCGTGTAAACAACGGAAATGCGTATACGCGAGCCCGCGATGTCTAGGAAAGCAACCGCCACAGCCTCGCGCAGAGACGCCTGTAGCAACGAAACCGCCACTCCAGCCGCGCTCTCGCCACGGCGGCTCTCTCGCCGTCATAGCTACGCACGTACCGCGATTCCCGCCTTGCTACCCACATCCCGTCTGCCCAGACGTCGACCCCACCTGCTTGCTCGCGTTGATTTCCCTTTTTTTCTTCATTCGCATCGAGCCTCCGCAGCTATGTACGCGCCGTTACGGTGAGGCAGCACTTGTTCGCCCAGCACTGGCACGCACGCACCGTTTCACCGAACTCGCGCCCGGCTCGTCCTCCAAGAAGGGGTAACAAGAAAACGTGCTGGCAGGCTCAGACCCGCTTTCGCGCAGCTCGCCCTCGGCGCCTCCCTCGGGCTCTCGTCGCACGATGCCGAGCTGCTGCGAACACCTGGCGGGTGTCACGACCGTGGGCCGCGTTCTTTCTGTGCCGTGCGCCTTTCACCTTCTCTTCCCGACTAACGGACGCCTCCGGATGTGACGCCGTTGCAGCAGCTGCCGCGTGCGTCGGGTCTGGATTGTCTGGCGTTGTCTGTGGTGCTTATCGGCCTCACTAGTGTTGCTAGTGGAGGCAGCGGTAAAAAATAAATAAATATAAGAACGGAAGAAAGAAAGTAAAAAGAAATGCTTACGGGACAATGGTAGCGAGCCCTGCAGCTGTTTCCTTCGCTTCGAACAGCAGGCTGTCGTCGGTCATCAGTTGAGTATTCAGGAGACGCTAGTGAATTCCATCGCCTGATATAGTCTGAAGTTTCTATGAGAGTTCGGGAGATGGCTGAACTCGTTCATACGCCATTTTTTTTTTCTTTAACCTGTTACTGTGCCTTACGTGGATCGTTCTTGCGACGCTCTCGCTGTTCGTTCCCTTGAGTTCGCGCAAAGGACTTGCCATTTCACGGGTGCTTCGCTGCACTGGAAACGTCCGAGGGAAATATTTCAAGGCGGGGGGGGGGGGGTGCGGATCTTTCGCAAATCCTTTGATATATGTACTACTTTTACCATGATAGCCAACTACAACGACTGGCAACGCGCCTTCTTTCTTGTGGTGCTATTCTGTACTTTGTAAATTGCCGCCAGGCTGTCGCGTGAGCCCTTTCGTCAGCTTCGACTGGTGCACAGGGTGGCCACGCCCATTCTGACTTGCTGAAAACGCAAACGTGCCTGAATTCGGCAGTCTCCGGACTAGCACACCAGGAGACGATGTTGCTTGCCAGCGAAACTGTGAACCAGACGCCAATTCGCGAAGGCTTTTGTTCGAAAGAACCATATTTTGTTGGGCGTGGTCTCCTTTCGCTAACAATGTCCGATATCGCTATTTCAGGGCTAGTCCTACAACGAATCCCGTTCGCCTTCGGGAACTGCTTTCTGTTAGGGTTGGCGTCTGACACCACGTGGCGACAGGTCTTCACCCTACCCTCTAGGCCGGAGCCCACGGGTGACAGATCGTCTCCCCTTATCCTCTCATGGTCGTGGCACCGTGGGTGCTACCTCATCCCCTTACCCTCTCTTGGCCGGGCCCCACGGCGCCGGAGAGATCATTCACCCGACCTCTTCTCCCCGGATTCGTCGAAAAGAGGATCGGCTTCTCCTTCCCGTGGTCGGTATTGCAGGAGGAGGGGCACTCTCTCCGTGCCTGTCACGTGTCATCGACGGAAGCAAGATACCGCCCACACTTGTAGAGAGCCTATTTAAGGGGCTCCGAAATGTACTTTAGATAGACTTGATACTTCATACTTCATGCTTTTCTTATTTTCTTTCAACTACCTTTGAATAAACAGCGCAAGTTTCGCACTAGCAAATCGTCTCGCCCCTGCTTGGTCGCCATGATCTACCGGATGCCTGCAGCCCGCCGACAACGCCACGCTACCCAATAAGTAATGTCGGTCGAGCTTCGTTAGGCAGGCGCCGCTACTTCTCGGCAGCAGTACGGTACGCTACCCTGGAGCACGCAACATTTCTGAGTACGGGACTTTGTGCGAGGCCGACAAGTCATTTCTTTGGTAGGAAATGTCAGTCATGCGCCGGCACCTTCGATACTCGCAGGTGCAACGAAGGGTGGCTTCTCGTTCGCAATGAAGTATGACGATTTATTCGGACACTAGACACAATCGAGGTCGCACCGGCAGTACACGAACGCTGATCGGGCGCACTGCAGACACAAGAGCGTCTTCTTCGTCCTCCTATTCACTACAATGACCCCCGGGAGAGAAGATGAGCCATCTTGGCGACTTACGGCGTAATTACGATCAGCGCATCATAGTATGGCTTAAGTCGGTTGACATGAAGCGTGTCATGCCGCGATGCCTAAGGCGGGTAGGGGACATCACAGCGTGCAAGAAGTTTGGTTGAAAGGCCACGGCTGTGAAGTGGGTACCCACAACCAAACGAGGGAGCCAGTCGGAAAACGTGGTGTAGGCACGCCACTGTCATAGCGCAGCTTCTGACGACCTCGAGCGGTGGTCGTAAGGGTTCGAGCGAGCTGCCTACAGCTCACTGCATAGTTGGCGGCTTCAGACACAGGCGTGCATTCGGAACCGTCGGTTCGGTATGGGAGTACTGTGTCCATTGTACACGAGGGCTCTGGTCCACACAGCAGAAAAACGGGCGAAAAGCCACTGGTAGCTTGTGTGGCCGGGTTATAGGCGTACGTTACGAACGGAAAGACAGTGTCCCAGTTACTGTGGTCTGAGGCAAAGTACATAGTCAACATGTCACCTAGTGTGCCGTTGAACCTCTCTCTCAAGCCGTTCGTTTGTGGGCGGTAGGCTGTAGATTTGCGATGAACGATGTTTCATGCAGCGAGAAGGGCTTGGATTATTTCGGGCAGGAAGACACGCCCCATGTCGCTGAGCAGTTCACGTGATGCGCCATGTCGAAGAACGAAGTTCCGCAAGATGAAAAACGCAACTTCGCGCGCAGAGGTCGCCGGGAGTGCGGCATTCTCGGCGTAGGGCGTCAAGTGGTCGACACCTACAATTATCCATCGGTTACCCCGGAACTTCGGAGCTTTATTTGCAGAAGGATCAGGCATCGGGGCATCGGCAAGTGGTTAAAGCTCCACTTCGGCTCGGGCACAGTCGATGATGGCACGATGGTGAGAGAAGAAGTCCCAGCCGAGAATGATGTCACGTGAACATGAAGACAGCACAAAAAAAATTCAACAACGTAGACAGTGCCGTCAATGGCCACCCGTGCAGTACATTAAGCGAGCGGTGCCATATGCTGCGCAGTCGCCGCGTGTAGAAACATACCAGACAACGGCGTTGTGACCTTGTGGAGGTTACGACAACGCTTTTCGTCTATGACAGAAACTGCAGTCCCAGTATCAATAAGCGCAGTTGCGGCGGTTCCTTCCACCAAAACGCCCAATAAATTGCGTGGCGACTGTGCAGGCCTCGTAGATGTCGCGAAGATAGCAGTTCGTGCCTGCGGAACTGCAGCAACTGGTTTCCCTCGCTAGGTGATTGGCGGTGACGCAAGGGGGAAGGCAAGCGACGACGCGGTGACGGCGAACGATGGGTGCCGACAGGGCGTCGAGGAGACGGCGAAATCTCTGGGTTTGGAAGCATGGCATGCCCGGTAGCATCGTGGGAATAGCCACATCCAGGCGTTGTGACAGCAGGGTTAACAGATGGCATGCTACGATGGCAGAAGCGCGCGATATGGCCGGCAAAACTGCAAGCGACGCATATGGGCCGGTTGTCGCGTATGCGCCAACGGGTATGAACTCGGCTTCGAGGCGGGATTGGAGGCGACGCGGGAGGAGGCGCAGCTTGAGGTCGCATTGGCGCAGGAAACGCGAATGCCGGCGGCGCAGGTCGCGCGGCGACTTCGTTATAGGTCAGAGGTACAGCCACAAGAGGACAGGGTTGAGCCAGAGGTAGCGACTCAGCAAGTTCCTCGCGAATGGCCCGCCTAATGGGAGCAACCAGACATGTGTCAGGCTGGAGAGGCTGATCGCTGAGAGGCAGCATAGACAGTTGGCGCGCCACTTCCTCGCGAATGAAATCCTTAATCTCAACAAAGAGGGATGATGCTGGCGAGGAGTTGGAGGAAAGCGTGAGGACCTAGAGAGAGTCGTCAGGTGCAACTGCGCTGCGCGCAAGGACCCTTTGGCGACGCAGCTCATCGAAACTCTGGCAAAGAGTGACGACAGCAGCGACAGAAGTAGGGTTTTGCGCTAGAAGCATTTGAAGCGCATTGACCTCGATGCCCTTGAGGATGTTCTTCACCTTGTCTTCTTCACTCTGGGTGGAATCGACGCGGGCGCAAATATCCAGGATATCCTCTATGCAGCTGCAGGGTACATGTCTATATCCGTGCTGTAGAGCGCGCTGGCGTAGACGCTGTTCAGCACAGAGTTTTCGCAAGGCCGGGCGACCCAAGACTTCCGCAAATGCAGTTTTGAAAGCGGACCAGGTTTGTACTTCGCGTTCATGATTGTGGAACCAGAGGTTCGGAACGTCAGCAAGATAGAAAATTGACGGTACGTAGCTTCGTCGGGTCATCCCACTTGTTGTGATCACCGACGCCGCTGGACGGCGCCGCAAACGATAGGAGCGGCGGATGCTCCAGGCGGATTGTCGGGAGCCTCGTTCGTGGTGGCGGCTGCAGCAGTTGTTGTCAGTGTTCGGCTGCGAAGTTCCAGGGTGAAGTCGGCGAGCGCAGCACCTTCCACCAGATGCAGTATGGCGGATTTATTCTGACGTCAGCACTCAATCGACATCGCTGCCGGCAGTACACGAAGGCTGATCGCCCGCACAGCAGACACAAGAACGTTTTCTTTGTAATACGTAAGATCAGAATTCGGGCAGCGTTAGGATTGCCCCCGCCCCGTCGCCCCACTGCGCCACGCAACGTACCGGTTTCATCCGTCTAACAGTAAGCACATCGCTCGTATGTGTGCGCAACCTCTCGTATAGCAGCTGAAATTGGGGACTACCGTTATGTTAACGGATATACACATAACGCGTTAAATCAAAATATTTCTTCCCGGATATTAAAAGAAATATATTCCTTAATTTTATAATGTATATCTAAATGTCCTTTCCTTCCTATTCTATTCCTTTCTGCAACCACCACTCCGTAGAGCAAACGTTCCCAGGAATAGGAAAGGGGGAAGAGGGAGGGGAGAGGGGTACCTTTTGGGGTACAATGTCGAAGGGGAGCACGAGTAAAAAAAAATGTAAGGAAAAGTTACAAAACACTGTTTCCTCGCTCGCGACGCGCGCACAATCTTGCACGAGAGCCACGCTGCGTTTACTATGAAATTCCAGCACGTGCCTGCGCTGCGTACTGCATCGAATATTCCGTGACGACGTGTTTCCGCGCACCTGTTGAAAGGCTGCGCCCTTGCCCATTGCGCGTGCTTGCGGATTTTAACGCCCGCGCGTGCAGCGCGAAAAGCGTGCATTCTATTTACGTAACACGCCTGCGCGAATAGAAACAGCGCCTGCTCGGAGTTGCAACATGAGAAAGGAATCATGCGGCGGAATTTCAGCTGTCGCCGCGCAACGTGGAACACGCATGGCAGCGTGGTCGTGCGACGTTTCGGCAACACTCCGGCTTCCGGCACGCAGGGCAGAATCGCTTTCGGAAGGAAAGGATCGCTTTACAATCGGAAGGAAAGGGTTGAGCGTGATCGTGACCACTTCGAGTACGCAACTGTGCCCACGCTTACAGTTCAGTTTCTGTGCGATAGGGACGATGGTAAGAAAAAAGGGCCGTGGTAGCGAACGTAGTATTACCGAGGTCGGCCGGGAAGCTATAAAACAAAATAAGTTGATAGGAATACGAATAACGCGGATGCGATTGTGTGCAACTTGGAGGAACGAAGAATGACAAACACACTGCAGATATGCAACGTCTACTTGTACTAAAGTCGTTATAGAAATTCAGTTCTATTTCTGTTGACATTTTGTTTCAATTGTAAGCCATTGTGCGAAAGTGCGTCTGATTATTGTCGCGTGGTTGAAGACGAGGGCAGTTTCGTGCGTGGCTTCCGCAGACGAGGGCTAAATGGAAAATGGGGTCGCACACGGACTCGAATGCCATATCCATTCCTGCTTTGTGCAACTGCGCACCTGTAAATATGTGTTTTCTCGTAATAACATAGTGGTTTAATTCTGCAAGGGCGAGCGTCACTAAAACCGCCTTGTAGACTCGTGTGCCCGTTGGTTCTTGTTGCAGAATACAAGATAATTCAAAATAGTCACGAGTAAATCGCGTCACGATCTCGGCTCTTCGATCGCAACCAATGCTGTAAAACCGACATAATCAATTTATTAATTAAAGGAATAAATTGTCGGTTTTAACCTCCAGATGGCTCAAGATGCGATTTTTTAGGACTCCGCAGTCGGGGGCTGCAGATTAATTTTGACGACCTTGGGTTCCTTACCGTGCTCCTAGATCTGGGTAACACGAACGTGCTTGCATTTCGCCCTCGTCGGAATGCGGCCGACACGGTCGGCCATCGAACCCGCTACCCCACGAGCAGAATGCCACAGTAACTGAGTCATTGTGGCGGCTGAAATCAATTTGACTCTTAGATGGCGTGGGCACATTCACACTGTCCAAGCGAGGCGTAGTGCTTCAACCGAAAACGAGTATAGAATGAAATAATGGAGATGTTATAGGCGCACAATAATGGCTTCGTTCACGCTGCTTACACGCAATTCTCGCGCTGCTTATTTGCTGTTGCCACTTCAGCTCACGCACGTATACAGTACATAGCGTCCCACATACATAAACAACTCTGAAAAATGAACCGTCGAACGCCCGAACCACTGTTTTCTGCGACTGTGACCCGATCATTAGCCGGCGGGCTAACGAAGACGCAGCGAGGGGCAATCGGGGACACGGGCGTTGAAAAGACAACGTACACAACGAATGTGTACCTACGGGATGAACAGAGTTTTCTCATTAGGCGATCGCGGGAGGCAGAGACAAAAACGAAAAAAAAAAAATGTCAAGCTCAGAGTCCTCATTATCGGGACGATGCGGGGAAAGGGTCGTTGGTTGTGGGGAAGGAGCTGAAGGCCTGCGGAGAGTGAACGGGAAAGGGTTGAATGATGCGGCAGCGAAGAACAGCCACGCTCGGACATCCGGAAAATGGCCGCGCTGGTCATGTTCCGGGACCGGAAGCGTCTTCGCTGCGGCTGTCGGAGACACCGGTGATACATAGCCCTATCCCACTCGGGGGCTCGCTGTACACCACTTCTCTCTCCGGCGAACTATCTCAGCCGCATCCCTTGGCGGCGCGCTGTTCGCTTCGCGGTCGGGTCAGCTGGCCAGGCGAACGAGCCGCTCTGCTTGCGGGGCGGAGGGAGGCGGGTTTTGTCACCTCGGTTCGTGAGAAAAGTGGCGCACGCGTACTCGCGGTGTGCTTGCTTCACCATTCGGTTTGATTGCATGGTTTCGGACTCAGCTTCAGGCGGTGATATAGATTCAGGCATTTTGACAGTTCGGGTGTTTAAAATTCGATTTACGTTTGGGAGCGGCTGAGGATTTAGATTGCGCTGAAGAAATTATTGCGGTCACTGACCAAGTCCATGTGTGAAAGAAAGAAGAAAAAAAAACACGTTTCGAAGCCCTTGCGGTTTCATTAGCCGTTCAATTGGAGTTTGGAAAAGTGAAGACCGGACCCTCTGTGTATACTTGCTGGCTACACTGTAAAAATAATTTACACCCTTAAGAGTGAATAAGGATATAAATCATTGTATAACTCACGCACTTGCACTAAAAAAGGGTGTAAGTGTGTAGCTTATAAATTGATTTACACCTTCTCTATATTTTAAGAGCGTAAATTATTTCAATGTGTACCCTGCGCCAGGGTAAGAGGGTCAGTGGAATCGAATACTATGAAGCAGAGATCAAATAAAGATTGGCTACTCGGAGTGATCAAGAACATCACAAGTGCTCCGAACGTCTGCTCTCCCCTTTGCACCTTGACCTGCATGGTCAATGAGCGCAATTATTTTGTCATTATGACAGCTCACCAGACAAGCTTTCGTCTATCCTTTGACTGCACAAGGGTGCTAGGGGGTCTAGAGCAACGCGTGTTCAATTGTGTCCCGGCTAATTGCGCGGCTCCGAAAGACGCGTTATTGTTACGGCGATATACGATCATCTCCCAAAAGATGTTTCAAGTCAGAGGGACAATGTTTAGGGAACTCTCTATGCGTACTGCACGTTTTTCATGCTCGCTGAAAGGCCGTATATTTGAAGCTGCCGTAGACACTCCCGTAGCGCCAAACCTACCTCTAGTAAGTTTTGTAGCAAACTCAATGCTCAGATCTAAGCGGAGGCGAAAAAAATAAATACAGAAACTTCGCAAGTGCATAGACCTGATGCACAGTTCTTCGATATACGATACGACCGAGAGCTATACTTTAGGACGCTAAGGCCCATCAATTATTGCGCAGGCGCACACAATATCGATACTGTATCTACCAGGCTGCGGTCGCGGGACCTCACCGATCCCAATCTGCTTGAACGCTGATCGACGGCTGTGGCAGGGTGCGGGGTGTCCCCGCTCGAACCCGGTGCATTTCACGGATCTGTTGGCCGGGGAGGGTGACTCAGCGGGAGCCCTTGTGGAAAGTGTCCTTTCGTACATGGCGCGCGGCTCGCTACCCGTGTGTTAGTGTACTGCGTGTCAATGCTACGTTCTGCGCGGATGATATTGGGCACCGACGCCGATATGACGACCATAGAGGCAGCGTATATACGGACGTTCGCGATCTTCAGGCGTGTAAAATAACACGAACGAAGACTTCGGCAAGACAGCACGAGCGACCGCTCTTTCTCAGATAGCGATCCATTGGTGTCTTTTGATCTAACGAGACGGATGCGCATTAGTTGGGCCAGTCGGCGACAGACTAGTTTGACGGTTCGAAAGCGAACTGCATTCTGAGCTGACGCGCAGAGAAGAAGGCGGAACAAAATTAAACGACCCAGTCGTGTTGACGGACGTATTACCATAGCGACGACGGCCGGCCAAAAGCAAACATCACTTAAGAATTAGATTTCAATCTGCTTTTCGCTGCTTTTCCTTCGTAAGTGTCCTTCGCCACATTCGCTAATTATACCGTAAACATCGAGATTGGCTCGACGCTTTCTCCTAGGAACAGTTCTATCGAAATAACGTTTATGTGTGCGTGAATGCGATTCCAGATTCACAATACACTGCACGGGACCTGCAGGCGCACGTGTAACCGCTAATGTCACAACAGCGCCGTGAGACGCCGTGACTAAAGTATTTCGTTGCTTGAATCGACGCAGGAGTTTTGGCTGTTCAACCTGCTACGCGCCCCGCGTTGCGCCGTCACCGAAGCGGGTAAACCTTACCTCGGGCGCTTCTCCGTCGGTCGTTTGTTGCGTTCGATTCTCTACACTCGGGCTGCGGTATCCATCCAGCACCGCAGCCCGAACGGCACCCGATCTCCCTCGTGCACTTCCCTCAGCGCCCGGGTATGTATACCGAGGCCGCCTATAGGACGCAAAGTGGTTTCTCTGTATATACGCGAGCTCCTGTATCTATATACGTGCGCGTTTCGATCTTTTTCGAAGTGCATTTCAGTGCACTTCGACACGGGGCGCAGCTGGCCAACGCGTAAACACATGCTCGGGGCCGACTATAGCAACGTTTTCCGGTGGGTCTTTCGTCCGGGGCGCTATCTGCTCTGGCTGTATCTCGCATTACACTTTCTTTTTTTTTTTACACGCAATCTGTACGAGCAGAGGCATCGTCTTGCCCGGCGCGGCGACGAGAGAGAAGAGCCGCAGCCAGAATGTAAAGCCGGTTTGTGTACGCTCTATGTATGTATAGTACATACGCGCTCGGACGCGAGGTCGGTCAACCCTTCCTCGCGGGGGCTTCTCTGCACTGTGGAGAGATAGATCCTTTCTGTTGCTATCCTATTGTGGCGTTCTTATTCTGGGCGATCGCCGACGCTTGCGTTGGCTCGTATTCGCAGGCGTCTCGTTTCAATGGAGCGTCCGGAAGACCTCGACTAAGGGCATGCTACACGCTTTTGCCGTACTACGCGCCAGAACTAACCCAGCCGTAAGCTGCCTAGGCCTTGCGTAGACGCAGGAAAGAAACGCCAAATGCGAAGCAGTGTTTCAGTAAGAAGGCCGAATACGAAACTATAGCAAAGCATGGATAGAGAAAGGCCATCGTACGCTGCACCCCTTCGTGTGTTTCCCGTTCGCGTCTTCTCCAATGCTGACTAAGTATCACATATATACACATAGTTTATAAGATTGACTCTAATCGTTTTGCTTCTGATTCCAATAATTTATGTTTTTGTCATTTCCTTAACAAAGTTGCAAGAAAACCGTAACTAAGGGGTGTTCTAATGCGCAAGTTTGTCCAGGGGGCAATAATATATTATTCTTGATATTTTAATGTCACTGTATATATTATAAAATATATTGTATAGAAATTCGTAATATCAGGTGAATTATTCGGTATCAAGAATATTGTAACATAGGCCTGTTCTTGTTCTCTGTATATGTCGTTTGTGTGCGCTGTTCACCGTTCGAGCGAAGGATGCGGTCTTTCACTAGTCAGAACACAACGCAAATAACGAAGTTAAGGAGGCGCTTACCAGGAAATATCGTTTCAACGCTTGCTTGAAGTGTAACAACTTATATTTTTATCACTTGGCTTTGGTGCTGTACAGCTCATCCTCCGTGTACACGCATCACCGCGTGGTTCCGAAATGTTCGCGCTACACAAGGTGTCATTTACAATACACTGTCTTTTACGTGTTCCGCTGGAAGCTGTTCGAGGCCACGTATACCTATGCTGTCCAAACTTGACTATACGCGCCGCTGTCTACACGTAGGTAATTTGCAGCGTATTATCTGGTGTTCGTAATTCGCAAACGAGTCTCCATACCTTAATGCTTGAAACTCTCAACTCTTGAGTCGCGATCCTGTGAAAGCCGTCAAAGCAAAAAGTACGCGAGAAAAGAAAACATAGTCAATAATTTTTTTTTCTTGCACCATCGCGAGGGGGATCGAGCGGTGGTGCTGCAGCCTTATATGACGAAGGATCGCCCTCCATCATGAGTAACTCTGAAAATGCAATTTTTTTTTGTCGCATTCTTTCTTCTTTTTCCTCGCCTCCCCTATAACGCTCCAGGAGAACCTCCGCATATAGTGTCATCAGTAAGCGAAATAAACGTTCCTCTTCCTTCGGAGGAGAGTGACGGGCACTCAAGGACGAGCGCTGATGAGGTCACGCGTCACGCAAGCGCGTCGCCCGTCAGGCGCCCATGCATTTCCTGCCCCGGCGTTGACGGCAATCATGGCTCTGTGCATGATCTGGCACGACGCGCCTGCTTCTGTTCATCTGCTGCGCGTCACCTTTGCCGCCTCGCACTTGGGCGAAGAATGCCTGATCGATCGCTCTACTTGGAGGAAATAAGAAAACTTTGGCAACTATTTATTTCGGAAACAGTTAAATTCATTTCAACATAAATGCGCAAATGCACGTTCTGGGGCCACAGCTAGAATTAAAGCCACGAAGGAGACTTGACGAGGTCTGTACCCAAGCTGGCTTGCGCAACCTGGCGCTTGCAACTATTTGTTTTGTGTGTGTGCGACATAAACTCGAGCAGAACAGCAATGACATCGCCAGCTCTCCACAAGCGGTGAAAGCTTCAATTATGAAAAGGTGATAATATAACGGCATATCCGAAAACGTTCGGCAACAAATCACTTTCTTTAAGCGGGCTCAAACTGTTCAAAAATGTAACCGCATTAAAAGAGAACGTTCTGGTGTTTCTGAAATTAGGTTTGAGTCAACTAGATTCAATACAATGTCAAAAAATAAATGAATAGCAAAGAGGAAAGTCACGAGAAAGCGCACACAGGCACACGACATCAAGTGCAACACACAGGCACATGACGCCAATTTTATACTTAGCATCTTGCGTCGGTGTACGCTGGATATGTATTTTTTTTTCCTCATCTTGAGGGCACACATTTTAATATGCGCAACCACTTGTCCCACTGTCAAATTTCTGGGACATTTTATTCTGGCACGGCCGTAGCTGCGTGCAATTGGGAAACCCGCCGCAATGCTTTAGTCAAGTTGCTGCGAGCAACTTTTTCCTTAAGTCCCCCATAAACATTATGTTTATGGAAATAAAGGCATTGTATTACATATTGTAACGCGGACACATGCGTTTTACCACCGTTCTTTTTTTAAAGTCGCAGGCCTGCGCGGCACACGCACCACAGTCACAGCGTAAGCTGGAGAAGCGGCTTCACAGGAGCTCCATTTTCGGCGTCACGCACTAGAGGGTCTTCGCGGCGAAGTCTCTTTGCGTCCTTTTCACGAGAACGATCTGAACTCTGCGCCCGGATTCGACCGCAAGCTGCGGCTTGTGCAGCTGTCTTCACAGCGTTCTGCTCAGCCTGACGCTGCCTGGTTGCAGCCGCGCGCGTAGCAATGCGCTTCGCTTCTTCAGTAGCGGTTCGTACCTTGCGAGGAGGCGCCACAACGTGTACCGAAGAGTAAACACGGAGATCAGGACTACGCGGCGCCCATGTCACATCTCTTGGCACGTGGCACGATACGATGCAACTGCTACATGTCGCGACACCTGGTGGAATACAGCGTAACTGGAATGCAAAGTGCGCACGTATCGACGCAACGTGGCGCGCATCTCACATCGCTTGAGAGGTCAAGAAAGTTGGCAACGAAGTGCAGGGTAATCGAAAGCACAGATAGACAACCAGTAGTAATCACATTATTACAGTACATTACATTATCACATTACAGTGCTAGAGGAAAAAAAAGCAGGGAAGAGATTCATACGACAGGAACCATTACAGGCATAGGCAGCGGTGCAAAGTAGATAGAGAAGATTAAAGAGATGTATGCAAAAATGCTAGAAGGAAATGCATTGATAGCATACCTGAGTAACTCAAGTAGGCTCGGTGACGATTTGTTTGCGCCCCGTTTCAAAGTGCTTGCCAATGAATCGTCGTCGTCGTCGTCATCATCATCATCATCATCATCATCATAATCTAGGTTCCTCTCGCGCTAGGACTCGTGTATATAGGGCATCTTTTCGCAGCGCCATGCAAGCGCTGGGGTGGCGCAGCGGTGGAGTAGCTGACTCCCGTGCAGAGGGCCCAGGTTCGGTACCGGGGGAAACAGGATATTTTTTTTTATCATTCCTGGCGACAGCTGAGATGGACACCGACGCCGGCGGCGGTGGACAACATCGCCAACGGAAACGCCTATTGTATAAGCCCCCATAGCAACTTACACTGTAAAAAAAAAAAGAGAAAAAGTATCCATAGGCTACGAAGTTTTGTTGACGACTACCACTTGGGGTTCAAGTGGTCTAAATATCTGGCGCTTTGCACACTGCCGCATCTCAAGCATACGTCGCTCACGCCTTGCGCACACACCGCACAGGACCATTCTTCGTGGCAGCAGAGGGCCTCTTGCGTATAGCTGCTCCCCGAGCCTCTTCCGGAGCCGTGCTACCATTCCGGGGAGGCTTCGTCATCCGTTGGGCCCCTTCCATTTCTGTCGCCGCACCTCGCCGTCACGTAGTACACACATGCGTGGAGGGCCCGGGTTTCTCCCCAAATATTTGAGCGCCCCTGCGTGGTGCGGGGCCCCACTGCGTACATGCCGAATACGGTCTGTTCTCCGCGCGTTTGGCGCGGCAGTCTTTTTTTCCTTTCTGCCGCTACTTTTGGTTGTTGGCTGTATGCTTCACTGCTAGGCACCCAGGAACTCTTGTTTACCTTAGGAAGGCCCTGGAGGCCCCTGGAATCAGATTTGAGAGTACCGTGGAAGCCTTGTATAGCCGAGCATCTTGCACGTTTGTCGGCGTCTCGAATGAATGAAGAAGCGCAAGCGAACAAGTGCGCTATTACGCGAGCTTAACTTTCTTCTTTCATTTTTTTTTAGTCATTGATATTTGCTTAGGCAGTCATAGTCGTTTCATTCTTTTTTGTTATCCTAGTAACCGTGCATATAGCACTGAAAGGTCGGGAGAGCACTCACCGATGTGGGCTTGCCGTCGTTATCCATGGCACAGTGAGTGAGTGAGTGAGTGAGTGAGTGAGTGAGTGAGTGAGTGAGTGAGTGAGTGAGTGAGTGAGTGAGTGAGTGAGTGAGTGAGTGAGTGAGTGAGTGAGTGAGTGAGTGAGTGAGTGAGTGAGTGAGTGAGTGAGTGAGTGAGTGAGTGAGTGAGTGAGTGAGTGAGTGAGTGAGTGAGTGAGTGAGTGAGTGAGTGAGTGAGTGAGTGAGTGAGTGAGTGAGTGAGTGAGTGAGTGAGTGAGTGAGTGAGTGAGTGAGTGAGTGAGTGAGTGAGTGAGTGAGTGAGTGAGTGAGTGAGTGAGTGAGTGAGTGAGTGAGTGAGTGAGTGAGTGAGTGAGTGAGTGAGTGAGTGAGTGAGTGAGGTTGTCTGTTTGCGTATGTGCGTGCGTTTGTGCGTGATATGGGTAGTTGGCACATGCCTAAAATAATCAATTAGTTCATTATTTCACGCTTCATCTTAGTCGTGCTACAACACTGTAACTGGAAAAGGTATCTACTGCTAAGCTGACGCGCGATATAATCAACTAATTCATTATTTTGATTACAGCGTGAAATGAAGACACATAACCATGCAAACAGATAGATAAGATATACAAAAGATAGGGGCGCTTGTTTAATGGCCACCATTTCACAGTGGTCACGGGTTGCGGTGTCGGCCGTCCATATGCGGAACACATAGGCTTTGGTAAAAGCAACGCCACACCACAGTCGATACAAAAGCGTGGCGCATCCACGGCGAAGCTTTGATGGGACTCGAAGGCCTAATGTTGGATAAAATGAAAGTTGACTGCTGCTTTCGTCGCTGCCTAACAGCGAAAGCAACAAATATCGTCTTGTAAGGATTTTGCTGTTGTGCCACTCGCAAAGTCAACAGAAAGAAACGGGCTTCTTGAAAGTTATGCACCTTTTCGATCATCTCACTCTGCGACGTCGCCCTTATGCCGACCATCTTCTGCGTTGTTCTCAGCTTCTGTCAGTTTTGTGCGTGCTTTTTCTTGTGTGTTTCTGTTTCATATTAATGTAGAGCCAGAAAGTTGTCGGGAAACGCTGTTATCATTGGCGTGATGTATTTCATTTTGTCACGTCATTTGATAACCGTAAAGATGGGGTACATTCCACTCGGTGTTATATTTGCGGTTCCAGTGTGTCGCTGCGGAACATAAGTCATACTCTGCTGGGAACGACCGCACCATGAACAAGCTCATATTCAGTCGAATACCAGCGGCATTCCGTCGCTTCGAAAGGTCATGCTTCATCTGGGCGCATGCCACAAAGCAGTGGTGCCCACGAAATATCAAAGGGCTCCTTACCGAGTTTGGGCATGGCGTCATGCGGAGATCACGTGGTGACCATTGTGTCCGTAAAGAAAGGCTATTGTACGCCGCGAAAGCAGCTTGACATTCAAACGCAAGCTCTCAAACCCTTATTCTCAAAGACGACCTCGCAGGCTCGGCCCACTGCGTGTAATGTGTCTCGTCTGCCGAGCGCAGATGAACCTCGTAGCGACGCGAATGGGCGCGACCGGGGATTTGCATGAGACGCATAACTCGCAGAACCGCCACACCAAATAAGTGACGGAGCATTAAAGTAAAAAAAAATACTAGTGTGAAAGAAAGGGAAAGAATGAGGTGATGGTGAAGAACTGAGTCCTCAGCTCAGATTAGGGAAAGGGGGCGGCGAATGCCGTTAGAGGGCTTTGGTCAAGGATAGGGGAGAGAGGCTCCACTGTGGGGAGAGGTTATAGCTTGCCGTCTCTCTCTATCGCCTCGGAGCGTTTTAGTTGCCTTTAACTCGGCTATTGATAAGCCCCCTTTTTTTTAAATATTTGCAGCAGATGCTCCCTAGGCAGGACAATACAGCTTTCATACCGTAACTGGTCAGGCCTCGTGATGGTGGCCCCTTAAAGGACAACCACACGGAACCTATTTCCTATGCTCATTCGGCCGGCGATTCGAGTATTCCTTTTTTAATATTTCTTATTCGCTTTTTTTTTTTTAGTGATGAGCGTGGCGAAATCTTGCCCGAAAAATTGCTGCTGATGTAAGTGCATATACGGTAGTACGCAGTTCGATCGAAAAAAAGAAAAAAATACTGTTTCACTCGGAGCTCGAAGTGGGCACGGCGCATTTCGAGGGTGCGTTCCATGGGGTAGATATACTCGGCGTGTAAGACGAGAACACATTTGAGACGGTAGCTATAGCAGTTGGCCATACGCTCGCGGCATTTTATTTATTCGTTCACTTTAGTTTTGTTATTGTCCTAAGTGGTCGTGGCGCATAAGTATACTGTAGGGGATTGACTATGAAGCAGTTTTATTTTAGCGTCACTTTTCTCTTATTCTTCTTACCACCTGAGTAGTGGCTCATCTCCATTTTAGCGTTAAAGCAATTGTCCTAAACGAACAATGATTAACAGGGCAGGAAGAAAATGGCGAACGAAGGCTCCGCGTGTCCAAGAAGGTCGTTCGCGCGCTTTCGCGAATGTTCTGTAGCACTTTTATAGCACTAACCAGCGTGACTCCTGCTCCTCGTATTAACGTGTTAGCTATTACTGGTACATTTCCTACGGTACAGTTCTTTTTATCGTTTTAGTTAGCAGAGAAACGCAATTATTTGCTGCCGAGAGGTATAGAGGGACAATATGAAAGAGGGGAAGATCAGAAGCTTAAGTGAACAAGCCTCTGGTTGACTACCTTGTACAGGCGAAGGGGAATGCAAAGTTGCGAAAGCGAGAAACAGGAGGTTTTTTTCCGAGCACGTTCGCGCGCTAGGGGACTCTATATACTCGCCGCGGAAAACGCATTCACACCTGCGGCCCGAGAAACGCGCGTCATCGTCTCCGTTTCGGCAGCGCGCTGCCCACATATGAGCCGCAAAGGATGAGAAGCTCGCAGCGACCGACACGCGAGGCCAGCCGCGGCACGAGAAGGGCAAATAGCGCGCGCTTTCATCGCAGAAGGAACGATGTTTCACCGCGGCTCCTCGGTTCGAGCGGCAGAGGAACGCGGGGTTTGTTTACCTTGCGGTATGTGCTCGCTCCTCGGGAGGAGAATATTAGGGCTGCGTATATAAACAGGCGCGGTTCGAACGCCATGCACGCTGGCTCCTCGCATAGCCGTGTACGGACGACGACGCCCGTGTGTTCCCTGCAAAGGGCGTTCGCCTGCAATGCCTACGCGTGTATACGTCGCGCGGCGCCGTTGGCTTTCGACGCGTGCGGGGCAAAACGATGTCCGAAGGCGTGACGCAACGACAGTGGTGCAGCGACGCGGGAGTTCTTGCGGCACGGCTCAGCGCGCGAACGCTTCAGGTCTTGTGGGAGAATGGATTTGCCTTTTTTGTTTATGCGTCTATCCGATTGCATTAGAAGCGCCGTATAAATGTCCTAGTGCCGTCGTTTCGTTTCTCATTCGTCGAACGAAGGCAGCGATGTGAAATTTCCGGGTTCTCGTGAGAAATTTTCTTTTTCTCGGGGTCTACGTCCGAGAGCGGCGTGTCATGCTTGTGTCCGTGTAGTGTTGGACGTTTAATTATTACGTGGTCTATAAATACTAGCCCTATGGACCACTCTCGCGGAAATGCCTCTGTAAGGCCCTCGCCTTACAGAGGCGTCTGAAAAGACCTTCCAGCATGTCTTAATGAACACGAAGGACATTTTTATTTCTGAAGACTAGCGAATGTCAAAACCTTTGCTTTAAATGACTGCGGGAGCCGGTAGCCGTTGCACAGTTCGCAACGCCTCACAACCGCCGTGTTTTGTACATCACCAATTTTGAGAGGTGCCTGGATGCCAGTACAAACAACGGATTTCAAGCGGCCTTACCGCAACTCTGAACTTAAACTTACAGCGCAAACACCTATGACAGACCACAAAAGGAAGATACGATACACGCAGTGCGTGTCGTATCTTCCTTTTTTGGTCCGTTTTAGGTGTTTGCGCTGTAAGTTTAACTTCAGAATTATGTACCAACTAGGCCCAAATGAAGTTTTACTTAACGCAACTACACTGTTATTTTGGGTGTGCTGCGAGCGTTCACACACCAACTCTAACAAAAAACCAAATTCTCAATCATCTAGTATACCAAGTTAAACAGCAATCAAGCTTAAAAATATGTTGCACGGTAGAAGTGTAAAACAAGCTCATATTAGAAGAAATGTCACTCATCGTCGTATAAATAACAGCATATTGTAGCACATAAGGCGCGGCACATTGTCATAACAGCATTTTACAACATGTCATTTGCGATGAACACGCACACGCGCGCATAAAAAGAAAAAAAAACAAAGCTCAGCTTCATTATCTACTTCACGTAGGTTGTCCGAACAGAACATAAACAAAAGGGAGCACGCGATCAGGAGCTTCTAATGAACAATCACTGCAACAGACGAGGGAAAAGCTACTAACGGTAATGCACTGGTTTTCATACTCATTTAACAATAACAGTATATGACAGATAAAGAACTGCATCACGTAGCCAGTTCGTCCTCGCGGGATCAGCCATTGATAACTGCCACATGTCCTGGTGTCATAATCGATAATGAATTGGCGACAACATTCAAGAAATTTTTGTTATGGTGTGTATTGCTCTGATTTATAACACGATAACAGTAATAATCCGGTAAAGACCAGTAACCGGCAGTAAAGTAAAAAAAATAAGTGTAGGAGTTGCAGCAAGTTCTGCCGAAATCCGCAAGGTGGACGAAGTTTCCTGAAAAGAGAGAAAAATCTCAGAATTAAATTCCGAAGTCTTACGTGCCAAGACAGGCGATTTGATGATTAGCCACGCCGTAGTGAGAGTTGAGCTTTAATTTTGACCACTTAGGGGCCCGCTTAACCTGCACCCAACGCGCGGTACATGAGCGTTTTTCGCATTCCGACCCGATCGGAATGGAATCGGGACCGAAACCGCAGCAGCACAGCGCGGCAGCCACTAAGCTATCGCGGGGGCTGAAGAGAGAGAGAAAAAAAGAAAACGTCGTCTAATCGAAAGTAGCGTGAAGGTATACAATTGGAAACACGTGCGGGTTTGTCTCTGAGAAAGTTTCGCAGTTGAAGAAAATGCCTTCTCGGTATGCAGTGGCAAACCAAGGTATGTGCAGCCAAGTCTACTGTCCTCTGACTAGGACGAATTTTTTGCTTGAACTGCGAAACGTTGTCTCGAAGAAACCCGCATGAGCTTCCCGCTATATTTATTTTTCTATTCTAGAATATACGACAATCGTTCGCCTTCGCGAAGGCTGTACGCAGCATAAGGAAGCGGCGAAGCTTTTCACTGCAGTTGTCACAAACAGGGCACGAAGCACTCGGCGCTCGTCTTTTATTTCCCTGTTGTCCCTAGAGCTCTTCGCACGTTGGCAAAGGAGATAGGACACGGATAAAGCGACTGCATGATGCAAATCGCAAAGACGGGATGCAGTCCATCGTATACACAAGGAGAAGTGCAGAACAGCCCGAAACGCAATAGAAGGAAAATATAACAAGCAAAACAACCCACACACATATCCAACGATTGTTAGAATATAAATGACGCAAAGCTCGTTTCGAATTTACAAATGTAGTAGCAGTAGGCGGGTCACACTAGCACAGCCTGGTCGCCCGCAGCTGTTAGCTGCCCGCGTCACGGGGGCTTGTCACGCGTCACGATGCTTGTCCAGTGTAAGAACGTTGATGAGAGGTGTCTGGGGGAGTAACCAAGAATGGGCCCGTATCCCAGTGGCGCAGACAAAGCCTGCGACACAAACTGTGTACTGGACCAGACAGCAGCAGCCAGCAGTGAGTTGCCTATTCGGGCGCAGACCCAGTGATCCGAGTTGTCTATACGTCTATATTGTCTATACGTATCCACAAATATATACTGCTAGCAAATGACGACGAAAGCCAAACCCCGAGGAAGAGGCAACGAAGGTTTGGCTTCGAAAGGGAACGGGAATTGCGACTGACGGAAAACAACGGGAGGAGGGGAGGGACTTGCAGACGAAAAGCGCCGCGTCAAGAGAATTGCGGGTTTCGTGGGTTGCGGGGAAAAAGCCGTTGCCGCGAACTGAAAGAGGGCTTGTCATTTCAAGTGCGTGATCGGAAAGCCACACGACGGTGACAAGATGTCGGGCGCTTTAAGCATTCTTTGCGAATCGTTTGGAGAGCTTCCTTGCTGAAATGCACGCGCTCTGCAAAAGATGCAGTCGTAAGTGAATAATAATAATAATAATAATAATAATAATAATAATAATAATAATAATAATAATAATAATAATAATAATAATAATAATAATAATAATAATAATAATGAACTTACAGGGACTTATTTCTCATATCCACTCGACGAGGGTAAAAAACAAATAGAACCTTATACCTGCTTGGCAATGGAAAAAAAATTATGGATAGCCAGTCTGGAACTAGAAAACTACGCGCAAACTTTGGAAGACAACACGCGAAGGCAGGCAGGGTGTCCTCGTTCTCTTAAAAGGTCTGATGACAGAAAACATGGAAATGAGAGTAATTCGATTCGCTACTTTTCGTTGTTTAAGGAAGCAGGAGTCGCTGCAAGCATTTGTAGGTTACACCAGTTTGATCGCGGCAAGCGCTTCCCAGGTCTATGGGCCTTGAAAGCGACAACAGAAGCAACAATTTGCGCCAGCGTTCCTTTAGCGATTTCGATCACCCGTGCTTCCTTGACACGCATCCAGTGTTCGGCCTGCACGGGAGCGGTTCCGCATTCGGCCCTCGTCAGAATGCGGCGGCCGGGAATGGAACCTGGTGCTCGGGAAACGGAGCAGCTCTCCGAGCCACGTTACACTAGGAAAATGCGGCACCCGCAGCGTAGTAAATGCGCACGACAATTGCCAGGTCGCTCAGACCCCTCGCTAAACGCGGTCTGCCGCGACCCGATATATGTATACCGCGACCGACACGCCCTTCGGTCGGACAGAAGCCGGTCCCTTTTCGCGCCGAGTGCTTCCCGAACAATTAGTGCTTGAGGCTCGCTTCGGGTCGATGCGCGACGTTCTTTCTTTTTTCCTCCCCCGCTGGCCCTTTCCCGCGCGTCGGCCAAAATAGCGGGTGCGCGCGCGAGCGCGTGCCTTGATTTTCTCCGGCACCCGGTGACCGCAAGGCCTCCAGTCGTCCCGCACATCGGCGCTGGTGATCATCTCGCGTACCACAGGGCAGGCTGTGCTTGTCGCGCGTGCTTCGTGTCCCGCGGCTCTCCGGCGTCATTATCGGTTTGGCCCGCTCGGGTCCAGGCGCGTAATTAGGAATCAATGTAGCCCGCCCGTGTTGGGCCCGCCCTTCTGCGCGCGACTCTTTCTGCTCCTCGGAGACGCGCATGCGCGTGCGCGCATGTTCGTGCGTGGGCTTGCGACCCTTAGTGGCTCCGCCGAATACGGGACCGGCTCCGTGCCTACCTACAAGGCGGTCGCGTGATCGCGTGCTGTTACTCACTGCTGCCTGGTGCACCCGACTTTGCGTTGAGCGGTGTGTGTATCTGCGGGTCGAGGTTCTCGGTCGCGTCTCCGACGAGACTACTGCGCGCTGGCTCGTTCCAAAGTGGTCTGCTACTCGCGTTCGTTCCTTCCTCTCTTCGTTGTTCACTTTTCTTTGTGACATTTATTTCGCTCGCTACGGCGGTCGTCCGCCGCTATACACGCGATCTGCTGTACACGACGACACAGCGTATGTTCCATGGCCCGGGAGACGGTGGTCGCGCCTTTCGCATTTATAAATAAGAGGGGCGTACTCAGTGGGGTTGTGTGCGTGACGGGTCACGAATGGAAAGAAGACCCACGTGATGAAGTTTCGCGTGCACGTTAATGACTCCTTCGGGCGATCCCGAAACAGTCCACCCGCCTTCCCGCTACGCGGTGCCTCATAATTGATATTCTTATGTGCGTATAGAGCCACACCAGCCGAGGTTCAGCTGAATAACTGTTAGAGCGTTCCGAATTTACGCAGTGTCGCACGAAAAAACAAAATAAGTCTTACAACTACTAGTTGTATGCGATAACCACGTAAATAAATGGTGGCCGGCTTTCTGCTGTAGACATAAGGGATTGCTCTGATAGTTGTAAGTCTGATTTCGGTCGTGTTGACCGCTTCGTGTTGTGCCTTTGTTCAAGTCCCATGTTTTCTTGCGGTAACTTCCAAAATCATGAATAACCAACTGGCCTGCACCCACATTCTGGTATGCTCGGTGATTGATTTGCCAGACTGTGCAGCTACGATTTTAAGACCAGCTCGTGCCTACTTCACGACACACTGTACTGGACTCGCGGCTTTTGGGTATGCCGCAACGTAGTCGGCACGTATACCAGCAGTTGCGTCTCCCGATTGTCATGATTACTTTTCCTCCCGGCTCCGTTTTCTTAATGCACAGTAGAAGGCTAGAGTAAGCTACAGATCAGGCCAACATTCCCGCCTTTCTGTAAATATAAATAATATGTCCCTCTCGCACGTAAATGATTAACAGTGGCGGAACAAGGGATGTCGCCGTGGGCAACGCATCGACGAAAGAATTTGTTTTCGTCAGTGTCCTACCGAAGACAAGTCCCTTTGTCGAAACGTTGGCTTCAGCGACATTCCTTGTCGACTACTGTTCCTCATAATCAACCCTTCATGTGCCTGTTAGCTTCTCTTTTGCTTTGGACCTATTTCCTTCAGGTACATGTCAAAGAACCCCGTGTGTTCAAATGAAATCTGGAGCCCCACATTATGGCGTGCCTCCTAGCCTGATCGAGGTTTTGGCACGTAGAACACCAGTGTTTAACTTAATTTCTTTCTCTCTTTCTTCTTCTCTGCAGTTGTGCCCCAATTAGCGTTTATGAGAAACCGCGGTGTTCACTGCTTTGTGGAGCTAATCCTAACTAATCGTACTCACGCGTGGTGTATTCTCGTATTTTATTTTTTCGTTCGGCTTCGACGTCCACGTCTCCGCCCCGTTACACAGTTTACACTGCATAACCACGTTCCCTTGGGGGCACAAACGCCTTTCGTGACTGCCTGCCGTATTTCGCAGTTCGTATACGTGCAAGGTCGAGCCTGTCGCATCCCCTCGGTCTCCTCCTCCCGCATCACACACTCCGCGCCTCTCGCTCGCTTCTCTCTTTCCTCGAGCGCGTCTCGTCTGCACCGCGAGAACGGATTCCAAGGTCTCGTTCGTGCGCTCGCCGTTTTGTGCATAAAATACGAGCTGCGTACGGCTGCCGACCCACTTATCTCCTCGCTCGCTGATGTTGCGGTCCTCTCGTCTTCCGGAAGCTCAGTTTTGCGAGGAAAAAAAATGAAGAGGAGATAATTGTGCAGAAAGGAAATAAACGCTACTCGCCTCGTGTGAATTTAGTGTGGGCGACAGGAACAGTTTTCCTTCCAGGGTTAGCGTGCTTACTTTATTCGTGTTTGTGTTCCTGAAACACGTGTGATCGCTAGAAAACTGTTTTCTACGGCCAATATATCATGTGTAATATACGGCCACATACTATCTGGATGATGGTACGGAGAGTAGTAAAGAAAGTTAGTGCTCCGCGCATGCTAGCGAGCTGGTAAATAGCACAAAAGTGTTTCACTTCACGTATAATAAGCTTCCACTCATACAATAGCCAAACGTTGGGAAGAAGGCGGCGACACAACATAATTGTGGCAAGCTCGCCTGATTCCAAAGAAATTAATCAAACAACTTAGTCGTTATTGTCGGTTTCTGTCGGTTGCTTATCAAAGCAAACGACAGAGCTCGGTACCGTAGGGTTTGGCGAAGGCTAGATGTTTCCCAACTTTTTCTTTCATTTTTTTCTTTTTTTTTCTAAGAGTCGAATATGGACTACTGTCCTTTTTCTCCGTACGTTATCCTAAGAGCACATCAATGTGTACTGTTAGGATGCGCCCTTTCTCGGCATTCTGTTTTTTTTTCTCTTGCAAAATGATTATTTCCTTAGTTTATGAGGCTACTATAGAAGCAGGTCAACATAATATAAACAGTTTACAAAGAAAGCTCAACTAACAACATAAAGTCACGTGCACGTCACGTCCAGAACTCACTGCTCGATCCACATCACCTACGAGGGGCTTTCCAGCCGCACATAACACATGCAGCAACGAGAGGCGAAGACTAGCAGTATTTCACAATCGCTTGTTAGCTGGAAGTGTTTTACGTACACACACACACACACATTGTCGGGGAGAAGCATTCCCGCAAGAGCGGCAACATCTCTTCAACCCTTGCGCCGGAAGCCTATTTTATGACGAAAGAACCGAGGCTGTTGTATAAGTGAGCCGTCAACTGCACCGCGCACCACACAGAATATGGATTCTTGTGCGGCCGCCTTCGATGTGGCATACATGCGTCATGCTGCGATAGTGTTGTGCACCTTTTGCGCGCATGCGTGGCAAAAAGGGATATTTATCCCTTTCAGGCGGCAATTATTTCGGTCCACGGAAATTTGACCGCTTTTTTTGCATCTTCTGGATCACCTAAAGCGTATACTGCTTCAGAACGGATTTGAAATGTTCAGTTCTTCGCTGAGTTTCGTCGAGTTTACAGAATGTGGACCCCGTGCGAGAACTCTCTGCAGGAAGGTCGCACATGAGAACGTCGAATCTTTCGTGCATAGGAAACTTGGAAAGCGCCAGTCCGGCTATATTTGAAGTTGATGTCCGATTTGAAACATTGTGAAAAGCAACGGACGCTACGTGATGGCGCATACTGACTCTGAGAACAAACACATTAGCAGTCTACTTTCCAACTCGTTTTACTAAGACATTTTTCGGGTATTAATCAAATTCACAGCGCAGGCCCAATAATAGGTGTTTCAAGGTTTATGCGGAATGTTTTAAATAGAGAGTTTTGGCGTCTCCGGTATTCGGGCAAGCGTGTTCGTTACTTTGCTGCTGGTGTACATTTACGGCAGTAATACGATTACGCCTCTGCCGAAAATTTAATCCGGCGGCAAAGTAAAATGCAATTGCTTACTGCAACATCAGCTTTGTGTTTATCTGATTGCGCTCTGCTTTACCATGTGGCTGCACCGTGCAGGCCGTTCGCGTTTGCGCCTCCGCTCATTTGGTAAAACGCCCATTCTGCTCGCGTTTACCGGAATACAGGACACGCTTAAACTCTCTATTGACACTATTTTTATGAGTGTCATTGCATGCGATGCATTATCTTATCGTGCCGCACACAGCACCTGTACTGGATTTGTAAAGTTCATCCTGCTATTAAACAGTTCTAAGTATAGCGCTTGCGTTCTTCCCCCTTTTCAATCTTTGTGTGTCTTCTGTTGCGCTAATTCCTCTCTTCAGCTATGCAGGCCCAACTGTTAATCGTTCTCCGTATCACTGACCTCGTGAATCGACCGACTACCTTAAGTCGTGTCTCCCTTCCCTTAACACACTTATGTAGTATTTGTTAATATTGTGCTCGACGAGGGTAATTTTCATACCGGTATTCTAATGAATCTAGAAAAATTTATAAATCCTAAAGGGGGACCTCTTCTATGTTTATGTTATCGTAATGTCGTCTGTATTATGGCGCATTTTGACGTATCTTGTCTCGCGTCCCATTTTTCTTTATACGGAAAAGCGGATTCCATGCAGTTGCCATTGTTCCGAGCTAATCGGTTGGGAACATCTCGGCAGACTGTGAGGAAACAAAGAATCGTGAAATGCAATGGCACCAATGTCGCTCAACAATGTACTTCTTTTTTCTTTCCGTTTCTTCTACATCAGGTCTTTCGGGCATCGCGGCCCCCAAGACATCGACGAGCTGCAACAGTTCACGGTCCGGGTCACCGCACACGGGCTCCTTCATCCCGCAGCCGAAGTCGGCAGTTGTCACAAGGGACCGCACAGCAAACAGCGATAGGTCCAGGTGAGCGAAGCGAAGCACGTTATAATTATTTAATACAGTCAATGCTTAACGGTGAGGAGCTGCTTTGCATGTGTTCTCATCCACGATTCGGCGCTTTATCACCTATCGTGAGCACCGTGCAGTTGCTTTATTGGGCCTGACTTCGTAGGATTCTGCGTCTGACTTTATGTGCCTTCCCGTGAACTTATTCCGTGTTTTCTTTTGTGCCCTCTGACTTATGTGACCGGAGCTTGCGTTTCAGCGCGTTTTATGTAACAGCTCGAACTCGATGTCTATAGCGTAAATATGTGAGTTGACTGTGAGAGTGAGTGCGACTTTAAAATTAAGTGCGTTTGGCTTAATTGTATTAGTTCGTTGTAAGTTTGAGTGTGTTTTTGTTTGGCCTTTCCATAACGTGTGCCCTTCGATAAAATGTATTTCTACGAGAAAATCAGCAGCCGTCGCCAGTGAAAGGCGCCAACATCTCCTAAAAACAAACATTTAAAAATGGGTTTTTTCTGTCGTCACCTCGTCTTGGGAAAGCGTTTAAAGGTGGAAGCGCGCACTTCCTTGGTCGCAAAGCCCCTCGAATCACGACTAATGAACGAGTGCTCTTAAGTCCTCCAAATTTATATATTTGTTGTGCAAATGCGGCACAAGCTTGGCAGAAAACAAATCTTGGACCTGCAGCACGAATATTCGAGTCTCATCATACATGTCGTCGCAATTAAAAAAATAAAAATAGTTGATTAGGAATATGGCACTTTTGCAGATGCTGCATTATAATATGAAAACGAGTAACTTACATCTTTACGACTGGATAAGCTAGTCATTATTCACTCGAGGCTTCCTGGTGCAAGAAAGGACACTTAATTAACAAGCAGGAATACAGAGCAATGCGTCAACCTCCAAGTTGGAGACGAGCTTTTTTCCACACGTTATGACATTTGTACTCAACCCCATCGAGCGCCGGGCAGATTGACACGGCTAGCTGCGGCATCTTTACCGAAATCCCCGGCGCAGCCGTGTTGCTCTTACCTACTAGTTTGAGCACGAAGGTGATGAAAAAAGAGAGAAAGAATTGCGAAACAACAAGTACATGGGCCCGCGTGCCTGTAATTTGATGTAGTAGTTCCTTGTTTTTCTTTTTACGCGCTCAAAGTAGTACCCTTGCATACACAAACTAACACTAACGCAAACGTGGGCGCCTTGGTATGCACCCCAGGTCTCGGAGGCCCACGGTCAGTGCTTCCAATGTCGCGTCACGCTCGCTAATAGCGCTAGCGAGAATAGCAATGAGATCCTACGGGCTCAATATTTCGTCTGTAAAAACCACATGAAGAAATCGGACAATGAAGCCATAAAAATTAATGGTTACATTTAATTGAAATGTATAAATAATAAGGAGGGGAAAACGTGAAAGTGCGCGAAATTAGAACTTGTCGCAGCAGGGAGCCGAACCCACATCGTGCCATTACGCGGGCGTTGCTTTACCAATTAAGCTATCGGGACGGCCATTCTGCTGCCCAGTTTTTGGTTATTTCTGTATGTGTACTACATCCAGAACTGCAAGTGTTGGCTAGTGCCACTTACGTCGCCTCACTTCCTAGCGGACTTCTCGTAAAATAAATTCTACTTTTTGTGAAACGGGGCTTGTATTCACAAAAAAACCTCTTACGCTAGTATGGATCGCACGAGGAAATTGTAACCAATCCTAAGGTTGGACATATCATTAACAAAAGTGGTCGACCAATGGCAAGCACTTACGAGCAAAAAGCTTTAGTGAATTCATGCCCCGTTCTCCAGGAGACTGTCACAGGCAGGGTCAGGAGTATTACATGAAACCCCGGGGATCCTATTCATAAAGCTTTTATTTCGTCAGTTCTCTTTCTCAGTGGACAGCCGCATTAGCAAACGACATTTGCAACATGAGAATTCGCTGGAATTTTTCCCTGCGAGCAATTCTACAGCGTAAGAGCTTTTTTGTAAGTGCCACGGTCCTGTTCTTCACTTCCATATCGGGAAACGCTGCCGCATTCCCCGTCGCAGGCCTTCCTCGACCGCATCGTCGTCGTCCATCTCGCACCTGCCCGTGAAGAACGCTGGCGTTCCGGTGCGCCAGCAGCCGCCGGCCCAGTCCAACGGACCGGGCAACGGTCACGTGATCCCCAAGGGATCGCACATCGCCTCCGCCCACCACAACGGGGCCGTCGTCGCCAACCACAACAACAACGCTGTCAATCACCACGGTAGCAGCAACAGCAGCAACAACAACTCTATGCTCGACAAGTTCAAGTTCTTCAACTCCAAGGACAAGTCGCAGGACAAGAGCAAAGGTGAGCGCTGTCTCTTAATGCGCCCGCCTTCTGCTTGTCTGCAGGTTGCTGTCGCACTCTCGCCATACTTGCGCGCGTGCACTCATGCGAAGTCCGTTATATGAAGAGGATCCTTCCGAACAGTTTGAGGCACGGTTAGCGTAAACTCGGCAGTTATTCGAAACTCCGTTTAATGTAGTCGGTGTTGGTATGGTGGGCCTATGTTTCGGCATTTTTCTTCGGAGCTTGACATGTAGTGCTCGCCTTCATACGCGCATTACCTTTAAAACGAAGTTTTATTGCCTCTTGCCCCTACTTTGCGGATGCTGCCTGCTGGTTTTGCTTCATTGACCGGTACTGGATGTAGTGCAAACCGGCACTGGATATAATGCAAACCGAGGCGGCCCAGCAGGTAACACACGTAAGCGCGGGTGTAAGCACCAACACAAACGCGCCGTTGTCGTGTTACCGCCTATACCTCCCATTGTGATAATTCCTTCATTGTCATTCTGTCGTCATCGGTACTGCGTTGTCTTCTCGCCGCCGTAATAATGCAATGTGGTCATAGCGTCGTCCTCATACCGTTGCCGTCGTGCATTCGCGGTCGTGCCATCGTCCGTATACACCGTCGTGATCATTCCAGTGTCTTCAGTCGAGCTTCGTAGTTTCATTGGGTCATGCGTCTTCGTACTGTCGTCGTCACTGCAACGTTTTCGTGCCGTTGTCGGCATTGCGTCGTCGTCACGCGCCGCCGTGGTCGTTCCGTCGTCGTCGTTTTGCCGTCTTTCCGTCGACGCAATTCCATTTTTTTTTCCTGATCGTCTGGTTCATGGCTGCATTCATGCTGTCGCCGTCATATTTTATTTCACCAACGTCATGCGCGTGATCCACATGTTCGGGTGCCACAAGTTCACGTCGAGCGAGACACCTGCCGGGGAAAATATGCCCAACTTGGTCGGGCGCTGTGTACTCGCAAATGGCCGCTTGACAACAACGTCTGCTTATCGATTTCATGAACCGCCGCGAGGGAAGGGTGTCGCTGGCGTAAATCGCACAGCCAACGCCTGCGTCACTGCCCTGTCGCCTTTTAAGCGGCAGCACGCCCTGCTATAGATACTATGTTCGTTTGTACGCGGACAGTTTGGGAGCGCTGCAGTCACGGCGCGCAAGCGGATATGTTACGCGGTATTTTTCTTTTCTATTTTTTGTATTTCGCGGGCATCTGCAGTAAGCGGGAAAACACTAATACCAAATAGATGGAAAGCTAGAAATTATATAAGCGGACGTTTTGCAAAATCCTCGACAGCCCTCTAATTCGAAGTTTTTGCCTAACTTCGTTGCTTCCGAAGTTGGTTAATTAATTTTGACTAATCATGCAATTAAGCAGAATAATAGAGCACCACTTTCCTGCCGCTAGGCTTCGCCTATTAAGTGCAGAAATAAAGACGCTTAAAAATAGCGTGATTTTTGAACTCTGGCTAAAGTTAGCTGGAACACCCTGTATAGTTGCCACAAACCAGAGTGAACTTTGTCGCTGTAGAAAGTGCGCATTATACCTTTCTTATTATGCTGCGGCCTTGTCTTATCAGAGAAACGGCATAGCTGTGCTCGCAGCTTTATGTCAAAATTTCGTGCAACAGAAACTTCTACCATGAGAGGCGGTTTCAGTCAAGCTCTCGGGATGTGTTGTATAGCTTTAACCTAGCACCATTAGTCACGGTTCGAAGAAAAAGTTTCGCAAGAGAATGGAAAATTCCGGACTTCAGGTCGCATCGGTATTCCAAGTCGTGATCTCTGCAACCGATATTTTTGCTGATTCAATTGGCAAACCGGGAACTTATCTGAGCCAGGGGGTGCTCATTCAGACTATATATACTGCTACTGAAGCTCATGGAGCATGCTTGAAGACAATTCATAAATTCATTCAATGCACGAGAGCCACAGCTGTTCAATGACAATAGAACTAGCCTTGCCTACCTTGGTTCTGTCATTTTGCATGCAGCTTATCCGAGTAGCCAGCTGGTCTACACTGGCTAAGCTCTCTCTCTCTCTCTCTCTCTCTCTGTCTCTCTCGTTTCTTTTGAATAATAAGCGGGCGCTCCTACATTGCGTCGTGTTTGCTACGTTTTCTTTTTCGGTCATTCAATCAGCTTTACTCCTGGAATATCAAAAAGTACGTACAGAATATTTGGACCGACAGTCAACTGGCTAGTTACCGGTTCCAAAGAAACTGCAAACTGCGAACTGAGATGAATAGCTTTACTCCGAGCTTTTCTTGTTCAGTCTAATTAGAAGGACTGTCTAATGAGAATGAAAGGCAAGAGAGTCTGTAGTTTGCCTTCTTTAGTTGTTTCTTTATTTATTCGCAGGCCTCACAGGCTGCGAATGCAATTAGTGCTGAATATTCCGAATATTGCAGCATTACATGACAGGGGATAAACAAAAATGAGGGCAAGAGAAGCAACAGTCACTATACAAAACGAATTACATGTGCATTACAATTGGATCATCTAGAAAATGCAGAAAACAACAGTTATGCGATGGTTAGCAAGGGCTAGCATAATGCAAACAAGTTGACAAAGAAAAAAACATAAAAATATGGCATTCAGGTCTGATCGAAATTTTACCAGGTCGCGGGTCTTGATTGTGTCGTTGGGAAGACCGCTCCACAGTTTGATAGTATGTGGGAGTGCTGATGCGTTTGAAACATGGGTGATTGTGCAGACGGTGCGAAGTACGAAGTGGCGGCGAAACCGGTAGGGAAGACGGGCGATTGCTGTAGCTTATCTTACGAAGTAGGCAATGAAAGGCAATTTTTCTGCGCGAATGTTAAACTGTGCCTATTGAACTTCCTGTTGAACTGTAATACAAAACTGTACCTTGCTGCGGACGGCGTGCGCAGCAGAGCACACTTTTGTACCACTGCTTCGGCCTCATGCGTCGTTGTGCGACGATCTCAATGCGGCCACCTTCGTGGCCAGGAATCGAACCCGAAGCCTTGTGCTCATCAGAATCCGGCACCCACTTCGGAGTGTGTGGTGTTTTCTTTCACGTCCACTTGCGCAGTTCAGCCAATCGTCGCAGAATCTCTCGAGGGGAAAGGTGGGGAGAGGTCAACCATCTCCATGTTGGATGGAGCACGGTTCCCGGAGTTCGCTCTCCCGCACTGCAGACTCCGCAAACTTCTTTCTCTGCACCACCGTTTCTCTGACACGTCGAGCGCCAGGGACCGCCGGAATATTGATGAGGTCCTTCCTGGTCTTGCTTACACGGCGCCGAATATTCCGCTCGAGAGACGGGTGGGCGTTTTCTGCTTGACCAGGCCGTGCCAGCAGTTCTGCCGGGTCAGCGTCTCGAAGGACGCTAATGAGATGTCGCGCCGCTTGTTGTTGCATGGCCGGCGCGGCCGTACCCTTGGACGGCCATGCGCAGACGTCAAAGGTTAGTGCACGTCCCGAAGCAAACATGCAGGCAACCATTGGTTATCTTAGGTACTGACGACGCAGCACCGTTGGAAACTACGTAATCGTGGCACTCGACAAGAACCTGCTTGCCAGATGCTTAACAGGGTCTCTAACAACCGGGAAAACCGGGAATTCTCAGGGATTTTGAGTAGTCTGGAAAAACTCAGGAAAAACTCACGGAATTTGTGCTTCTATCAGCTTCTATCAGCTTCTATCAGAAATTAGCTGTAATTTTATTGAAAGAGAGCGAAAGTCGCCGTAGTGCTGGCTCGAGTAACAGAGAGGAATCGTAACGAACGGTCTTTGATGTCGCGTCGTCGGCTGGAGGAGTTGCCAGAGTACAGTCAACGAGCGACTTTCCGGACGCCAGATAATTCGGACGACTTCGCGACACCACCACGTACCCCATAGGGTCAATGTATAAGAATGCCTGAAATTTCGGACGCAAGAACCCTTCGCCGTCCGATTTTCCGCACCTTTTGCCGTGACCGCAGGTCCGAAACGGCAGTAATAAAAGCCACAACCACCGCCATTTTAATAACCACGCCACCCCGAACCGGCACACCCGCACGCAGATCCGCTGGCAGCCGTAGCTACCACCGCGGCAATGCTAGGCCTGGCTGCTTCGAGGTTCGGTATTAAGCTTCTTGGCGTTATTTGCCGTGTTTTTCATTGAAAGAATTCGCCGCTGTCAGCAATGGCACCGACACCGCCTTTGTGGTCATCGCGATTGGCTTAGAAGTTCGGAAAGCGCGGCGTGTTGTATAATGCTGGTTTCCAAAAGTCAGCTTCGCCTCATTACAAGAATGTTACGCTGTGAAGCATAACAACTGTGGGAAGGGTCAACTGTCACGGGACACAGTATGCATTCCTTAATTATACACGCATGCACCCTCCATCTCCTGTCACAGTACGAGCACGGATATGCCTAATAAGTGTACTGGCAGGCCTTCAGAGCTTTTTCGAGTGTGCATGTGGCGATTTGAGCCCCTTAAGGGCTGTAAAACACATGCATTCGTTTTTCGGACGTTTTTGCGCCCCCTAGGGAGTCCGAAAAATCAGACGCTGACTGTACAACTATCCGAGAGGATGCTTCAGATAGTCCGTATGGCGAACGCGCAGCCGAAGGAGAACAGAAAGACAAAGGACCTACGCATCGACAAATGAACGGGAAAGGAAGCATGCCGCCGCCTTTTTGGAGGAGCTTGCACTCTGAAAGCAAAGTGTCGGGTGACGCCGAGATGCAGGTGTCCCTCATCCAAGTTAAAAACTCTTTAAAACAGTGATACGCAACACTGAGGCCTTGTGCGCAGGCTGAGAATATGTCAGGGACAGTTGAGCAGAACTTACCAGCTATTGCGAGAGAATCTCACTTGTGATAAAGTTCGGGCCTCATACCAATTAGCTTGCTATCAGTTGATAGAAATAGCTCATATTCGAAAATGTTCTGCATGCATCTCTTCTTTATTCGTATTTGAGAACGTTCGACTCGATTTGCAACGGGTTTCACTTTATTTTTTCGGAAATATTTTATTCGCTGTGCATTTTACTAACCCCTCCCTTCTGTTTTCTTTTTGAATAATATAAACACTACGCCTTACTATTCAAACTGGAGTACGTTGTTTTTATTTTTTAACATGCTTACTAGAGAGTGACACCGTTCGGCGACACGATGTAGGGAGCCCGTTTTGACATAAAACGAAGTTCTAAGTCACTCAGGGAATATTGCAAATGTACTCCGGGAAAATGTGGAAAAATTTAGAAACGTCAACTAGGTAGATGCCCTGGGTTTTGAAACCTGCCATTGACTGCTTCGCTATTGCAAGGAACAAAGAATATCCCTGACCACAGGCAAAATAAAGTGACCTTTCGACATCTAAACGGATCTCTTATCCACAATCTAACGCAGCTAGACAAAAGTTCTTTTTTTTTTTAAGATTCTGGTTAGCTACGTTAGGGAGTAGACGTGATTTAGGTTGAAAGATTATCTGTTTTGTGGCATGCTTCATTCATAACAGCGAGTTTCGCTGTCCTCATGGCCATTCTATAGAACTCTCGAGTTGATTAATTTTGCTGTAGTCGTAGCCGTTGTCGTTCTAAGCGCATCGTAGATTTCCTTTTCAGGCTAATAAACTCGGCGTGGTTTAATTAAGTCCGAAGCATTCGTATAAAAATTAGCTCGGTAACATGTGCAATTCCGTCAAGTAAGAAACTGCTTATTATTGCTGCGACTGTTCACATTTGGTGGCATTGCATATCAAGGCCGAATGCCAACGTTCTCGGTAGCAGTAGTAATAGTGATAGTACTGGCACAGTACCATATATATATATATATATATATATATATATATATATATACATACATATATATATATATATATGTGTGTGTGTGTGTGTGTGTGTGTGTTGTTTCGGATCCCACCGATGGCATCGGTTGTTGGGAACTCGGCGCTGACGCCCGTGGTTGTACCTGGGTCGCAAGCCCCAAGGGTAGCGTTGGCCTGGCGGCCTGGGGTACAACTGGAAGCATCCGAAGGTCCCGGCAAAGCATGAGTCGACTGGTAACAACAAAACAACTTGTTTATTTTAACATTGCAAAGAGTTGGCGGTCAGGTTGACCGAAGTAGAGATACGGGAGAGCACTTTACTCAACAGAAGAAATCGGAGCCCTCTCTTTTGGCGTCCGGGGGCAGCTGTTTTTATACTCTCGCAGTTGAGGGCAAGAAGGAACCCCTCAATAGACGAGCACGTGAATGTACAATGGGCTAATGGTGACGCACACTGTCGTAGCGCTGCCGGTCGGGCACAATGACTGGAATGAGAGGGTGATCCCTGCTTTCGCATCGCCTGGTTCGGGCACAATGACTGGAAGGAGAGGGTGACCTCTGCTTTCGCATCGCCTGGTTCGGGCACAATGACTGGAAGGGGAGGGTGATCCCTGCTTTCGCATCGCCTGGTTCGGGCACAATGACTGGAAGGAGAGGGTGACCCCTGCTTTCGCATCGCCCGGTTTGGGCACAATGGCACATACACTCACACACGCACATGAAGACACGTGGCATCGGAACATGCCTGGAAACGCCTGGAAACACCTGGCGGGGAGCGTTGCGGCGACGACGAACGGGCCAAAATGTCTGCCGCCCCGCCGCAGTCGCGCCGGCAAAACCGCGTGTCGCAGGCGAAACGCAACAGACCGCCCCGCCGGGGGAAGGAGATCCCGATGGACAGGGGACTGCATCCGCTGTCCGGAGGGATGTCGCTCGATGATGCTCATAACCGAAGTCGGGCGTCCCTCGACGTTTCTTGAGCGCAGCGCACAGAGAAGGCCTCGTTCTCTCGTTCAGGTTCGCACGGGACACTGCAAAGTGACTTCGGGAGAGTTCACATTTTTGTTCTCGTTCCCGGCAAGCGTTAGAACTACGCTGAAACTCAACCGCTCAGTCAGCAAGCACGGCACAACCCTCACTAAGCCCTGCCAGGCTCTTTCCCCTTTTTATACCACTGCATAGTTCCTTACAGTAGTCTAGCATCACTCAGAACGCGTCCACAAATTGGAAAATTGCACTAGAAAGCATATCATCACTTTGAAACACTAAACAAAAGCAATATGTTAAAAAAAATCCTGCCTCAGGAATAAAAACATCAGTAACCAACAATTTTGAGGCTGATTCCTACGTTAGGGGCTTCGACTTAAGCCATCGGCGTTACCGTAGAGACTCCCCTTTTTGTAACGCACCTCAAAGGAATATTGTTGTAAAGCGAGGCTCCAGCGCAGGAGGCGGCCATTTTTGGGAGAGATGGTCTGCAGCCATTGGAGAGGGCAGTGATCCCTCTCAATGATAAACCTCGAGCCGGCTAGATAGCATGACAATTTCTGAACGGCCCACACGAGACACGCACACTCCTTCTCGGTGGCGCTATACGCCTGCTCACGACTGGTCAGCTTACGACTAGCATACAGGACGGGGTGTTCTACTTCTCCATTTTCCCGTTGGCACAGTACAACGCCCATGCCTCGCTCACTAGCATCGCACTGAACAATGAACCCTTTTGTATAGTCTGGCGATCGTAGCACAGGCTGGTTTGTTAGGGCACTCTTTAGGGCGCTAAAAGCTCTTTCCTTTGTCTCGTCCCAGACGACTGTTTGAGGCTCTGTCTTTCTTAGAGCATCCGTCAGGGGAGCCGCGATATCAGAGTACCTAGGGATGTACCTCTGATAGTAGCCGGCGACACCCAAGAACGACCGAATATCGGTCTTGGTGCGCGGTTGCGGAAAGTCTCGCACAGCGGCCACTTTTATTTCAGAGGGGCGGCGACGACCCTGACCAATCACGTGACCGAGGTAGACAACCTCGGCCTGTGCTAACTGGCACTTAGGAGCCTTGACTGTCAAGCCCGCTTCGCGCAGGCGGGTTAGCACTGCCCGCAAGTGTGTCATATGCTCAGACCAGGATGCGGAGAATATCGCTACGTCGTCTAGATACGGTAAAGCGAATTCTTGCTGTCCCCGCAACACTTTATCCATGAGGCTTGAAAAACAGTATGGCGCGTTCTTCAAACCAAAACTCAACACTTTAGGACGGAATGTTCCCATTGGTGAAATGAACGCCGCATACCTACTAGCCTCTTCTGTAAGTGGAACCTGCCAATAACCCCTGACAAGATCTAGGGTGGAAATAAACTGAGCGCTACTAACTTTCTCAAGGCGCTCCTCGATGTTAGGGATCGGATAAATTTGATCCTTAGTGATGGAATTAAGCCTGCGGTAGTCGACGCAAGGACGAGGTTCCTTGCCCGGTACCTCAACTAAAATCAAAGGGGAGGTATAATCACTCTCACCTGCCTCAATAACACCGAGCTGTAGCATTTTCTTTACCTCAGCCTCCATAATATCGCTCTGGCGGGGTGACACCCGGTACGCCTTGGATCGTACTGGCTCTGGGGAGGTAAGTTCTATGTCATGAGTAAGGACAGAAGTCCTACCAGGCCTCTCAGAGAACAGACCTTGAAACTCTTGTAATAGCTGGTGTAGTTCGGTTTTCTGCTCAGGCGACAGCGGTGCTTTACTGATAAGGTCACTAATGACTTGACCGGTGTCTTCCCTGTTCGTCACTGAGCCTAGTCCCGGAAGCTCGACCGGAAGCTCTTCAGGAACGTTTACCATCATGCACACCACTGCTTCCCTTTGTCTATAAGGTTTGAGCAGATTACAGTGGTAAACTTGCTGTGCTTTCCGCTTTCCTGGCAGACTTACCACGTAGTTAACGTCCGACAGTTTCTGAACAATTCGTGCTGGGCCCTCCCACTGCACGTCTAGTTTGTTGTTTAGCGATGTGCGCAATATCATGACCTCATCGCCCACCTCAAAACGACGGGCCCTGGCTGTCCGATCATAATAAACCTTGGCCCTCTGCTGGGCCTTTGTCATTGCTTCACCTGACAACTCCTGTGCCCTTCTTAAGCGTTCGAGGAGCTTAAGTACGTACTCCACCACGACTGGGTCGTCGCCCCTACCTTCCCACGATTCTCGAAGCATGCGAAGCGGAGATCGAAGCGAGCGACCGTACACCAGTTCAGCTGGCGAAAACCCCGTAGCCGCATGCGGCGCGGTCCTTAAAGCAAACATCACCTCAGGCAGACACAGCTCCCAGTCCGTTCGATGTTCAAAACACAACGCTCTCAACACGCGCTTCATGACGGAGTGGAGCTTCTCAACGGAATTCGACTGTGGGTGGTACACTGAGCTGTGTAACAGCTTTACCCCACACCTTTCGAGAAAAGTTGTCGTCAAAGCGCTAGTAAACACTGTGTGCCCTGATCTGATTGGATTTCCGCAGGGAAACCAACTCGCGCAAATATGGACAGTAGTGCATTAACTATCTCAACTGAGCTGAGTTCTTTAAGCGGCACTGCTTCAGGGAACTTTGTCGCTGGGCAGATCACAGTCAAAATGTGTCTGTACCCCGTGGCTGTTACCGGCAGAGGTCCCACTGTATCAATAACGAGCCGTCTAAAAGGCTCCGTTATGATAGGTACCAATTTCAACGGCGCCCTCGATTTGTCCCCTGGTTTGCCCACCCGCTGACAGGTGTCACATGACCTTACGAAATGGTCTGCGTCCCGAAAACACCCTGGCCAATAGTACTCTTGCAAGAGACGGTCCTTAGTTTTCTTAACTCCAAGGTGTCCGGACCACGAACCCCCGTGTGACAAGCGCAACAGATCCTGACGATAGCATTGAGGCACGACCAGCTGATCGAACTCCACTCCTCGGCGGTCTAGATACTTCCGGTACAGGACTCCACCTCTTTCCACAAAACGCGCAGTTTTCCTGGCGATACCTTCTTTGACATTGCAGCGTATGTTTTCTAGGCTACCATCCTTCTTTTGCTCGGCTATCAAAGCCGACCGGCTGACTTTTAGCAACCTATCAAGTCCGTCTGACGTAGGCGCGATGAGCAAATCAGTAGATAGCTCTTCTAACTTTCCCGTGTCGGGCGTTTCCTCTCCAGTATCTGGCGCCTTTAACGTTACAGACTCAAGTTTATTCAGTTCGGGCGTGCTCTGAATATCAGCTTGCTGCGCCTCTGACCCTTTTTCGTTGTTTGATAACGTCGGCCCCGCAACTACCGCCTTTGCAGCGAGCTCCCGAACCTTCGATCTGGTTAAGGCCTGAACACTAGCTTCACCAAACAAAAGCCCCTTCTCGCGCAGGAGGTGATCGGACCTGTTTGAAAATAGGTACGGGTACTGGGGTGGCAGCATAGATGACACTGCCGCCTCTGTCTCAAGCGCTCCGAAAGGTCCTTCAATAAGCACCTTTGCTACTGGCAGACACACGCTATGAGCTTCCACGGCTTGCTTGATCCATGCGCACTCGCCCGTGAACATATGGGGTTCTACGTAAGACGGGTGAACTACATCCATCGTAGCTGCGGAATCGCGAAGCACTCGGCACTCTTTCCCGTTCACGAGGAGGTCTCGCATGTAAGGCTCGAGAAGCTTCATGTTCTCGTCAGTGCTGCCTATTGAAAAAAACACAACTTTTGGTGTTGTTTCCGGACACTGCGCCGAAAAGTGACCCGGCTTCTGGCACGTATAACAAACGCGCGCTCGCCTCATCTCGAACCGCTTTCTGCGTTTGGCTGCCGCCGTCTCTTTACGTTTGGTCGGACTGCTTTCACTCGCATCCTCACTACGCGTGTCCCCCTTTAATCTCATGGGCGTGAACCTCGGCCTCTCAAACTTCGAGCCAAATTCACCCTTTTGACCGTCCTTAGCTCCGCGAGCTCGACGCGTCACAAACTCCTCGGCTAGCTCAGCGGCTTTAGCCACCGTACAAACGTCTGGCCTATCCAAGACCCAGTATCGCACGTTCTCCGGTAACCGACTATAAAACTGTTCTAGCCCGAAGCACTGCAGAACTTTATCGTGGTCACCGAACGCTTTCTCTTCTTTGAGCCACTCCTGCATGTTTGACATAAGCTTGTACGCAAACTCTGTGTATGACTCACTTCTGCTTTTCTCATTTTCCCGAAACTTCCGACGGAACGCCTCCGCAGACAGCCGGTACTTTTTTAGAAGACTCGATTTTACTTTGTCGAAATCCTCTGCCTCCTCTCTATCCAAGCGAGCGACTACGTCGGCCGCCTCGCCGGGTAACAAAGTGAGCAAGCGCTGTGGCCACGTTTCCCGAGAGAACCCCTGCTTCTCGCACGTTCGCTCAAAGTTAACCAGGAACAAACCAATGTCCTCTCCAAGCTTAAACGGCCGCATCAGGTCAGTCATTTTGAACAATACGCGTTCTCCTGCACCGTGTGCCTGACTTCCATTACGAGCGCGTTCCATCTCTACCTCAAGACGCTTCATTTCCAAAGCGTGTTGACGGTCACGCTCTTCTTTTTCTTTCTGCTCTTTAAGTTCGCGCTCCTGTTTCTCTTTTTGCTCTTTAAGTTCGCGCTCCTGTTTCTCTTTTTGCTCTTTAAGTTCGCGCTCCTGTCTTTTTGACCTCTCCTCAATAGTCTCAAGGCATTCCGACAGCTCGTCATCCTCAGCCTCTAACTCAAGAATAGCCTTTAGCAGTTCTCGTTTTCTGAGTTTGTCCGAGACATCCAGACCCAACTCTCTTGCAAGCTCCAACAATTTCGGTTTGCGCAACGACTTCAAATCCATGGCTGCTCTGAATGCTGCTTTCTCTACTGCTTACTATTGTCTTGCCGCAAACTAACCCGGCAGCAACGACAACCACAATTACCAGCTCTGTTTCTGACACTAACAAAAGCCTGGCAAAGCTCAGAAGAAGAAAGTCCCGCACTCACCAAACCTCGCAGGCAGGAATTCCGCGCAGTCGTTCCGCTGCAGGCAACCAGTCGTCACACAGGGCTCGTTGCACTGCTCCCGGATCGTCGTTGAGCTGCTCAGCATACAGTCAACTGCATCTCTTCGCTGCTGGCCTCCGTTGTCGCGATCTCACCGCTGGCAGACAGTTGTTTGAAGTCGGAGGCGATCTCACCGCTGCCAACCAGATGTTTCGGATCCCACCGATGGCATCGGTTGTTGGGAACTCGGCGCTGACGCCCGTGGTTGTACCTGGGTCGCAAGCCCCAAGGGTAGCGTTGGCCTGGCGGCCTGGGGTACAACTGGAAGCATCCGAAGGTCCCGGCAAAGCATGAGTCGACTGGTAACAACAAAACAACTTGTTTATTTTAACATTGCAAAGAGTTGGCGGTCAGGTTGACCGAAGTAGAGAGACGGGAGAGCACTTTACTCAACAGAAGAAATCGGAGCCCTCTCTTTTGGCGTCCGGGGGCAGCTGTTTTTATACTCTCGCAGTTGAGGGCAAGAAGGAACCCCTCAATAGACGAGCACGTGAATGTACAATGGGCTAATGGTGACGCACACTGTCGTAGCGCTGCCGGTCGGGCACAATGACTGGAATGAGAGGGTGATCCCTGCTTTCGCATCGCCTGGTTCGGGCACAATGACTGGAAGGAGAGGGTGACCCCTGCTTTCGCATCACCTGGTTCGGGCACAATGACTGGAAGGGGAGGGTGATCCCTGCTTTCGCATCGCCTGGTTCGGGCACAATGACTGGAAGGAGAGGGTGACCCCTGCTTTCGCATCGCCCGGTTTGGGCACAATGGCACATACACTCACACACGCACATGAAGACACGTGGCATCGGAACATGCCTGGAAACGCCTGGAAACACCTGGCGGGGAGCGTTGCGGCGACGACGAACGGGCCAAAATGTCTGCCGCCCCGCCGCAGTCGCGCCGGCAAAACCGCGTGTCGCAGGCGAAACGCAACAGTGTGTGTGTGTGTGTGTGTGTGTGTGTGTGTGTGTGTGTGTGTGTGTGTGTGTGTGTGTGTGTGTGTGTGTGTGTGTGTGTGTGTGTGTGTGTGTGTGTGTGTGTGTGTGTGTGTGTGTGTGTGTGTGTGTGTGTGTGTGTGTGTGTGTGTGTGTGTGTGTGTGTGTGTTTGTGTGTGTGTGTGTGTGTGTGTGTGTGTGTGTGTGTGTGTGTGTGTGTGTGTGTGTGTGTGTGTGTGTGTGTGTGTTAAAGGAACCAGTACGGGTACCGAAACGTCTTTGTGTTATTTTCGCCTTAACTTGGACAGTGACCGGAATTTCTTCATCATAGCGGAACAACCGAGGCAGTACGCCGCTATGCACAAGGTCGCGATTTCGATTCCCGAGCCGCAGTGGCCGCATATGGTCAGCGACCGACGCAGAACTAGAATGGCAATGCTCGATTTGCACCAACTTCCTCGCGTTCCGCAAATTAGAAAACCTGCTTGTTTGGTCCGATTGGAGTAAGAGTGTGTCATCTTCTAATAAGAAGTGACTCCAGCTGATCTGAACGCATTGACTGTGGCAGTCGCAGTCGTCTCACAGTGCACACCGCAATCTTCTCACGAACAATATCTTCTCGTGACGCGCGCAACGCCGTTTTCGTCCACTACAGTTTTACCTGCTGTGGCCTCCGAGCTGCACGCACAGAGGTCACTGCTCTCGGAGTCGACGCAATCGCAAAACAGTGTGTTGCTTGCAAATCGCAAGATAGCTCAGTGATCAGCGCCTTCAGACCCCAACCGCATATTGCCGCATGGGAGAGAGTTTCATCATTAGTGATGAAGAGCAGATATCTTGTTTTTCTTCTTCTTTGGTGGTGATAGAGCTGAGAATGAGAAGC
Source organism: Dermacentor variabilis (assembly GCF_050947875.1). Lineage (NCBI taxonomy): Eukaryota > Metazoa > Arthropoda > Arachnida > Ixodida > Ixodidae > Dermacentor > Dermacentor variabilis. Next base: position 4,279,662 of record NW_027460335.1, read on the forward strand.
TGCAATGATGACTACACGATGATGACGTAATGGAAGGCGTGGACGGACGCACAAATTTAATTTCGAGCTTTCGAGCGCTGTAATAGTAAAAAGCTGTAGCAGTAAAGTCGCAGTAACAACAACAACAACAACAACAACAACAACAACAACAATAATAATAATAATAATAATAATAATAATAATAATAATAATAGTTTATCAACAATACAAAGCACCACTCTGCAGGGCTGTCAAAGCCTCATAGGATTTGGCAGCGCATGGCAGGCAGCCAAAAAGACAGAGTTAATACTGTATATTACGAAATCATTACCAGAAGAAAAGGTGCATAATATATGTACAATTTATAGAAGTAGACTGGGAAAAGAGAAAAGGCAGCCAGTTTGTCGGAGTCACAAAAGTATAGACCAGCAGGACCACTGGGCCAGATAGTGTAGCTGAAAATTCGACTCAAAGTTAGACATGAAATCGAAGATGGGAAGATAACACTTCTGCAGAAAAGACGATCACAAATTATGAAAGGACGGACTATAGCCAGGAGTATAAAAAAAGAACAAGAAGTCCCCACCCAGACACTCCGTACAGATGGTTAAGCAGCGAAGCAGAAACGTGCGGCCCACGTGTTTATCACTGCGTTAATCCCGACGGTGCATTAAAGTCTTCCACAATTATTGGTTACGTATTTCTATTTCTTAATGAGGTTGCACACACGTTCACCTGCGGCGAAGAGAACGACGCCAGTGACGGTGGGCCCACAGACCAGCGTTGTGTTTTGCGTTCAATGTCTCGAGCTTGCTCGGCGGCACTGTTAGCAGCATCCGCCCGCCATTGACGCTTGCGATTGTTCAGAATCACGTTGCTTCAAAATTAACCTGTCCGCCGCGTAAGACAATGAATGGCTCATAACTCCTTAAAGGGACACTAAAGCGAAACAATAAATCAGCCTAGACTAATTAAGCATTGTTTGAGAACCCTGCAGGCAGTCATTCCAATACAATAGATTCATTATTAGATGAAAAAATGAAGGTCGAATTATCAGTATTCGAATTTCGTGCCGAAATCCCCTACGCTGGTACGTCAGTGTGACGTCAAGGATTCCAAAGTATGTTTTTCGCATTTGGGCCGCGTTGGCTGATTAAAGGTTCCCGAAACTTGCTATGTTTAATACCTCGTCCCTTTAGAACACAATGTAGTCAACCTGTACCGCTGCATAAGTAAGTAGGCCCTTGAAGATGCCATCAAAATCCATGATGTCGCAGTGACCATGTGCGGAAACTTCAAGGAGGCGTCGCCACTCGTCTTTCGTTCTTGCGCTTTTTCTAGCTTACCAAGCGTCTTATTGTGGTAAGAGTGCTATCTTTAGTGTCGTGGAAAGGTAATTTACTGATGCAGAAGAAATCATTTTTCTGTCTAGTGTCCCTTTTAGCAATGGCTCGCAGCCCCGTAAGCGTTGCCTCCCCATGACGAGGACAGAAGACAAGTGAAATTCTACGCTGGAACGATGAGCGGCAACGGAGCCAGCTGTAGAAGAAGGCGACGACGCTCAGCCGTTGCTGACGATGATAGTTTTCTGTACACGGGCGCGGACAGATGCATTTTCGTTTCGCCTAGCCATATAAAGCTTCGCTTTAAAAGAGGTCCTAAGTGTTTTTTTCAGCGGTTAACCGCACCTGTTGTCCATCTTTTCGGCGTCCTTGACTCGGTTGTTCTTCCCACTGTTCCCATGCAGTCCCCAAGCGACCGAGCAGCGGCGGGGGCTTCAGCTCGGCGCGCAGCGAACGGAGCGACTCGTCTGTCAGCCTATGCAGCGACGCTGCGCCCGGTGGCTCACCCAACGGTCCTGGCTCGACTTCAAGCTCGGAGGCCGCGAGCCAAGCCAAGGCGTCAGAATCGGGAACCGCGGTCGTCTGCAACGGGGGTTCGTCCAACGGACCCTCGGTCGCCACTCCCGGGAACGACGTCGGTGCTGACCACGGGGCTGGTCAGTCCAAGAGCACCTCGTCGGCGGCCAAGGGTCCCGCCAAAAAGGCTTTCGGCAGGGCAGCCGGCAAACAACAGCAGCCCGGGTCATCGGTCGCCAAGGTGCCAACGTCGCATGCAGGTTAGAAATGCATCTTTAAAGGATTCTATGGCAGAGCGGTATTATTATTTTTTTTTGCGCTATGTTAAAATTCTACATAATCTCGTCCCACGATTCGGCATGAGGCTTAATTTTGGTCAATTCGCACGTTGTTCCACGAGGCAGTTGAAAGTTATAGCTTCTCCGTTAAAGCTTAGCCACTGCGGAATGCGGAGGCGGAATACGGAGACGTAAACGGGAGTGGCTATATTGGTGGCACAGAAATATTTCTGAGAGTGCATAGATCTATGTACAGTGACCAACCAATGCAACCACATTCTACTTTGCTGCTGGTGTAAAGTGGTGGCAGCGTAATTGTTGACAGACAACATTTCCTTCTTTCTTCGAGAAGAACAGCCATGTAAAACAAAAACATCTCACGCGTTGTGGTTGGGCAAAGCGTCGCGAGATGTCGCTACCAGCGCTGCTGTTGCAGTTCACGTCAAGCTAGAACTCTGTTATCAGCTGTGCTGTTTCCGTTGCATCTAGCACCGCAAGCATACCGGCTCTTTTTGCCACGAGTGAAACAAGCCCAACACGATTCACTACCCGAAGCTGTGGAGTGCCGCCTAATGCTTTCTCGAATATATAATACGTATGGCATTATTTCATACGCATTATTCCACACGTATCCATTACTCCATACGTATTGATTTATTTATTTGTTTTTTAAGGTCCAGTTGCAATAAAGGGGCTGTATAAGATTATGCGTCGTAGGGGAGGGCTCCGGAGCAGCATTGACCGCGCGGGGCTTTTGAGTGCACCCAAACTCACATGAACCGTTTTTCCACCTACAACAGCGTGAATGCATTTGTAAAATTAAGACAGCCGTTCAAATGTACAATGAAACAACGTTTCTTTATCACTTTTTACCCATTCGGTAGTCATCGAAACGCTCCGTTGTGTTCTTCAAATCTCGCTTTCTCTATTGCAAATATTTTTGTTGGCCTGCTCGATAAAGATAAGATTGACTTTTTCTCGCTGGCTTCTGTTGCAGGCTCTTCCGAAACCGTCCGTTCCGGTCTTCCCCGGTCCTCTCCGTCCACCGAGACACTCAACAGGACTGCGACGCGTAGGCCCAACGCTGGCAGCGGGCACCCGCGACCCGTCAGCAGTGGCCACGAACTCGCGTCGCACGTCAAACCCGAGAAGTTCCCGTCCCCGAAAGCGCAGGACTCCAAGCCCGTTCCTAACGGTCCTAACGCATGCGAAGACAAGAAGCATCAAGAGGCGGAAATGAACACGGCTGCGCAACTGAACAACCCGGGCAGCGGTATCCCAAAGCCCACCGCTGCGGTGAAGGGGACTGCGAAGCAGTCCAGGGAGGACCTGACTTCCATCGGACTTGCTCAATCGGAGAAGATTAGAAGTGACATCAAACAGAATGGCAGCGTGCCTATCAGTCCCACCGGAGGTGAAGTCACTGCTCTGAAGCAACCCGACGTCGCCGACACTGAGTCCAATAACCAGCCTCTCGCTGACGACAGTGGTTGCCAGGAGCAGCAGGAGCAGATGACGCCATACTCCGGCGACACGAACGGTGGCGTACGAACCGAGACCCTGCCCAAAAGTGATCGCTCCAAGAAGACGCAGGTCCAGGGCGTCAGCATAGCGATGGTGTCTCCTATAATGAGCAGTCAGCATTCGTTCAGCAAGGACTCGGTGACGGCGTCTTCGACTGAGTCTTCTCTGTCCACCGTGGTCTCGGTCAAGGAGGACAAGGCTTCTTCGGTGATAGCGACAGCCAACCAGAATCAGCACAGTCGCGGCGGCAACCAAGGCGGCCTCGTCAACGGCGGGTTGACAATAACGGGGCCTCATCCTGAGAACAACGTCGTACAGCAGAGCGATGTCGGTTGTCAGAACGTGCTTGCTGGCAGTGGTGACCAAGCGAAGGTAAACGTGAACGGCGAGTCGACCGCTACAAGTGGCCTGGTGGGTGGCGTCGCGTCTACAGTGAAGTCGGTGCCCGCCGAGACCAAGTTGGTGCCTAGGGCCAACTCCGTGGACTCTTCGTCCGGTAAAGACGGAGATGAGATGGAAGAGGCTCTCGCCAACATCCCTCCCATGCAGCCCCTCCCCAGGGCGTCTCCGTACGGGAGCGGCTACTCCCGGGGACTGTCCGGTCACCGGGCTGCGAGGCTACCCGCGTGTCTGCGTCTCCAGGTGACTGCACGGCGCTACGTATATGCTTTTGCGGAAATGCCTTTCAGTAAACTGGATGACAGGCCATTTACAGAAGCAAAGATCTTGGGAGCCTGGCGTCACAGTTCATTAGCCCAGAAAGCAGTTCGAGCGCTTCTTCATTACCTGAAGGCAACAGACTTGAGTGCCACACTATAGACATCCTACACCTAACTTAGTGCATGTGAAAGTGCGGTATAGACTCATGTTTTCTCTCTCTCTCTCTTTCTCTCTCTCTCTTTCACTCCCATTCCCCTCCGCACGTGTAGGGTAGCAAACTGGACTCAGTCTGGCTAACCTCCCTGCCTTTCCTTCTTCCCTTCTCTCTCCATCTCTCTCTCTTCGAGTTTCTACTTTGAATTGGGTACACATACCCGACAGGATGACAGGCGGAGTTCCATTTGTGTCATAGCAAAGTGCTTGAGTTTTAGCCATGTTCAACTAAAAAGTGAGAAAACAGAAAACAAGAAGGCAGGTGTCCTTAGTAAGCAATCTGGACCAACAAGCGTAATCTTGTTTCTAAAATACTTTCTCATATAAGTGAGGAGCACTTTCCCGCAAAATACTGCAACATCACTTCAATAAGTAAATTGCGTTCTAACAGAGATTATACTTTCTAAGGCAAAATCATAATACGCTTCACTAAGCGAAATTCCGGCGTTGTCAGCGTAGCCACCCAGCTATGGTACTAAGAATGGCCGACAACGGAAACAGTAAAAACACGTCAAAAATGCTCGAATTGACGTCAAATTTCTCAGGCAGGTACCTGTAAAGAAAGAAACTCAATGACCTTAAAAAAAATGTCCTTGAAAGACATGATCCGGGGAAAAGTGGCAGGAGAAGATGGAATAACAGTCTACTTAATCAAAGATAGTGGAGACATCCTGCTGGAACAGCATGCGGCCCCTAATACGCAATGCTTCACCACTTCAAGTGTACCAGAGAGCTCGAAGAATGCGCACATTATATTAATCCATAATAAGGGAGACGTTAAATAACAGAAGATATCTAAGCCCATCTTCTTGCTTTCAGTATTGCATGAAATATTCGCCAAGATAATCTTGAATATAATCAGGGCAGCACTTGACTTCAGTCAACCAATATAACAGGTGGGCTTCAGGAAGCGATATTCTACAATGGATCACGTCCATGTCATCAATTATGTGCTTGAGAAATCAGCAGAGTACAATCAACCTGTCTATATGGCTTTCAAAGATCATAAAAACGAATTTGATTCAGTAGACATACCAACAGTCATGGAGGCGTTGCGTAATCAAGGAGTACAGGAGGCATACGTGAATATCTTCGGAAATATATACAAACATTCTACAGCTACCTTACTTTCCGACAAGAAAAATGTTCTTCAACTTACCAGACCACGTGCCCATACTGCCAAATTTTCTGCTTGTTCCTTTCCCCGCGCAACTACGGAATGGAATGGCATATGCCATGACATCGCGTGGTCACCTGCCCGACTGATTTTTTAAGAGCCGTAACCGATCACCTGTAATCCTGAGCTATATGGCAAAAGTTCTTATATCATTATTTTGTGATCCCACCCCTTAAGAATGTTTGATGTTTAATGGCGCAAGGGCCAGGTATGGCCAAAGAGCGCCAAGCTATTGTTAATGAGTTCGTAATGGTCTGATGGGTTCTGTGAAGCATATGTGACGTGGATGTAAAGGGGCCTAAAAGAGTTGGCGTAAAATGCGTAAAATCTTCGCGTAATGAAATTATGGGAATTATTAATGACGTATACTGTGAACACTAAAATGCATTGGGAACCCGCCGTGGTTGCTCAGTGGCTATGGTGTTGGGCTGCTGAGCACGAGGTCGCGGGATCGAATCCCGGCCACGGAGGCCGCATTTCGATGGGGGCGAAACATCCGTGTATTTAGATTTAGGTGCACGTTAAAGAACTCCAGGTGGTCGAAATTTCCGAAGTCCTCCACTACGGCGTACCTCATAATCAGAAAGTGGTTTTGGCACGCTACACCCCATAATTAAAGAAAATGCATTGGGTAAGAATGATGCAATATACAAAATATGTGAGATGCTAAAATTGCCTGGAGCACTACTGCCTCGCCAGAGCCCTTGAAACACAAGGGCCTAGAGGCATGTGAATCCCAACCCTTATAAAATACCGCCTGGAGGAATCTGTAAGGTTAAAAAAACTAAACTAAACTGAACTTTGCTGAAAACTACATACCAAGAAAAGGGTCAGGCAAGCAGATTCAATGGCTCCAGTGCTATTCACTGCATGCTTAAAAGTATTGAAGCTGTTTGATTGGAAAGGCTTAGGAAACAGGATCAACGGCGAATATCCTCACAACCTTCGGTTTGCAGATGAGATTATCCTGCTCAGCAACAATATATATTGTCTTCTGTATTGCCTGCAGGCCCACTGGGCCTGTGTTTTCGTTTTACATACACAGATCCAGGAATTCAGTGTACAACTCTGTCATAATCGGCAATTATGATTCAGGGGTATATCATCACAAGCGCGATTCGCGATTGTTGTGGTTCTCAAGCACTGCCTTTGATTTCCCTGGCATGACGCTTACCATATTTCTCGGTTTCACGTTTTTCCTTGATTGCAAAAGGTAAAACTTTACATTATCACGCACTCTCACTGTTTCGACTCGCTAAGCGCCGCGCCTGGCATCGTGAAGGCGCTTGATCAAGTGCATGTGGTTAAAGAGGTGAAGCTCGCATTCTACTGCAGTGCATTCCGTTCGTCATGCCTCGCCTCACTCATACGTCTGACAAGGTTAAGATGCTTTTAAAGCTTACGTACTGTGTCTGTACGGCGCTGTGTACAGGCCAGCCGCGCACCGAAGTACGTGGCCAGCTGCGCACCTGTACTTATGCGGGCTCTCTGTCATCTGACGCAAATGTTACGGGAAACAATGCGCTTCAACTTTTTTCTCTGCCCGCGTGACCCAGGCGGACGTGCAGCGTGTGGCGAAGAACATGCTGGCCGCGTCCCAGGACATCGCCCGGCTGTACGGCGCCCAGAGACCGACGACCGCCTCGGTGGCCCTGCACCACCCGACGTACCAGCACCTGCAGCAGCAGCAGCAGCAGCACGCCGACTACGCCGAGCTCTCGACCGGATACGTCAGCGACGGCGACGTTCTGCGGGCGCCGCGCGCCTGCAGCACCGAGGAGTCGAGCGGCTACGTCAGCGAGGGCGGCATCGCCTCCCTGTACGCCGTGTCGTCGCCCTGCCGGAGGCCCGCGCGATACGCCATCAGGGACCCCAAGCTCATCAACGTCCTGCAGGACGACAGGTGGGTCACCGGCACTTCTTCGTTCTTCCTTTTTAAAAAAAAAAATACTGATATTTTTTTTCCCCTAGAAGGTGCGCTAAAGTGGGAAACGCACTGAGGACTCAAAGGACTGAGGAACGACGGAGGCTGCGAGCTAATGACCTTGCACGCGCTTATAGACGGAGTTGTTCTTTAATTGACGTGATAAGAATGAGATATTGGCGCACGAATCTGCTACTGCCCGTCGCATGAAGAGTTGGTGTTTTATACACACGGTACTGTGCAGCTCCGACTTTCTGGCGCGTGTATAACTTATGCATCAACATTATTTTAAGCATTAGGCGTGGAGATATGAGACACATGTAACATACTGTATATAGGTAGCGTACATATGTACTATGCATGTGCATAGGATGCACTCTTATGCAAACAATACAAACAACAGAGCATTACAAGAATGTTTTGTAAACTCGCAGTACAATAATCCATAAAAAACATACAAACAGCAGTTTACCATATGAAGCGCAGGATGGCAGCAAAAATAAAGCGTGGGCGCGTTTGTATTTGTGTCGGAATTTCCAGTATGGCGGGTTAGACCAAATGATGCCGTTGACGTAGCCTACACCACTAGCGTTCTAGTCTTTTCACTCACACGGTTAACCTGAAAATTATTATTATTTGTTCTGAACACACATACACATATACACAGTTAACAAGAAAGGGAAAGCGAGGAGCAGGCTGGCAACTGCCACACGAAGGGGCACAACGCCTTCCTACTCTTCTGAAAGGAGGTTACAGCAACACAGAAATGGAAGATGGGAAGGAAGGGAGGAAAGAGGAAAGAAAGAGCAACAGGAAAAATCTGAAGACTAAAGTAGAACACAGTACACTATGCATGCTGTTCAGCCGAGTTCCGACTCTGCAGCCGGAATTAAGGTGACGCCGCGTCGAACAGCCTCCACAATTATAAACCACATCCGTGGCTAGTTCGCTACGCGGCTAATTGTGCGCTCCACGATGAGAAGCCAAGTACAGCTGCACGCAATCACGGTTTCACCGATAGTCGGTTCACAATATACACCGCAAGGTGTTCGAACCCGCCACCTCCCATCTGCGAAGGAAGAAGCGTTAGAACACAGTACAGATCACACACAGTAGGGCCGGGCACTAAAGGTCACACTACTACAGAATGTTGAATGTTCATGCAACAAACGTGAACCTAATTTAGTTAGGTCTATAAAGGTTAGTAGGGCGCGATGGGCCTGATCATGTTTAGATGCACAGCCACTTGGGTATAAACATTCCTCGGGTGTCGCACACCGCAGGCCAAGGAGATGATAGTTTCTCACTAGCGACATGCGCTGCGCACTGAAAGCGGGACACTCAAGTATAAGGTGCTGAAGTGTCTCGTAGCAGCCACAAGACGTACACAATGGACTTTCCGCACGCCCTTGTCTGTATAAACGTTCGTGCACGTTCACGTAACCAACCCTCAGCTTGAGCATTTGTGCTCTAGCGCGACGAGGCAAGCCTCGACCGCGAACACAAAGCGGGAACGTCCCATTTGCGACGCGCTGATCTGGATGCTGCTTGAGTAGGTGGCGACGAATCAGCAGACTAGCGTCATCAAGCTTGCACAAATTTCTGGGCAGTCACAGTTATTATGAGCGCAACTTGAAGCGAGCCGATCAGACTCTTCATTTCCGGCGATTCCTACGTGTGAAGGTATCCATTGAGCAACGAGTGATACCCCACGTGATGTAATTTTGCTCGCAGAGTCATTAATGCTGCGCACAAGTGGACAATCAAGCTCACTGAGTTGTAACCTGCTAAGGGCAGCACGGGAGTCCGTAAAGATGACAACCTTCGATGTAGTTAACTCCTCTTGCACGTATTTCAGTGCAACATTAATCGCTGCTAGCTCCGCAGTTGTTGACGAAGTTGGATTGGATATTTGAAAGATACGTCGTACTTGAGTTGAAGGGCAGAAAGAAGCTGCAGAGACGCCTTGACCGTCGTTGTGTACAGATGCATCTGTGAATACTTGAAGATAATCTGGAAACTTTTCGAACATGTGAGACTGAGCCACTTGGAATATTGCCGAAACAGCCATATCAGACTTTTTGTGCATGTCAGGGATTGTAAGGTAAATGGGGAATACGTGTTTCGTGATACCTTTTAAGAAGTGCAGGAAAAGAACTAGCACACTGTTATATGCATTTAGGTATTCCCTGCACGCATTCCCCTCGAGTTCAGTTGACAGCTTTTGTACTGGTCATGCGTGAGTTATATTGTTTGAAAAAGTAGGGATTAGTTAGAGAGAAATAGAAAGAGAGAAAGCTCTTAATTGAAAAGCGACCTGGTTATCCAGCGTATTTCCACCTCTGCAGGGTATATCGGCAGCAGAGTCAGTGTCCCAGGCGATGTGGGCAGATAATTTTGTTAGAAGTTGACGTTTGATGCACAGAAGAAAGCACGCACATATGCACGCGCACACACGCGCACACACACATTCTTGATGAAATAATGTGGTTCGGTCCCAGTTTGCAGAGCAAACTTATTGAGTCAATGTATAAAGAGACGAAGTCCAGGGCTTTGCGTTGTTTCTATAGGCAACGCCGGGGATGCAGTACCTGTGTTAAAGGAAAGTAGCCGGAACTTCTGACAAGCGTGCGTGCGTGTAAGGCCTGTAGGGCGTGTAGGACTTGCGTGAGTGTATTTCCTTTGTAATATGCACACCATTGAACCTGCATACGACCTTGTTCGAAACAAGTAGACCCTGTGGTGAGCCCAATCGAAATGACGAAGTCGAACGTTCCAACGTTACCTCCCCGCCAGCAACAATGAAACGTAAGAGTTTATGAGAATGTGCAGACCAAAACTCTATCTATGGACGAAAGTGATCTCTTAACGTGCACTGCAGTCTCCTTACGCGGCCATTTTTTACATATAACGGTGCGCAACGGAACGTACGCCACCGCGGCTTCATGCGCCTAAGCACAATGACGCCGCAGCCGCGTAGCGACCGCCGAGGTTGCTGACGGATGCCGGCCGCGGCATTGTCGGACCGCGTTTAGACTACTTCGCGGCCAACCACTTTGTGCGCTTGTTTTTCGATCACCCTTTTTAAAGCGAAACCTTTATGGCCGCGAACTTGCGATTTCGCCGCGGCCGTGCTCCGAGGAGGCACATGACGTCACACTGCGTTCCTCGTCATTGCGTTCGCCTCCGCTCGCTTCGCCAGCAGCGTCTCGCGCCTGATAACATGTCGGAGGATTGAAAAGGAGGGCTCGCGTGCGCCGCAACCACAGTTGAGGCAGCAGTATGGACGGTGACGATTCTGATAAGCAGGAGGAGGCCTGGAATCGACATCGGAACGAGACGAAGAGGAAACGAATCGCCCAGGAAACAGACGAACAGCGCGCCGAACGACTGGCTAAATGCAGCATTATAGCTAGACAACCAGACTAACCTGGACTTGCAATCAAGAATAACCAAGGCTAACCACGCTATGCCTTAGCTTTCGCTACGGATACCCTGGCAAAGCCGAGCTAAGCCATTGCCAATTTTTTTCCCCCGCACCGTGCAAAATTGTAGAGCAATCCCTACCTCGTTCAGCGTCGTTCATCCGCGCCAGCGCCGTCGGCGTTGCCAGGTAACGACACGTATGCGATTCGGGAATCCCGGTCCTAAATATCCACGAATTCTCGCGTCTCTATTTTCGCTGCTGGGCCCTTTGTCGTGCTCGTTTTCGTCCTGTTTGTGTGAAATGAAAAAGCGCGGGGGGTGAGGATGGCACGATGCCCTTTCGTCACTACCTTGAGGAGGGCGCCACTCTGGCCGGGTCGTCGCTGCGACGCCCGGTCGAGACGGGTTAGCTCTAAGAGAAAGGGTAGGCCGTGGGTCGAGCGAGGAGTGAGAGAACAAAAGAGCGATGTGGCGGGGACTCGCCAGATTAATTCCCGCCCGAAGACCGACCCTTTGCTCATTGGGCAACGTTCACGCCGCCACTCGGACGAAATCGGGAGCCGCGGCTGGAGTGGGAGGCAAAAGAGGAGAGAGCGCGAGGGGACCGCGGGAACTGGCGAGACAGGGCGTGTACTTGGCAGGTCTGGGGAACGGTGCAGGGAATCGGAGCTATACAATTGGCGTCGAGCAAGCTGCGTAATGGTTACACCTTTCTTCAACGTTTTTCTCCCGTATTTACTGGAAGTACTGCCTCTGTCTCTCTCGTTAGACCATTGTAGTTTCATTGGTAACATTTCAACACTCTTCTTTATTTTTGGGGTACAAAAGTCGAAGATGAAAGCTCGAGACGATAGACAAAAACGCATGTAAAATATCATAGTGTCGTATACAGGCATCCCTATATCAGCTACATTGGACACGGCTTTGAAATACTAACCGGATTTTCAGAGAGAAAAAAATTAGCAAGTTATAGGCAGTCTGCTTAGCCGAGAGAACTTCCGTCGACTGGGTTTTGACTCCGTGCGGATAGGGAAGGTATGCGGCGAACAGGAATGAAAACTGCGATAGTAATCATATAATACGACGAGGCCAAGTACATACGGTGGCAATAGCGCTTGTCTTAAGTGGTCAATCGGCCGATGTGGCCGCCATCGTTCGCGGAAAAAAAAAAAAAGCTCTGGCCGATGAAGCGATGCGGCCAAGCATGCTCGTGCGGCATGCTTGATCCATCCGCTACGGAAAAAACAGATCTGGCACGCAGAAGCATTCGCAGCCGGCCACTTGACTACTATAGAACAAGCTTAATTCACGCTGTGCGTGTGCCGTGTCTGTGCAACCGTCGTTCATAGATGGCGAACTAACTTTTTGCCACGTACGGACGCCTGGCAAGGTGCACGAAAGCCTGCGTCACGTGAAAGCATCGATAACGCCCTTGCGTGCCGTAGATACCTGTGGATGCCTGTTGCCGCATGAGCAGTAGCTCCACAAAGGGAATTAGCCAGCGGAAACTACAGGTATGGATTCTCTACACTGCATATAGCGGTGCATACTGGCAGTACTCAGCAGCTTACGTAACCTATATACATCCGCTAATGTTTCGTCCGCTTATTAGCACAGAACCAGACGCCGCCACGAAGTCCCACGCGGAAGGCAGATAGCAATGCAAAGTTCACCGCCACAACATTGCGCCGCAGGCTTTCGTAGCTACGCACCAACTGTCCCAACATTGTACTTTGATAAAACAACAGCACACGCGTAATTGGCTGTAAAGTAGCCGATACGCCGCGCACCCGATACCGTCGAAACTCGGCACTCACTTTCCGCAGCGCATTAATTACCGGCTCCTGGCGACTCCTCGTTTCCGCAGCAGTGCACGGTATTAACAAGATGGACGGTAGCTGGAACCCGAAGGTCCACTCGCAGCCCATCGGTCTCGGCCTCCCGCTGTCTCATTGATCACGCCGCCGCTCGCGCTCGTTCCTTATAAGACCGCCGACAGCGCTGGGGATTTCTTCGCCTGTTTGCTTGTCTTGGGCGCGCGAGAGAGTGCGATGAGCGGTCTACCGGCTCCGCCATCTCTCAAAGTAATTGGAGCTTCCAGTTGCGCCGGCGGGCCGGCAAAGCCGCCCAGAACGCAGCACTTGTTTGACACTACGTGACCACTCTAGCGCTCCGACGCAGAATTGATTGAGTTTTTTCTGTAAAGCAATGGAGGTCTGCGGTGAAGAACAGCTACGCGATCATTTCTTTATTATTATTTGTTTCTTCTAACGCATGCAAACGCCAACGCTGACAAACGAATTTGGTTCAGTGACACAAGTGGTTCTTTTTTGCTAGAATAGTTTATGCAAATGAAAACTAATTTGTTCAAACTTATGTGAACCGAAGCTTCACAGACTCGTGTAATAAATTCTACACGTCTAAATGCTTTGAGTAGAATTGTCTTTATTGTCATGCTATGCAACGTGTAATCTACTGTAATGCTTATGTTTATGCGTGGCACATGCTAGAGTTTTAATGCATATTAACGGCACTGTTTACGAGCTATGCCGGAATGCGCCCAGCTGATCATGCGTTCTGCTAGACGTCGACGTAGCGATGTCTCGAGCACGAGGGTGATGTTTGATTTATGTCGACGTAAGAGTGGTGAGAGATGTGTTACACGTGTGTGCAGCAAGAAGTTGCGACGCGAAACGCAGCGATATGGTTGGTCTATTCTTTTCCCGCCTCTCTGGCCTAATGGAAAATGGCACACCTGCAACATCGCGCTTGCACCAAGCGGCTCGAATGGTTAGCGAGCGTTCGCGCAAGAGAAATGCACGTGCGATCGTGGCGTGTCCAAACCTAAACAGTCGTACTAACGTACTTACGTTAGCATACTTATACGCCGTCCGGAAAATTTTATGCCTAACAGCGCTCTTCTTCTTGATATGCACGAAAAGATGGTTATGCCGCAACATACCACAACCTGACCGTGGTTGAACTTACGCAATACGCATGTTAGACGATAAAAATGGCGCATGGCGCAACGGGGCGACGTGGTACGTCTCACCGCTGTCGAGATAACTCGAAAGGGTGTGTGTGTGTGTGTGTGTGTGTGTGTGTGTGAAGCGTAGTAGGCACGTTTGTGCGTCCTATGCACTTTCGCTATCGCGCCAGGAATGCGCCGCTTGAGTATGTGCATACATATTGCGTGTTTCGCCGACCGTGATCGCGGACGCCCTTGAAAACCGCGCCGGACTTGGAAAGCAGGGAGGCAAACCATCCGCTACGACTGGGGTCTGCCTGAGCTTATATTCCTTCTTGATGATTTGCCGTGGGAACTTGGGCGCATTGCCAAGTAGTATTCAGAGACAGTTGGCGCTCTGGGTTGTAAGTTTATTTCGGTAGCTGCGCCGAGGGAAAGTTTCAAAGCAGGCTGCTATTACGCGACGTCTGCTCCATGGAAAGGGTGAACTGTCGGCTGCAGACCCTGAAGATTGAGTATCGTTCATGTGGACTCTACCAAAACTTTTCGACGAAATTTCCAGCGGCCGGTGCACAAAATAACGGGGACACCCCTCGTGTTTGGGCTGCTCAGATGTGCATAAACACGAAGAAAGAAACAAGCCGTTGCTTGTAGCTCTTTCGGTTCTGCAGTATCGCGCTAGGAAAATGGGGAAATGGGGAATCGGCCAATGTCTTGGTCGTCTACGCGAATCGTAATATTTGCAAGCGCAGGTCTATCGATCGAGAAGAACGTAAGCAGCGAAGGTCATGAAGCTTCCCTTGAGGCGACCGCCGTTAGTATACGCTGAACTTTTTCGCTTGTTGCCCGCGACGAACTGACGGTGTCGGCTGAAATCATCAAGCAATGATCTTGAAAGAGCAAAGGTGGTCTTATTAGTTTCAAGTTGGCGCTGACAAGAAGCAAGTATGCTTTCTCTTGGCAAAATCGGCGGATGGCCGCTTGGATAACGTCTAACCTGCGTGCACAAAGAATCACGGCGAAGTCAGCCCGTGGACTACGTCTGCAATGCGCTGCATCCACGCGTTTTTATCTAAACCACCCATTTCCGATGTGTATTCGTGTCAGATGACAGTGACGATGCATTTGCTCACGCTGATCACTCTGCGACGTGTAGACTCGCTGGTTGATGCGGTTTATCGTCCGAAACCAGCACGGTTGTGCTGTCGGAGATACCGCAGTGAAGGAGTCTGGATTGATTTCGGCCGCCTGCGGTATATACTGTATGTGGCACCCGACCCCAGTCACACGCGGTAGCTTCTGCATTTCGCCCCCGTCGGAATGCTGCAATCATGGCCGCGGATCGAAACCGCGAACTAGGGCTCAGATGCTAAACAGGATAGCCACAGAGCCACCGTGGACTGTTGGAACTGCTCTTCCGTTGATGGAGCAGTTTGTTCTATGAGAGGAATAAAACAAACTATTGGATTGTCGCATTAGGTTGCAGCAAATTTTGGGTTGCAGAACCGCTATATATGTAGCCTCGCTGGATCTCAAAGGACTCCGCCTGGCCACCAAACAGCGGTGCAGCCTTCCGTTTTGTATATAGTCACGAGAGATCACACCTCCCTAATTACAAATCGAATGCGGCGCTCGGTTTAGCCTGTTGAATTTCTTAACATCGTACTCTATGGACACAGCAGGGGCCGATTAAGCAGAATGTACGGTTTAGTATCGTGACGAAGGAATATCCGTCACGCAGATTGTTTTCTGAGCCTGCGTGTGAGATACCTTATTCTGGTGGAATTACACTTGCGTACGCTAAAATAGGCGCACATTGCACGCTTAATCGGGACAGCCCGGTTCCTTACAGCACGAGGAACTCTTACTCGCCTGCGAGGCACGCTGTAAGCGCTTACATCAATATTACGAGTTTTCCGACACCTCCAGCATTCATATATATTCTCATGAGCACCCCCACCTCCCTGTGTTTCCTGCCTTCGTATGCTGTTTGTGTGCTGTGTGTGGCGTCTTGTTGGGCCTCGCTTATCTGCAAGTGATGCCTAACAACCCCGTGCACACGATAAGGCTAATAGTTTTAGTTTTGTTTCTGCAAGTTCAGTGGTTGATTACTTTGGGTTCGAGTTATGCAACACCTTATGTTTTGTTTTACATTATGTGTTCAGTAGATTCTTGTTTGCCTTTTCTCTGTGCAGCGTTGTCGCAATTTTGTTTTCGCCCTTTACGTCTGATCGATGCTAATGGCTGTTTTGTTCTTCTTTTTTTCTTTCCCACCCCGCTTTCCTTCCTTCTTTCTTTCATTCTTTCTTGCCTTCTTTCTTTTCTTCCTGCTCGCGCGCTTGCCTTCCTTGTCGTAAAACGCCTTGCTGTCTGTCGACGACACTGCTTGGCGCTCTGCTTGCAACGCTCCTTGTTATCTCTTCTGCCTGCGCTTGTTCACTCTCCGTCCTTCTCCGTAACGTTGTTCATCTTGCTTCCTTTGCTTGGAATGGTGCGTTTTCCCGCGTCAAACTCCCTCTCATCCTGCTGTTCGTGCGTTAAACGTTACACTTTTTATCTGCACCTTCACATTTGCCGTACATTTCCCTCTCTCCCTATATATATAATCTTTCTAATGTCCTCCTTTCACTCATGGAATCCCATTCCTTTCACTTGTTTCCTGCTCTCTCCCTGCTCTTATCTTCAACGCATTATTTGATCGATCCTTTCTGTCCCGTGCACTCTTTACGTCCCATGTTCTCCACGCTCATTTCCTCTTTTCGCCCGTTCCTTGATCCTTTCGTTCTGCATCTTGCGTTATGTTGCCTTGCCTCTCTGTGTGCTTCAATCTCTCCTGTCATCGTGATTCCTTTACCTCTCCCCTTGTCTCCTTTGCTTCTTGTCTCCTTTGCTTCCGTGGCGTCTTCTCACCATCCCTTTTTCGTTCCTTCCCCTCGACTTCCCCTTGCCTTTCTACACGTCTCCCCCCTCCTCCCAACCACATCGCACGCCATCGCAACGACCCGCCCCGTGCCCTGCTGGTTGAACGCCGCCGCCAACCCAAACAAACCTGGCATGAAATCATCGCTGTTCCGCACGGTACTATACCCTGCCCGGCCAATCGCCTACCGTGCTTTGGATTGTTTTCTGGATTGTGAAACGCAAAAAAAAATGGAATTTCTAAAATAGCAATGACAGCACCACGACGCTGGTCGCGACGAGCACGAATCAGCTGTACCCGCCGAGAAACTGGTGAGTGGGGCGATTTTCCTCATCGGGTGACGTAATTGTCTGTCGTCATCGTGTGAACGCGAGAGCCTGCAGCTGCCGCTCACCGAAGCGGTAGCTGATGTCAGTGGGTCAATCGTTTCAGTTCCGAATCGTAAAGATACTTTCATTTTTTCAATATTCGTCCGACAAGTACGCGCAGTAAACACTTCATCGAGATCCTTCGTAGTTGGCAAACTCCAATTAAGCCGCATAGAGGGGCAACTCAAATTATCGGTCTTAAGATGTTTACTAATATAAGAGCAGTGCATGCAAGGCAACTGATGCTCTAAAATAATTATTGCATTGATACAGTTATCGCATACGTGATGTGTTTTTAAGCTCTTGCATGACCGATGGCGTCGCTGCGAACGGCACTGCGGTGACGTCAGTCGGGGGATTAGCCTTTGCCGCCTGCTACGCTCCGGCTAGAATAGCTTCATTTTCATGCATCTGCTCTGACAGCGAGCTCGATTAGCCGAGCGCTCTCCAATCACTGTTTGTATTTTTTTAGCTTTAGTTTTATAAGTGCCTACATTAATGCAACAACAAGCCTTACATATCTATGCATCTTTCATATAACCAACCGATGTGTTAGCCCAGTGGCTAGGGCGTTGCGCTCTGAGCTCGTGGTCGCTGTTTCGACCCCGGCAAAGACGAAACGTAAAAACGATCGTGTATACTTAGATCTAGGTGCACGGTAAAGGATCCCAGGTGGTTAAAATTATTCCGGAGTACTCCACTAAGGCGTGCCTAATGATCGTGTGGGGCTTTCGGCATATATATATATATATATATATATATATATATATATATATATATATATATATATGTAACCACAGCCATCGCAGGAATCGCAGGAACCACAGCCATCGTCACGACTTAGTCATAAAACGTTTTGACGTGCGAGTAAATCAGAGCCAGCGCTGCTCTGATTCGCAACAGGGCTCATTCGCAACATTTCACGTCGACATAGCGACACTGGAGCCCTATAACGTAAAGCTACTCCAATATGTTTTTATTCCAACCTCCTAACGTCAAATTTGCGCAACCGCCTACGCAAGCATCGGGCGGTGACCCGCAGGGTTTGCTAAACAGGCCAATCAAACGCTCTTCTCGTTTATAGGAGGACACTTTTGTTTGCTTGAAAAACGAATAACATTGCCCACACTAAGCGACTTGTCTTATCTAATTGCCTGACAAGAGGCGAGGAGCACGCACAAGTGAAGCGGGATTCGATGTGGCCGAGCCAGTGCACTGAAAATCGATAACAGGAGGAAGAGGGTCGTGCCAACGTCTGCGATTGGTCCGCTTTCCCTTACTTAGCTTGCGGTGGCTGGTCGAAAATCGCGGCGGCATGCAACAGAAGCGTACGAACGACGCTAAAACGGACCCTCAGCAAAGAAGCGTTGGTAGAACGAGGTCGCAAATGTGCTGAAAGTGCTCGAAAAAGTTATAAGCAAACGCAGAAATATTTATTATACGCCAATAATCCCATGCTTTCCGGCAGGTGCGAGTAGCCAGGGCCGCTATTTTGTAGCGATGCCTTATGCCTTATTCTATGCTATTCTTATCAACCACAACACACGGCCGCCTGGTCCCGTTGATAATGTGGGCAGACCGTCGCTCTGACCACTGGCCAAGCGCGAAAAGCCTGAAAAAGCATAGAATCGGAAAAGGCATCGCTACAAAATACCGGCCCAGTGCCTCATTGATCGGTGGCAGCCATCTTTTATTCCTTTCGGCACGGGGCAGCCTGCGGCTATTCAGAAGAAGATTCAGTTTTGTTCGGCATATTAGTGCATCTTTAACGCGTACACGTCACTTTTACGCGGAGAGTTTTCGCGGTTTTCTGACGTTGCGTGACAGGCAGGTGAAGTGGGTGCAGCTCGAAAAATCTTGACCAATAGCCGAGGGCTAATGGGAAAAAGGCGTCGAATCAGAAATAACTATTTTTCTTGTCTGCGGTCACATCGTGCATAATGAGTGTGTACACGTTATATCAGATGGGGAGCTATCGCGGTTTTCGTGACGCGGTGTGACAGACAGGCAAAAAGGGGGTGGTCCAAAAAAGTTTTTGAGCAATCGCGGAGGGCTGATTGCAGAATTGAAATAGAAAAGTTTGGAATAGCTTTACGTTATAGCGCCCCTGTAGTTGAACGCAAATCTTACATTTCGATTATATTTCTACTCGCATGGTGTTGTATATATAAAAGTTTAAGTGGCATTATTTCACTCACAAATGGTTTATCTCGTACATTAGTTGCACTACGTTCTGTCCTGTTTCGCAGTCGTCAAGCATGCTTTGCGCCATTTACTCGCAAACAAATGTCATTACCAATTTCTCATACAAAACGTCTATATTTGTTTAGGTTACATAAACATTTCTCTTCAAGGCACTTTCCGACTACCGGGAGCCACTCGCTAGACACGACTTTATGGCGTAATCCAAATATTAAGCTATAAAAAAAGAAAATGCAGGAAAGTCCTTGAACATTTTATTGAGCCTCTGTACGGTCTCCCTCCCCTCCCCCGCCCTCTTTTATTCTTTTATTGTGCGTTTAGTGCTCCAACTACTTATTAGGTCAATTACCTGAAAATCTAAACTTCCCAATTTTCTTGCTTTAGGTTTAAATACGTATGAATGTAACCAACCCTTATACATAGCTTTCATTGATTACGAAGAAGCGTTTGATTCAGTCGAAACCTCAGCAGTCATGGAGGCATTACGGAATCAGGGTGTAGACGAGCCATATGTAAAAATACTAAAAGATGTCTATAGTGGCTTCACAGCCACCGTAGTCCTCCGTAAAAAAAGCAACAAAATTCCAGTAAAGAAAGGCGTCAGGCAGGGAGATACGATCTCTGCAATGCTATTCACAGCGTGTTTACAGGAGGTATTCAGAGACCTGGAGTGGGTGGATGGATTGTGGATAAGAATTAATGCAGAATACCTTAGTAACTTGCGATTCGCTGATGATATTGCCTTGCTTAGTAACTCAGGGGACCAATTGCAATGCATGCTCAATGACCTGGAGAGGCAAAGCAGAAGCGTGGGTCTAAAAATTAATCTGCAAAAAACCAAAGTAATGTTTAACAGTCTCGGAAGGGAACAGCAGTTTACTATAGGTAGCGAGGCACTGGAAGTGATAAGGAAATACATTTACTTAGGACAGGTAGTGACCGCGGATCCGGATCGTGAGACTGAAATAATCAGAAGAATAAGAATGTGCTGGGGTGCGTTTGGCAGGCATTCTCAAATCATGAACAGCAGGTTGCCACTATCCCTCAAGAGAAAAGTATATAACAGCTGTATCTTACCAGTACTCACGTACGGGGCAGAAACCCGGAGGCTTATGAAAAGGGTTCTGCTTAAATTGGGGACGACGCAACGAGCTATGGAAAGAGGAATGATGGGTGTAACGTTAAGGGATAAGAAGAAAGCAGATTAGGTAGGGAACAAACGCGAGTTAATGACATCTTAGTTGAAATCAAGAAAAAGAAATGGGGCATCGGCCGGAGATGTAATGAGGAGGGAAGATAACCTATGGTCATTGAGGATTACGGACTGGATTCCAAGGGAAGGGAAGCGTAGCAGGGGGCGGCAGAAAGTTAGGTGGGCGGATGAGATTAAGAGGTTTGCAGGGACAACATGGCCACAATTAGTACGTGACCGGGGCAGTTGGAGAAGTATGGGAGAGGCCTTTGCCCTGCAGTGGGCGTAACCAGGCTGATGATGATGATGACATATGAAACGCTTACAGAACAAAATATATGGAAAACGGTCATATAAGAAAAGGTTGTCGCTTCTGTTTGTTATGCGATAGCTCTAATTCACCTCGCTGTATGAGCCTCGGCCACAAAATGTGTTCGCTAACCATGGCAGTAGCAAAGAGAAAAAAAAAGGGTTACGCTGACTCGACTAACACACAGGAACGAGCTGTGTCATGACGGAAATAATCAAGTTCGATTAAAGTTATCTTACCAAGGCCAGCATTGCAGCACAAAGGCAACGTAACATTGTTTTGCCCACTAATTTTGTCCGCCCTTCCATAAGACGCTCCAGACCTGATTTTTCTGCCATGCCGCTAAAGCAGTGATTGCATTAACGCTACGCAGCGACCCCCTAGTTTCCTGGGAATCCAATCGAACGTATTTTCGTGATGTGCTTGATACGCTGGGCAGCCACGAAATTGGAATGTCTGTGGTCAACGGAGCGGGCGACCGGACGCGCAGCACTCGCTGGACAGACAAACGAAGTATTACAGCTCAGACACAGCAGCTGAAGGCCAAATGAGGCAGCTGATCGTCAAAAAAAAAAAAAAAAGGAAGAGGTTCGACTAATCATTGCGAGTGCACCACAACAACGGAACAGCAATGACGAGAAACCAACGCCGTACACGCACGTCTACACATTGGTGACTAGCAGACGACGCCAGAAGCAATTATAAGGGACTCTGCTCAGTTTCCCAGGGAATGGTGTCCCGCAACATTCCCCACATCCTGTTCTGCTTCCACGCTGACATCGCAAGAACTCGAACAAACCAGGTCGGCCGATTCGGTCAAGTTGCCTTCACGTAGACTACGAGAGCAAGCACGGAGCGGCAATTGAGTCCTCCCTTCCCCCTGTGACGTCACACGCGAGAGGGCGCCACTTAAATATCTCGGGGCTAGTACAAAGCGCAAACGTTGAAGCAAGTCGGTGTAAGTTTGCTGCGATCACACAGATCACCGCAGCATGCGTGTTAACTGCTCTGTGTGCGGCCACCTTTTGCGGTCAGGAGGCCATCATCTTTTGTGGCGCTGACATAAAAAAAACAAGCTCCTCGTAACGCTGATTTCGCTCATTTTGCGCGGAATTACGCCTCGCTTGCGCATCTTGCACTTAAAAGAAAGTGACCGCTTTCAATAGGAGACTTACGGGGGGCACGAAATGATAAGACGCACCATGTGCACAGCGGAATTCCGGATGTACGTGCATGGCTTTGTCAGAAGAAAGAAAACTATGGTGTGCATGACCACAGCTGACTTCATGACGAGTAGGGGAACTTGTATTCTTTCTCACACTGTTACCAGTGCGGTTCCTCGCCGTGCGTTGTACTTTATCGCCAGTAGCTCCACGCGTGTATGTTGCTTCGCAGTGTGGACTAGAGGATATTAACGCGATAGCGTTAAGGAGCTCGTGTCGCAGAAAAGCCGGTGTCGTCGGCGTCGGTGTCGGTGTCGGCGTCGGCGTCCGCGGCGTTGGCCGTGAGCGATAAATCACGGCAGGCACTTCATAAATAAAAAGCAACTTCCAAGATGGGCTGGGTGGGAATCGAACCAGGGTCTCCGAAGTGTGAGACGGAGACGTTACCACTGAGCCACGAGTTCGATGCTTCAAAGCGGTACAAAAGCGTCTCTAGTGAACGCGGTCTTGCCTTAGAAACGAGCTGTTTCTAAGGCTCAGGCGTGCGTCGCTTGCTCAGGCGCACATTTCGTTGTCGCGCCGAACGCTGCGTTGCTCGACGCTCACCGCGTCCGATGCGGGACGCGTAGTCGCTGCGCCGTAGCCCATTGTCTTACACCCCTTGGCGGGTCGACGGGAACGCTATCGCGTTCCACTCTTGAAGGCGAAGCTTAAGCGTCCTCCAATTTTTTTCGTTTGCTTGGTGGCATTGCTTTCTTTGACGAAGGCTTTGCGGTCGCCTATTCCTCATTGCGGCGCCTGTCTTCTGTACTTTGTACTTCTCTTGGCCTGTAGCTTTCTGTGTGGGTGACACCAGTGGGCCTTGATAGGCTCTCAACTTGACTTCGGTTCAGGCTGCTGGCGTTTCCTGTTACACTGTTTTCGTAAGAATGCTTGGCGACTTGCGTTTGTCAGCACACTGGTGTACTCAGTTTGAATACCACTCACTCATGCATATTCCATGTCACTCCTTGAGGATGGAATAGTGACATTCCTTGAGTGCGTGGCGGCGCGCTCTAAGATCGCTGTGCGATGCGCACTTTCTGTATTCCCGTGTTAAGCAAGCAGCTCGCTTTGAGAGTTGGGCTAGACAGCAAAAGAAGCCGAAGTTGGAAATTTATTTGTTTCTGTTTCATAAACGGTAATAAATGGCTGATAGGAATCGCAAAGGGCTCCTATTCCTATTTGCGTTCAGACATATCTTTCAACTCGCACGGTATATTACACAGAAGTAACAGAACGAAACAACGCCACGTGAGAGAAAACATCATGCTGTGCAAATAAATAAATAAAAGGGAGAGAGAGACAGAGAGAGAGAGAGGGACAACTTGAGTACAGTTTCGAAGAAACAATTACCGAAATCAAATTAACTAAGTAGCAACGTTATATACTCGTATAAAAATTGTGGCAGAAGCCATCCCACGAAGTCTGTATAGACGGTAACGCGTTAGCATTGAATCAATACTGCGACACAACATATTGCCACCCTCGAAACCAGGTGCGTATGAGGCGTGTGCTACAGCGGGACTCCTGTTTCGCACTTTTCTAAATAATCACCACCTAAGCAGCCCCTGCACGTGGTAAACCAGGGAAGCTGGAACGTGCGGCCCCTGTGTTCATCACTGGGTAATCCCGACGGTTCATTAAACGACCGCTTGCAAGGCTGCCGGATCCTCGGTACGCAGCTGCTGGCTGCACTCGGCTGCGCTCGGCTGCACGAGCCTGTTCTTGTGCCCGGGCTGCAGCATCGGCACGGCGTAGACGAGCTCGTTCCCGGTTCTGCTCGTGGCGCTGCTGATCGAAAGCTGCCTGCTGCTAAGGAGTGCGTACGAAGTGTGGCCTACCAATTTCGGAGCCGGAGAGAAACTGCTGCGCGCGCGCTCGGCTGCGGCGGAGAGCAACGACGTCACGACTAGAGCAGCCAATCGAGCGCCTCTCTCTCTCTTCTTTTTTTTTTACGCGCGTGCGCATGGGGTCGTGCCGAAGGAGTTTTCAGCGTGTAGGCGACAGACGACGCACAGACGGACTAATAGGCTAGCCATCTACGGCTTCGCTGTAAAACACTCGGTGCCATCTAGCGCCGCCGCCGCGAAACCTGCGCGTAGGCTCCGCAATGCATCGCGCCCCGTTACGTGCGAAAGCTGAGAAACGCGTTACGCGGAACCGGACACGTCTCTCCCGCTCCTTGCTGGACATGCTGCGCCATCTAGCGGCACTGCCGAGGAATGCGTGGGGGGGGGGGGGGGCTCCGACACGCTAAAGGCACGTTCACACCGAAGGCGGAGCGGACAAGCGGACAAGCGGATCCGGCAAAGCGGCTGCGGATTTTCCGCTTTGCGGAAAATACGCGGCCGCTTGGCCGGATCGCGCCCGGATCGATTTTTTCCGCGCGGACAAGTTGGCCGCTTTGGCCGCAGCCAATCAGAGCCCGACACTGAGGAAGCGCTGGTGAACGAATGTAAACAAATGTGTTTCTCTGGGCTTTTCGCTTATGTTCTTGAAAAGCCTAAAAACGGCAAGTTGGGCCAGTTGGTTGGGATTCATAGTACGGTTTGTTACAGCGCAACACAAGACAAGGATAAAAGAAGGTATAAAACGACGACACGGCGCCGTGTCGTCGCTTTATACTTTTTTTGTCCTTGTCTTGTGTTGTCGCTTTTCAATATGTGTAACAGCGCTACGCAAGGGGTGAGTAAAATGACAACGATCTCGTCTTCTTCGTCTGAGCTCATCATTTTGCAGGAGTAGATAGCGGACGGGAGCCCGCCAACCCACGACGAAAAAAATATCGGAAGTGCGCGTACAAACCCAAAGTGCCGCGAGATGGCGGCACGTCCCTGACATTGCTAAAGAAATTGCGAGATGCCCCGCCTTCCGTGCGACGCGGGACGCCAGGCAAGCTTGTCCGGTCTGAACAGGCGTACGCGCGCTCACCGCGTAGAAAATCCGCTTGGCCGCTTAGACGCTCCGCTTTCGGTGTGAATGTGCCTTAAGGGAGGCGCGCCGGTGCCTGTGAACCCTGAGAATTGTTCCCATGCTTGTACACGCTCAGTTGCCCTTTGTGCATTCGTGGCACAGCTCAATAACTCGTTGTCCTGAAAGCGTTCGTTGAAAAGCGTCACAACCCTAATGCATGGTGGTGCAGCCTAGTAATGCGTCGGGTTGACGTCCTTGAGGAACCCTTGTGACGTGGGCTCGATTCCGACGAGCATCGAATAAATTTAAGGGATATTTTTCGTCATTGTGTAGGCTGAACATTCCCGGTGGCACGTGCCTACCTGCCCTAGCTGGAGTCAAATACGTTCGTTGAAGACCTTGACACACCGATTGCCACACAGCCAGTGCGCCAAGTGGGCGTCAAAGAGTTTCTTCGAACAGCGGTACCTGCCCAGTCGCGCGTCTACATTGACCCACGTGGGCGTGAAAGTGGTTCGTTGAAGAGTGGCACGTATGTACACATTGCCGCATACCCATTGACCCAAGTTGGTCCGACGGTTACGTCGAACTCTGTTACCTCAGCAAAGCAACCGGATACGCTAGCCATTGGACCACGGACTACCCAGTGACCCAGGTGCGCGGGGAAGCGGTTACACACATACATACATACATACATACATACATACATACATACATACATACATACATACATACATACATACATACATACATACATACAGATAGATAGATAGATAGATAGATAGATAGATAGATAGATAGATAGATAGATAGATAGATAGATAGCATCCTGAAAGTGCATGTACCCCAAGAACACTAACACATTAAAACCCTCTGCATTCTACAATTTGAACAAGCAGGACACGTGAACTAAGACTAATGTAGCAGTCGAAAGAAGGACTTCAAAAATTTTACAGACCTGAAACAGCTGCTAAGAAAGAGACATCTATATTCTCTTTCGTATCACGTGCATTATTAACGATTGTTTCCGAAAAATAATCTAATCAACTAGGTTTACGCTATTTAATAAGGAACATAAGAATAATACGGATGAGAATCTGCATAAATGCGTCAGCGCCGCAAAGAGGATCGGACCGATCGATCCCGCAGACGCAGCGACACCCCCGTCGCGAGGCCACTCTTCCGATGACGTGCCCGTGAGGCAAATGCGCGCGATACAAGAAGCGTCAGATTTCCTGGACCTGGTAGTACGTAGCCGCCCGCATCGGAGGTAGTCAGACGTAGGCCCTCCGGCGCATACGAGGCGCGCCAGCGACCTGACGCGAGTGCAAATACGCAGCGGCCGGTGTGAACGAGATCGGCCGCGCGTGCTGCGCAAGACGGACGACCGGTGACGTGCATCCAATCTCGCTTCGGCACATGCGCCCTCGGTGCTTTGGCGACGAAGAAGCGAGGGAAACTTCGCGTATCGAGCGGCAACCCGTATCCGACACACGCCGTGCAAACCCGTCTATATACCAGCCCGCTTCTCTTCGTCCCACGCAGTGGCGCTTGTTGCAGTCCCCAAGGACGGCACTTTCACTTAACTCGACCCCCCCCTATCCTGGCTGATATGTCCGCGCTCCTGTCGCTGACGTCGGTGTGGCGCGCGCAAGCGACGCGGGTCGATACCCACTCGCGCTTAGTAATTAGACGCCCGCCCAGGGCTCGAGCTTGTTGGGCCTGCACAGACCGCACGCCCGCGCGCTGGCCGCCCCCCCCCCCCCACCTTTTTTTTTTCCTTTTTTTTTTCTCTTCGTTTCTTTTGCGTTCGTGAGCCAGCCTACTTGCGCAATAACCCAGTATTGCCATTTCGAGTCGCCGAAGACGCGTCTGCCACGCTGCGTTCCTCCGAGCTTCCTACACTTCACTCGAACGTGCCGCCTGCCTGACGTGGCATGACGCAGGATTCGCAAATGGCTACGCGTATCGCAGTGGTGTTGCTAGCTTGTGACGTTTATGACTGTGATGATACCGTGGAATGTCCCGTAACTTTTACACAATCCAGTTAACGTCGGGCTCAAATCCGCTCGTCGGTTTCAAGAAACGCTTGTGGATCGTCGAGGCGCGTTCGGTCAACTCGCCTGCAATGGGATTATAGTTGGCTAGTCCAATCTGCTCACTCAAGATGCGTGCAAACGCGATCCCGTCGGGCTGCATCGGCTCGAGTTCGGACTCCGCGCAGCACGCTTCAAAAGTCCTGTTCCGTTTTTAAAAAGCAGGTGATTTACGCGAGAGACTATTCTTATTTCTGGTGGGTGGGCTGTTACATGATTAATTTCTTGGTTTTGTGCGCAGTGATCTCAAAGTAACCTTGTAGTGGAAGATCGAACACATCCGGGCAACGATTTTCACGCATAGTAATCGACTGTAGTCCCGCGCGTTGAATTGTGTCAGATATAAAACGACAGCGTTAACAGTTCCAGATGGCAGCGCCTTAACTTCAAACTCATTCCTTCTTTTCCTTCTCTCTGGTAAAGTCTACAACGCTCGCACCTCCCTGCTGTCTCGCTCTCTCTTCATCTCCGACATGTAAGACTATATGAAACCCTCATGAGTACCGGACTGACCTTCTTGTAATCCCCAGCGGATAGTCCGAATTAGTTTCAGCATGCTACGCCATCCGACGAACGAAGAACGTGACCGAAGCTCGGAAATTGCCTCGCAGTCACCGAGTGGGACTCTGTACGGCATCTGGTAAACTTTCAACATTCCGGAGCAAGCGAAAACTCCAGCCGCATCACAGCTATAGCACGTTATATAGTCTACCGAAATCTCGGTCCCGTCAAGCGACCCCGGCAACGTAATAGGAGCGCATACGTTCTGACGTCCCAGCGTTCGAGCGACGCGCGCCTCCCGTCGTCACCAGGTTTTCTTCTCCATTTTTTCTCTCATGTCTATCTTCTTCTTATCGTTTTTATTTTTTTATTAGCTTCGCTTCCACCGTTTCACCAATCCCCCGGGAGTTCACGCAGCGAGCTGTGAGCCCGCCGGCGGCCCAAATTGAAAGTGGTCCACCCGCTGGGCTTCCCGCGCGCAAGCTTCCGTCGCTAATCGGCGCGCCACCTCGCGGCGCGACGCAATTAAACCCTCGCGTATACACACACCAGTGGCGGCTTGCAGCACGGCACGGTCTCACGAAGCAAACAGCGACGTCACGAAACAAACAAAAGTTGGGTGCGGGACAGGCTAGAATTCGACAGTGTATAGGCTGCCTGCAGCTCACTGGTGCACGGTGACGCGTGGCGTGCGCTGTGGACGGCCTCGGGCGTAATTAGTATGCAAATGAGGCGCGGGCCAATCACAGTCGAGTGCGCTACCGAGCCGGTTCGCCTCCAGTCTCGAGCGCCGTCCCCACGGGGAACGCAGAGACGGTATGCTTTGGTCGCAACCGACACGCTGATGGGAATGCCAAGTCTGATTTCCCATACGGATGAGCTTCCCATCCCCGTATTACGAGTCTCGGCAGCGGGTTTCTGCTTCCTGGTCGAAGGTAGGTTAAAACAGCGCGACAACGACGTCCTCGTTTGTCGCGCAGTTCTAACCTACCTTCAAGCAGGAAGCAACTAGCCCTCAGGAACGTCCTACTAAAGTATGTTTCCTGTTAGGTTGGTCACTCGTCAACAGGGGCGCCTCGATGGGGACGAAGGAAAATAGGATGTCTCGCTGCAGTTCTGTTGCCACACGGAGGATTTCTCATTGCTCAGTTGCGATCGGTATAGTATGCAGCGCGGGCCAGCACTGTATACCGTCAGAGAGCGGTTACGCCATTTTCGCGATACCTGCGGTGCCGGAGGTGGCCCTCGCGGAACGCTGGAGCACTATCTATATATCCGGCTGCGCGCACTCACCCGGACACCGGTTCCACTCCACTGTCGCTCGTTAACGCTGCGAATCGAAGCGCATAATTTTGCGATGCGCGTACGCAAATGGCGACTCGGGTAACACGCCACACGTGCGCGCTGTGTATATCATATGTCAAAGGAAAATGAACGCCAGCGATCTTTGAGCAGCGACGTCAAAAATTAGGGCAGAGAAGCCGTGCAGTCGTTTCTGTAACAGAAAGAATGGAGCGCGGCGTCGAGGGGTGGGGACGCGGTCCGAAGCAAGCAGGATCATATTTTCTCTCCAAAGCGTGCTTTCTCAAAAGGTAATGGGTTTTCCCGCTTAAGTTCGCAGCTCAAAGTACACAGTTCATCCGTTTATGCGGAGGGCATAGCCTGGATAAAAGGCTTTCGCAGATGTATGCAAAACCGAGCAGATCATACATTTCACAGGTTTACGGGTGTTTTAATTTTGTTTCGGTTTCCCGACTGCTTTTTAAGGCAGTCTGGTCATGTAGAAGCCATACATGTATTTAGTAACGTTCACATTTGTGGAGTAGAGTGGGATTTTTCCTTTATTTAAGATAATATATTGAACGTGGGTAAAATCTCGCTTGAAATGTTGTCATGCAGCTTGCTTCGTATGTGTAACAAATACAGTTATGAATTGACGTATTTTCAACAACTAAGTAATGGCTGCCTAGCCACATATGAAAGCATTTACGCTTGAACCAGCTGGCGAAACTATGACTCTTGAGACGGCGATGATGACGATGACAATGATGGTGATAAAGGTGATGATACACATAATGGAGTCTTAACGCCCTTCGGTACTCTGGCTTGCCAATGCCCGAAATCTATATACCGAGACATTGCAGAAACGCCTTCACTATATAACCGGTGCAATTACTGGGCGCGGAGGGGGCGTTGCCTTGATCACAAAAAGGGAGATAAGTTGTGTCCAGCTTAAAAACATACCACAGCATGAAAGCATTTGGTGTGACGTTAAATATCGAGATTTTTCCATTTTAGTCGGTGTCGTGTACAGGCCTCCCAAAAGCCCAGTGTCATTCGTGGAATCCCTTGCCGTCTACCTAGAGCGCATGCTCCGACCTAATCATAAATTTCTGATGGCCGGTGACTTCAATCTACCTTGCGTTGATTGGGAACAGTTATCAATCTCTGGCTCTCATGATGCTGACAGTGCACACGTTCTGCTTGATCCTATGTTCTTTCATACATCCCACACGTGTCACAGAACTCACCCAATCAATTCTTGATCTTGTTTTTATCAAAGGCTTGTCAGACAACCCTACTGTTGTCTTAACTGAGGGTATAGCTGACCACAAACTTGTACATGTGGACTTAGAAATACAAAAAAACAACCAAGTTACACCCATCACGCAGTCCTTTCTAGATTTTTCATCGGCCGATGACGAATCCGTCTTGGATTGCTTACACCTTTCCCTCGATGAATTCAAATGTGATGATGACGTCATGCTTCTCTGGGACAAGTTTAACTCTGTTGTTAAGTATTGTATCGATAAATTCGTACCGACGCGTAGAAAGTAAACTAAACGTCATAATCCATGGATCACTCGGGAAATCATTCATCTCAAACGTAGAATAAAGCGCATGCGCAAATATAAGCTTCCTCAGAGTACCGAACTCCGCTCTTTAAGGGATGCTTTACTCATCAAGCTTCGCAACGCCCGTGACAAATTTCGTAATCAGACTATGATTACATTCCTAAAAGGCTCCCCAGACAAGTTTTGGCGTTTCCTGTCTGACTCTAACTGTAGTGTTCAACAGCTGAGAATAAACAACAGCGTAAGTTCTAATCTTAATGATATCGTCAGAGAATTCAATGATACATTTTATAAAGCATTCACTCCACCTTTAGTTCTCAGCGCCCATGATAAGTCGTATACGCTATGTACATCTCAATCAATTCCTGACATTTCAATTAGTCGTGAAGGAATTCTTACTATGTTGCTTGATATTGACGTAAAAGAATCGCCTGGAGCCGATGGTTTGCCTAACAACTTTCTTCGACGCTACTCAGAACTAACTTCTGAATTCCTATACATTATTTTTAATGCATCTCTTAAACAGAGCTCTGTACCGAAAGACTGGCTCACGGCCAAAGTAATACCAGTGTTTAAATCTGGTGATAAACTTACTCCTAACAATTATAGACCTATTTCCCTCATAAGCACATGTTGTAAGCTCTTGGAGCATATTATCGCTAATCACATATCTAACCACTTGGAAGCGAATAAATTTTTTGTTGATTTTCAGCATGGCTTTCGTAGAAAGTTTTCAACCTCAACTCAATTGTTATCCATTGTACATGACTTTGCCAGTGCCATTGATGACCGCCTGCAGATCGACGCTATATTCCTAGACTTGTCAAAGGCATTTGACCGTGTGCCACATGCAAATCTAATTGAAATTCTTAAATCACTTGGGTTACCAGAAAATATAGTACATTGTATTCAAGCTTATTTGGCGAATCGTGTTCAATCTGTGGAAATCGATGGTGTGAAATCTAATAGCCTGCCTGTTTTATCCGGTGTACCACAGGGGTCAGTGTTGGGACCCCTGCTGTTCCTTATCTATGTAAATGATATTGCTAAAAATTTGGATCCTAATGTCAAGGTGAAATTGTTTGATGATTGTGTCATTTATTCCACTGTAAGGAGTTCCTCATGCCAGGATACACTTAACAACAGTCTTTGTAAACTCGCGGGCTGGTGCGACGATAGAGGAATGCAAATAAATTTTTCCAAAACAGTGTCAATGACAATAACACTGAAACGAAAACCACTACTTTATACTTACCACATTGGCAATCGGAACCTTGAATCAATTACTTCTGTTAAATATTTAGGCATAACAATTAACAGCAACCTCAAATGGGACACCCATATTAACAACATATGCAACAAAGCTTTCAAAAAACTTTGCTTTCTACGTAGAAAGCTAAAGAAGACCCCTTCATCTGTCAAGCTACAGGCTTATCGTTCCCTCGTACGCCCAGTCCTAGAGTATGCTTCCATAGTGTGGGACCCGTTCATTAAAAAGGAAATTGACAAACTTGAACGAATTCAGCGCCTGGCTGCACGGTTTATTTGCTCTGATTACAAAACATCTTCATCAGTTTCTGGCATGTTAGGCCAACTTGGACTGGATCCGCTCCACGTGCGCCGCAAAATCGTCAGGTTGAAATTTTTTTACTCGTTGTATCATAATGAAACTGGTTTAGCAAATGCCACATATATTACCCATGCTCCACAAAGGTCGTCGCGTACTTTTCATTCTAAAGTAGTTCAGTCATGCTTTGCTCGAACTAAAATCTTTCATAAATCATTTTTTCCACTTACGAGCGTAGAATGGAATCATTTACCGGAATGTGTTGTCGCATGCACTTCTTATGTTTCATTTGAAATAAGTTGACAAAGCATCTTTTGTAAATCCTCTCCTGCTTGGGCAGCATTGCTGCCTGCAGTACTGTGTAAATAAATAAATAAATAAATTCCTTCGCTGAATATATACCCGGATCTTTGAAAGCTCTCCAATATCGGAGCGTGGTGCCTTTATACGCTCTGCTATATCGGACGCGTGTACCTGTACGCTGCGCCGGCTCTACTGCGACGGCTTCGACACGAAAAGTACTCGTTCGGGCCTCCTCGCTACCGACCACGCAGGCCGCCTAACGTTGTCGCAGCCGCCGGCGCTCAAAAACCCTCTGTGAATTCTCCCCAGTAAATTCTATAGCTGTAAAACTTCAGAACGCGTTAGCATGCCTTACAGCATTACCGTCAGCTTGTGTTACTAAATATAGAACGACAGACATCGGTCTATCGCGAATTGAAGGCTCCCGGATGGAGCGGTCAAATCGGGACCTATCACCGGTGAAGCTTTCCCTAACTGTTTTCTATCTCTTCCTAAATGCGTGCTGGGTGGAACCATCGGCGATGTCATTAAGGCTCTGTAGCGTTCATTAGCGATCGCCGTCCATACCCCTGACGGCGCATGTGGAGAGGGGCATCTGTCGGGCTCCCAGCGCCACAATCTCGGCGGCGGTATTTCGAACGATGGTCATGGGCTGGAGCGCGCTTTTCTGCGGAATAGCCTGTTACGTTGCTGCTGTTTATCGAGTGACGAAGAGAGAGAGTAACGTGTGTTGGAATGAATGCGCGAGGCTTACCGCCGTGGTTGCTTAGTGGCTATGGTGTTGGGCTGCTAAGTACGAGGCCGCTGGGTTGAACCCCGGCCACGGCGGCCCCATTTCGATGGAGGCGAAAACACTCCTGCACTTAGATTTAAGTGCACGTTAAAGAACCCCAGGTGGTCAAAATTACTGGAGTCCCCAACTACGGCGTGCTTCATAATCAGATCGTGGTTTTGGCATGTAAAACCCCATAATTTTGAACTACTGGTTACCGCTACTACAACAATGCCGCATTGTCTTTTTTACTTGCGTGCCTATATGTACGTGATCTCTCTCTCTCTTTCTTGCGTGCGCTTTTCTTTTACCTCTTTCTGTCTCCGCTTGTCGCATCTCTACTGCAACGTAGCAAATTGCATGTTTGTCGTACGGTTTGCGCATAATGGCAAAGCCTTTAGCGCAATTCAGTAAGGCAGGGACGTGACAGACACAGGACAGCACTCTCCTGTGTCTCTGTCACGTTCCTGTCTTCTTGAATTGTGCTAAAGGCTATGCCATTATGAGTAAACCGTACCAACTAGCCCAAGAATCAGCCTTGTCTGTCGTACGGCTAGCGTCCTTTCCTTTCCCATCACATTTCCCTCTCCCTCCCTTTCGTTCTTCGCAATCCCACACTCGGGACTTACCTTCCTTGCGCATGCGTAACATTTAAGTGGCGGATGTCGTTGCGCTCGGTCGTGGTCATTGCTGCCGTCGCCACTTGCATGAGCCGATGATGTCTTCTGTAGTCACGGTGTATCCTGCTCTAACAAAGAGACGGAAAATGCGCCGATGATGAGGAGAAGTCGCGCAAACTTGCGAAGTCATGCGGCGAAACATCGGCGTGGTCGAGGTGCGGATGGAATTCGTGCGTTTAGCAATATGGCCGTCCTGTCCGCAGTCTCATTTTCTTCTGTACCCAAAGAAATAGCACGTCTCCCAGCACACCGATGTCGAATGCACTCGGTTCGCTAGCTAGTCCGTATACCGATCAAAGCTGCGCACCAATTGTCGCACGCGCGTCGCATAGAACCGTGTCGAATACGATGGGGCTGGTATCGTAAGCGCCTTCTGAGGTGCGTCCTGTTTGCTTTCGGCGTTATTCGCAGCTTCAA
Source organism: Dermacentor variabilis (assembly GCF_050947875.1). Lineage (NCBI taxonomy): Eukaryota > Metazoa > Arthropoda > Arachnida > Ixodida > Ixodidae > Dermacentor > Dermacentor variabilis. Next base: position 4,313,971 of record NW_027460335.1, read on the forward strand.
ACACAGTTGCTCGGCCTAGTAGAACGTGTTGCTGAGGCCAGTTGGTTCGTACTTGTACTTGAGTTAGCGCTTGCCTTGTGTATACTTCCTTGTCTCGTCTATAGGGCATGCGCTTGTCAAACCTGCAAGTTATTCAGCCTCTGGCCTTAATTGGGGCTGCCGGTGGCACTGGGTAGACAAGTGGTCGGCTCTGGAATTTAAGGATTGCGTCACCGCCGACACGTCTGCCAACCTCAAATGGTCTTCACGTCATCTTTTGGCTTAGCAAATTTGTGACGTAAGCAAAGGTGGCCTATACGTTTTCTACCCAGCTTGACATACTAAGACCTATATTATATTGAAATCGTGCCTTCAGATCGACCTAGTTGCAACTTGCCGCGGAGTTCAGCACTCACTGCTTTACTGCTTATGTACAGTCGGCCACAAACGCTTACGGGACATGGGATGCGCGGAAAAGCTGACTTCCCGCGAAGCCTGAGCACAGAGCCTCTACTTCAGTGTTTGAGTCTGCAGCAGTTCCTGCGACCTACACAGCGATTGGTTAAATTTGATGGGCCAGAGCACAAATTCGCATTTCTCGATGAACTCGGACATGTCCAGAAAAAAACTTCTTGGCCGACTGTAATTCTCGTTGCTTCTATTTTCGTGGCTTCTGTATATCCGTGCTCCGTTGGCCGGATCATCTTATACCGTCAGCGTCCCTCACTTATATTGTCTTTCTGGGATTCACCCTTTCACTTCTTCTGCATAAGTTCACTTAAACTCGTAAGTGCTGATATTTCTTGCTTGGAATTTCTCCAGGTGCAACTAACTTCCCTATCGGAAGCGACTGCTTTCCCTACGGCATTGCTGGGCCACTGTTCCTTGTATCTACCGTTGGCATACGAGCTTCGCGGTTGTCACCTTGTACGGCGCACCATCTCGAAACATGTCTCCAATTCTTGTTTGTCCTAGCCCCAGAGGCACTGTTTCCTAGTGCCTTTCGCGGCAATAATAAGGACGATAATGTTCTCTTCTTTCTTTAACTGAGGTGCCAGGACTGCTAAATTCAGGCTCTTTACCACATTCTCAAGAAACCCAGGGTCTTTGTAAAGCCTTCGCACGAAAATAATGGGCACATAAAGGTCGAGATTTAAGGCCCCGTTAAGGCCATTCTGCTCAGCGGCGGTTTCTAGCTGGTCTCGCAAGAAAGCCAAGTGCGCGCTCATTTTCTCTGACATAAGCCCTCAGAACGTCGCCGTACCTTTATAACGGCACCGCATCGTTATAACGCGTTTGCGCCTGCTGGCTGCGCTTAAAGAACAAAACTGGGACTCTAAACAGAATACGTGGTGCGGTGAACGAGAAAGATGACATTAACGCAGCCCTTTATAGGCAGAGAAATGAGCCATTAATCTCACAATCTCGGCGAGGGTAGGTCATGCGCCGCGGTCATTTCTTTGTTTCCTGTCGTCTCATACCTTCGCTTCGTATAGGTAGACTTGAGAGCGAGGACACACACCGTTTCATCTAGCTGCAGAGGAACCGTTTCTGTGCGCTTTTGTCTCCTTCCGCACGACGGAGTGGCCGCGGCCCGGAAGGAGGAAATATATGACGTGGGGCCTTCCGGAAATTACCGGATCTCGAATGGCGCCCTAACTCCCCCCCCCCCTCAACCGCCCGCCCCCCCAAACTACCGCCCCTTAACGAAGCAGTTATTTCCCGATGTTTCTCAACGCCACGCTCCAAGTCTGGTCTCCGAGACGCTAACCGCGCCGCAGCTGAACCTGCTGGCTTTCCACTTCTATTTATATTTCCTTCAAACTTTACGCTGCTTTTATTCACATTAAACTCTTTCTCTGTTTTTTTTTTCGCAACAGTATTCCTTTTCGTTAGCTTCTGCGCTGGTCTCGCTAGCGTAGCGGAATTGATTTCCTTAGCGCAAGCGCGTCTAATTAAACCAGCTCGCTATTTATACTGGTAGACAGTGTTTTTTCCAGAAGAGCCAGGGCAGGGTGTTCAAAAAGGGCCACGCAAAGAAAGAAGAGCATTGAGTGAAGAATCAATTTTCGCGGGTCCTTGTTAAAGGCGTAGTAAGGGGTAACGAGCTTCCGTTTCTTTTTTTCTTTTTCGTTATCTGTATAGTTCTTTTTTCGTTGCAATCCCCGCCTGTCGCTGTTTACTTCTGTCTTGCTGGTCTCCGAACGAGGCAAGGCAGCCATCTCATACCACGTCTCCGTCTCTCTTTATTTCCATTTTTTAATTTTCGTCTGTTAGTCTCTTTCTGTTTTTATTTCCTTTTTTTTTAGTTTTCCTCTGTTACTCCCTTCTCGGTTTCTAATTTCCTCGAGAATTACGGGTGGTTCGGAAACGGCAACACTGTGTCTGATGTTGTTTGCTCCTTCCGAGTGCGGCACCGAGAACGACAGTTGAAGACTTAATTTTGCTGCGTGGTGAAGAACGCGAGGTAGGAAACTGGAGTTTCGCAATGTTCTGGCCCTTTGGGAATTGTATGAATTCATCGGGCCTTGTCATTTTGCGACAGCAAGGAAGATTTGCAATAATAATAACAATACTAATAGAAGAAGGAAAGATGGCGATAGGCTTAGCGACGGTCTTATAGCAATGATGAATCTGAGGTGTGGTTCTTCTACCGATTACCTTTTACCTCGTAATTTTTCTTCATGCGCGAGACTCCATTTTTGTTAATTTCCTAGTAAGGCTGACATTTGGTGAGTTGGCGTAGATTCGTGTGTTAGGTTAGGCTAGGTTAGGTCATGTTAGGCTAGGTTAGGTTAGCTTAGCTTAGCCCAGTAGATGGGGACGCAAAAAAGAATACGCAGCTTCCATTCTGTGGAAGTCGACGTTATTGTAAACATCTTGCAGATAGTTAAGGATATCTAGCATCCTTCGGGGTTTGCGCAAAGTGTTACCACAAGGGCCAACATGTTTGTGCATAAGACGAACAATATGGCACGTGTGACGGGAGCGCGTCTGTGGCGACAGCAGCAAGGCGAAGTCGCGACGACGATGGCCGACGGTGTCACGACTGTACTCCGGTGAAGAAACGTTCCAGCTAGGGCCGATCCCAAAAAGGCACTGCAACATTCAGCCACTCATCCGAGCCAGCATTCAGTGTAACAGCTTGTTGCTATGCGACGTGACACACACGAACGGCAGTGGTAAGCAGTGGTAAGCTTCGTGCGTTCCCTTCTTGTAGCTGCGGCTCAGTGACAAACTGGTGCCCGTGCTCGGATTTTTCCAAGCGAATTGTTGCTGTACGACGTGATCCACGTGCTATTCGCCTGGGGGCACTTGTTGGCACGAAAGTAGTATGCCTTAATTAAAGGTATCCGCGGCCTAATGGGCAGTGCCCCGGGATATTGCGCTGGATGAGCTTGGTTATGATGCCACAATTGGACATTTTGTTTGTTTGTTTGTTTGTTTGTTTGTTTGTTTGTTTGTTTGTTTGTTTGTTTGTTTGTTTGTAGTTGAAGAGGCCTGAAATGATGCGTATAACCTGCATACCGCAAGGTGCCACACTCAATGCAAATAACGCTGTACATTAAGATTTAATTGCTAGATTTACCGTCTTAATTATGTACAATCTGTTACGAGCGACGCCGTAGTATAAGGGGCGTCGAATTACTTGAGCGATTTTTTTTTTGCATATATATATTGAGAGAGAGAAAGAGAGCGCCCTCATAATATATGTTATTGAATGACGTTCGTGCACCAATGAATTTATCGAACAGTCAGATCGATCAAACCGAGAGCGGCATCGATCAACTCTACCACATTGAATGCGCGCCCGGACGCCCAGCTGATCTCCGCTTTTGTTCGCCACGCCTACGCAACCGCGCGCTGAACAGCCGCTCATCGATCCGCTTCAAGCGAGGTGCTTCGACGACTTGCTCCAAATATTGGCCGGCCGCCCGCTGTGTCGCATCCGGGTTTTATAGCTCGTTCTACATATTACTTTATTTTTTCACCTCACTTGAGCCAAAGTCTCCTTTCCTCCACGTCACTTGTTTTAAGAAAACCGCCGTTCGAGCCATCTGGAATCCGTACCGTCAGCCGGCATCGATCTACTATACAATCGCGCCATGCGGGGCAGCACGCGCTCCAGCGCCGCCCGGGTTTGATTTATGGCGGACCCCGTATTTATACGAGCTCCCCCCTTCTTAGTATTCGCGCGCTCTGCATTTTCTTTCTTTCTCCTTCCACGTCTTCTTGGCTGCGTTGCCTTCTCTCCCGCACACCTCACTCCGAACGTGCCCGATCGCAATTCCTTTGCGAGCCGTTAATGATAGATTCCTCCCGTACACCACGTTCCCTCGGGGGATCGCAAAAAAGATGCGGGAAAGCTGCTCCCTGGAAGAAAAATGAGAGACTGCCCAATGCCGAGCTCACTTCTTTCTACCTGCCCGGTGCCTCGACCATTCCTGTGCAGATCATATTGGGCCGCCGAGTGTTTATATACTCGACGGCAGGGAAGAAACTGGTACGTGCGTGTGTACGTACTTGCGTGCGTTTCGAGTTCACCTTCTGTCGTTTTATTGCTATTATTATTATTTTTTAATTCACTTAGCCGTCGCTTCCGGCTTTGCCGAGCAATAGTTGCGCCGCCTGCGATGTGTCATTCTGCCCCGCGCAAGCTCACCCGGCGGAGTGCTGTTCTTTTTTCCCTCTGCGCATATCTTCCTCGATCATCGTAATGGAGTGCACACGGAATGCGGTGGAATGGAACGACGATGCCTCTCTGGTCGGGATGGCGCCTGTACCGCTTGCGGGAGGGATTGTTTGTACATCTGCGACAGGGCGGCTGGCTTCGTACACGGAGTGATTGTTTCCTGTAACTCCCGCTGAAATAGAGAGGACAGAATTAGGCCGGGTAGTGGTATACGCAGACTTATAAGAAATAAGAAATGCGCGTAGTGAAGGCGTAAACGTATTTCTGGAATGGCATGTGTAACCTTGCACCTTTCATTTCACCGGGAAGAGTGCAGCGAACCTTGATTTCTTTTTTCAGACATGACCGAACAGCGGTGCCGGCCTTAAGCGGATAGTCCTTGCCAGGGGGTGCACAAACCTGCAGTCACGGCGCACTATCGAAGCGCGTGAAAAAAGAAAAATCAAATCTCGCTCCGTCATGCGGGAAACGTGCAGCGTCAGAGATCTTTCGGGCCTGACGTATGCCTACTACGTGCGGAAGCGTCGTAAGAGTACGGGGCGGTAGGTGAGGGGAAAGAGGGCACGTGACCGCGGGACCACCCGGCCGTGTGTTTCACGGCGTACAGTGAGAGCACTGCGCATGCTCCGCAAGCCACCTTCAGTGGACGGCAAGTCTGGCCTTTCGCTGTACAAGCGATGACGTGGAGAACAACTTGCCTTTCGCGAAACAACAGCAGGTGTACCACTTCGCAAAAGCTTCTGTTATCCGAAGGAAACGAGTGACAGCGCTGGACAACGGGGCGTGACTGAGACCGTGACTCAGCTCTTCGTCTGTCACAGTCACGTCCCGTTGCTCAGCGCTGTTACTCGTTTTCTTCAAACACTTGCCAACTAGCTCAAATTAGTTCTTTATTACTTTAATTATCCATTTCAATATAATTTAAGCTATGTCATTCTTTATATAGTGTCGCTTCCATCTCTTGCATTATTCTTAAATTGCGCTTCTCGCAGCCTCGTCCAAATACCCTAAGCCGCTGGATCTTCGCCATTCTCCCGTAGAGAGTGAACGCAATTATTTGTCGAAAAAACAGAGAAGCCTACAAGATTTCCCTGTCTTTCTTTTTGTTGTTGTTATTATTACTGCATGATATTTAGACGGCGTTGGCGCCGGCAAGCACGTGCGGGCCACTCATTTTTCACAGAGGACGAATATATACTAAATACTAATAATAACAAGCCGGCATTGAACAAAAGAAACGCAACAAGAACGAAATAGTCCGACTTGAAGTTAGGTAACATAAATGCACCATATACAGTTCCCAAAAGACATCACATAAAACACTGGAACGTAAGAGACATCTCTCATAAATGAAGAAAGACAACTCGCGAAAGAGGTCACATGCACTTTAAAAATGTTTACTCCCTTAAGGGTGCTTTCTTGTCGTAGCACTCTTACCGTTAGGGCCTTACAAAAGTTTATAGAGGACGACAACGGAGCTCTAACTAGACGTGCGATGACAGAAGGCGTAGTTGAAAACTACGTAATCATTCTGACAGCCTTGGACGCACAGAAATATCCGACAAGAGAATTTCACAGAGAGAGATATGAAACTAGATATGCATACCTTCCATGCTCGTTACTTCGACAGCCGCAGGGTCAGTTCATTTTCGTTTTGCTACAGGTATTATCTACAGGAGTGGTGGTGAACTGTGGCATGATCTTTGGTATCGAAGACAGCGAGAATCGAGATTCGATACATAAATTACAACTTTAGCCTTCTTGTCGGTATATACAAGGAGATAAGCCAGCATTTGACATTTCGCTCGATTTGCTGCATTTTTGAAGAATGTGAGGATATTGCTTGCTTGTGAACTATGAAGAAGGACGTTTTTTGCTGAACCATATGTCGATAGCTCTTGCGCATCTGCACGTCTCGCGCAGTCTTGCGCTTATCAAGGGAGGCCAAAGAAGTCAAAAGCACGCACATTGTACTCCACGAAAAATTTCTGCGGCTTGAAGACTCTTGTACTCTGCTTGGCTAAGCTCTAAACGTGCGTTGAACCGTGGCACGTAAGAAAACCAGATTTCGCCTGTCACTTACAACCGCGGTTACCACACTCTGAGAAGGCGACGGCATCCGTTAGTGACCGCAGTGTAATGACCACTATAAGTCCTGCAGCTGAACTCGTTCACATTCCTCCTCGCGGACATCTCTTCAGTTCTTTGTGTTTATCTAGTTTATCGAGTTTTATTATCAAGTTTACAAAACGGCGGATTAGGGAGCGTCACCAGAAATGCCGATTCAACGTAGCCCCTTGAAACAACTTCAGACGTGCAAGCGTCTCAGTCGAGGTGGCCATTATTGCTAGCACATACCTATCCTCTATCCGCGTTCTCGCACACAACGCAACTCGTGAGCCATAGCAATCAGCTAGTAGGTTGCGCCAATTGATGTATTTATTCCAACAATCGTGCTAACTATTGAGCCCCGTTAAAGTATTATATGCTAGAGCCATATCCTGCCGAATCAGTAACCGTTATCATCTTTTGCAGCGAAGCTGTATATGGCAAGCCGATTTGTCCATCCGTCTGTCGCCTGTACGCCGAAAACTGCTCCGGCGCAACTCTAACTGCATGCGTGGAAAAATAAAGAGAGAGGCGCGCGATTGGCTGCGCCAGAAGTGACGTCGTTGCTCTCCATTGAAGTCGAGTGCGCGCGCAGAACTTTCTCTCCGGCTCCGAAATGGGCAGGCCGCGCGTCATACGTACTCCTGAGGAGCAGGCAGCTTTCGATCAGCAACGCCGCGAGCAGAACCGGGAACAAGCTCGTCTACGGCCTGTTGATGCTGCAGCTCGGACACAAGAACGGGCTCGTGCAGGCGAGTGCAAGCAGCTGCGTACCGAGGATCGGGCAGCCTACTGATCCGTCGTTTAATAATCCGTCGGGATTGACCGAGTAATAAACACCGGGCCGCATGTTAACCTATCTGTACGGAATACTTGGGCGGTTATTTCTTTCTCTCTTTTTTTGCTTCAGGTTTGATGCGAGTGCAGACGCGTTAAAAAAATATCGCTTCGGGTTCGGGTTCACTTTCGCCCCAAATTGCGGTTCGGGTATAGTCTTCAATTCGGGTTCTGGTTCCGCTCGACACCCTGCTTTCAATACTTTTTTTTCCTTTCTTTATATATCGTCTGGTATAAGCACGTATATTGGCAACAAGTCTGGTGGATACATTCTTCTCGGAGTAAATACAGGAGAGGAGAAACATTTTCTTGTGTGTTCTTTGGTACCAAACTGTTAAAGGATTTGCAGATCTGGGATAGCATTTGCGTAAACAATGGAAACGTGTTTTTTTTTTTGTCTCCTTAAACCACTTCGCTTCTGCTGTGTTTAGAGCTGTGCTTGTCACCACTGCAAAATGGCGCATGTAGTTAAGCCGGTTTGTGCATAGCAACTGCATCACATAAGCATTGTATTCGAGCTGTCGAAATTGGTATCTTCCCACACGATCCACGAACACGCTCTAAACTTTAATAATATCTGCGACAAGAACAAGGAAAGATTCACAAGCAGGCGGAAAGCACACCCTAAATTGAATAGTGCGCCTGAAACGCCTCCGGATAGTTGAGTTACCGCTATCCCACTGCCGAGAAGAGGCGGCACTCGTACCACCTAGAACAGCAGAAACGCGGAAGGCTAAGCGGGAAGCCGCGTAGCGTTGACACCCGTACCGGTATCCCTAAACGCCCTAAACTGTCCCTTCGCTCTAGAGCGCGGGAAGCGCACCACGGCGCTCGCCTTCCGGCAACGAAGCCGCGTGGCTGCCGACCACCGAAGCCCGCGTGTCTGAGCGGCGTGCCAAGAACCCCCCGGCAGGAGCGAAATGAGTCCGCCCCGAACGCTGGCCCGCCAATCGATACACGGGAGCGGAGCGGGCTTCGGTAAAAAGGGCTCTCGGCACGAGACGGAGGGCCGAGCGCGGTCGCTTTTTCTCCCATCTCCCAAAGTTGTCCGCGCCTTTTGTCGCGTGCGCCCGAAACGCCCGGCGGGAATAGCCGACGCCGTCGACGCCGCCGCCCTGCAGGGCTTTCTCCTCCCCATCGCCGCCGGCGAAGGGTTCTCCACGAGCCGACAGCTGATCCGGAACGCGCGTAGACATCTGCGTGTTCGCGCGCGACCTGACATCTCGCACGGCCAACCCAGTCTTCGGGCACGCTGGTCGCGCGCCGGTTCGGTGGACGTCGTTCCTAAGCGTCGTGGAGCCTGGCAACCACCGCGTGTGCTTGACGACGTCCCTGCTCAAGACTGACTTCAGTTCGGGCTGCGCGCTTGCCTCGCTAGTGAACTCATCCTGCTGCCCACGCCGGTGGTCGAAGACACCTCGGACGTGCGTCGACTCGCCAAGTGCTTCCTCCGCCGAGTCTCCCTCCCGATTGTCAGCGGGGCCGCGCCCCGAGGTCCGAAGCCTGTCGACCGGGTGCGCACGAAGCGGTGCTTGCTGGCGGACTCGTGCTCGGCCTCTGGAGTTTTTTACGGTTCCTCTGCTTCGGCCGTGCAGTGGTTGCTGCTGGCCCCGACGATCGAGAGCGCGCGCGCGACGCAACACGTGAGCTGAACGTGACCATCCGGCTGGCGGGCTGCGTCCGGGGAACAGACCTTCGTCAGCGTCGTCTCTCCACTCGCGTTTTCATTCGTCCTTGGTCGGTGTGCGTGCTTGGTTTTCTGATGTCTCGTTTTCCGCAGGATCATAAAGGAGTTGGCGGTTATCTGGTCCACGCGAATTGAGTGTTTCACGAAACGCTGAGCACGTCGCCAACGAGCGCGCCTTTCCGGGATGTACTAGTGAGGAGGTGAGAGGGTAGTGGTATGACCTTTGCCGTCGCCTTGGTATTCCTTCTCCACGTGCTGTATACGTGCTAAAGTCGGATTTCTATTTCTCTAGAATGCGATGAACAAAAAAGAAGGAAATCATGAATGTCGATATGCTCAGCAAGGGAGCGTTGCCGATTAAGTAGAGTCGCATTTAGCTTTGTCCTGTCTGGTGCCTTGTGGGTTTGCAGAAAATAAAATGTTTCAGTAAGAGTGGACTTCAGTGTTGACAGGAGAGCTGCGGCAATTGTCAACATATGAGGAAACCTGGAGACTATTGAAAGAACGACGAGTACCATAGGAGCTCAATAGTGTAACTGCAGTCCAGTATTCGGTTTGTGCGGTGTAGAAAAGTAACTCTGTCCTTTCTCTTCGTTCCATCTCTCCTATATCCTGATCATTATGTTCGGCTCTTCCACGGCTCAAGAGATCGATGTTAACAAAAGTTAGGCAGACAGGAGCAGTGGGGTCCTTTTATTTTTCGGGCAGTCCTCGAAGGCACGACTCGATGTTATTTCGGAGGTTGGCGACTCCACAGGTTTAAGAACAGCGAAAAACATCGGATTGTAAATCAAGACGCTGAATCACCAACACTCCTCTTTTTCTTGGAAGGCCACATCTGTCTGCGAAAAGAAATAGCGTTAATACAACACCTGCTCCTCCGATTACAGTGCTTAAGAGAGGGCTGAAATTATTACTCATCCAAGTGTTCATCCTTGACATAATTTCAAATCTTTCCTTGTAACTTCCTGTCACTTTGAGGTACGTGCAGTCGTTGTCCAGCCAACACCTCAGCTGCGTTCGTGTTCCTGGTGAGCGTATTAGAATCTTCTCCCTTCGATATAAAAATTGCTACCCTAGGCACAAGTTCAATACTGAAAGCAGTGCAGAATGAAATCGCACATGGCTCTAGTTACCTCCCTATCGCTGCCTTCAGCTGAAGTTGGTCTTAGAGTGCGCTTATTTGTTCTCGCTTTTGGCGTTTACACAGGTGGATGTCTGAATCTTTCGCCATGCCAGCCGACGTGGATGCTAAAGTATGCGTTACAGTGCTGTAATAATTGCTCTTGCATTCCCACCTCCAACTCAGAAGTAATTTCCTTGAACGTGAAGTAAAAGGTAATTTATGTTCCGGCTGTCGCATTCACAAAGGTTTGCAGACGTCAGGATACTGTGACTAAGCGAGCTTTACCTTGTGATGTCACCGTCGATATAACAGTCTTTGGTGTCCTTGAAACGCGTGTATATCAAGTTCTATACCTTTGCCATGGATAATACTGCCTTGTGTAACTAATATTGTTCACTAATCGCCTTCATTATATTCCAGTTCTCGCAGTAGTTCCTGCTAACAAGCTATTGACCATGGCTATTAGAAATAATGTGCTTGCCTTGAGCAGTCTGTTGCGTCGTCCTTCGTGTAAACATGTCTATTGCTGTAACCCCTTCGTGTAACCGCTTATTCAGGAAAGAGTAATAATTCCACGTTGGTTCTTTTAAAGAAATATACAAGTTCGATAAAAGTTATTACCACACGGCAAGCATCTTAGATTCACAAAGTTGGTTTCACTGTGATATTGGGTTGCATAGGTTAAAAAAATTGTAAATCGAGCACTTGCTTTACCTTCCCAACCCTCCTTTTTCATGCACGAAAGTCGTCATTGCTTTAAGAGTTTAGGTCGATGCTTATATTGATCGCATCAAATCAATGCACAATCTTATTTAAATTGCTGACGCGTTATTTGATATAGGTCCATTCGTCATGCGTCCCCTACTACCCTGGCCTCGTCTGGCGTAAACATTGTTTTCATTGTCTGCGCTCGTGTAAGTTACCTTCTGTGAAGACGATGCGATCTGCGAATGCAGTCCAAGTGCGCAGATGTTGCTCAACGTGAAGCCCAAGTATCTGAAGAATTTTTCTGAACTGATTACTGTTCACTTTTGTTCCGTAGTTGCGAAACCATGATTACTGTGGCAGCTGTTCTGGAGAACCCGAAGATGCGAGCGCGTGGAAAAACCGGCGAGCTACTGTTCTAACTATTATTTCGTTTCAGCAAGAGTTAGTTTCGTCGACATTTTTCATCACGCCACTGCGTCAGTTCTTAACGTCTTTCTCGCTTCTTGCGTGAAAGCTCCGCGCTGTTTTATTAGGCAACAGGTGGTTGAAGTATATATCACAGTGGCGAGCTCCGAAATCCTGCTTTAGACTCAGTTTTTGTGGTTCTAGAAAGCATCGAAAAGAAAAGCTGTAATTTAGCTGCGAGCAGCATTTATTACGAAGAGATCCGCGCACAACTGAATGCTTCAGTAGCAGAATAGCGATTTTATATCACCCGCGGCATTTCACATTCTCTGGCAATTTTGATATCAACGTCAGCACTCCACATTGTCGACGTTCTTTTTTGGAACAAATATTTATATTCCCTCGTACCCATTCCGGCTTTTCGAACGGAACGGTCACTTCTCTTTACTTCCGTCTTGTTACTTCAACTTCGCCTGCTTCAGCTTAATAGCCAATATTTCAGTGTGCTTGCCTTTCGCCTCGCGTGCTGTTACCTGCCTTCCTTGAGAGCTTGCTTCCAGTCCGCGCCTTTTGCTATACGTTTTCTACAAACTTTTCGCCTGTGATCGTTCTTCGTGAACATTTCCGCGCTGCCCAAAACATTTCCGTGCTATACCCACCTGTGGCCCGTCTGCAACACGAAATGGGCAACATCCGGTGGTGAACAACGCTTATCGCTTCGCAAGATGCATCGGTCCAGGCGTTACGACCACTACAGCAGGTGAGCCAAATTTTATTGCGATAGCAATTGTGCTGACACTTCCAGGCGCATTTCCGCCGCCGGCGTCGGCGTCGCCGTAATGTTCCGTATAAAGTGGAAATGTTGTTGAAGTATTGACGTTTCTTTGAACTTCGCCGCAGTCAAGCATTGATATAGTGATTTGCCCTTGTTATGCTCGGAACAGATGGCAGCACTGCTACATATTCAGCGCGTACATGCGTTTGCTCATGAAAGGAAACTGTACAATCGCGAACACTATGAGATTGAACCTATTTTACCACGTTCAAGAGTGCACGCCCAGAGGCCTGGCCTGCGTCATGATGGCAGTAGTCGTCGCCGCTTTCGCGGCGTGTTTGGGTTCAAGGCGGCATTTAGAGAAATGTCTAGGCCAGCGCCACAGTGGCTTTCTTGAGTGAATTCGAAGTGGAAGTGGGGATGTGCATCCTCTCACTCCCTCAGCTATTATAGAATATTTGTTATTATCACCTCTCTGCTTTTTGATCTCGAGGGCTAATGGGAATTTGTCATGGCACAAACACAACACGCTACTTACCGTAATCACCGTTCAGCCCACTAAGGATCGCTACTTGACAAACACTACCGGCATGCATCGAGGCAGTGGGGCGGAAACTCGTCTCCAAATAGGTCTAATTTACACCAGGTGTGTGGATTATAACTTGACATGTTAATTATAACAAGTAGATTTCCGTTGAGCGTCTAGTCCCGTTGAATAATTTTGTGCAGGCAATGTCTGTTGAGCCGCTACGGTCTCTTGGAAGCAGTCTAGCAGTTCCCTTTCGTTTTACTCCAAAGGGTATGTGTTTAAATTGCCTCTTCAGTAGGTAAACCCCAAGATAAAGCATCAGCATCAGAGTTGCTGATAAATATCGTGAAGCTTAGAAGGTGTGTTCGATAGATATCGGGACACATTTGCTTGAGTCAATGTTGCAAAATAATTAAAGCGAGCAAAAATATCCTGAAGGAAAGAGTTGGGCGTTTCTTCACGGCCTTAGTACATATTATGTAGTGCGTTATTGTGTTCACATATTCATATTCGATATTCATTGATTACATTGAATTTAACAAACGGCACAGGAACCCAGCGCTTTATTATTACGATAGGTCATTATCGTACAACAATCAAATCCTAACTGATAATGATGGTTTCCGGAGCGATTCAACTTTGTATTTACAATGCCCTTTCAGTTACGCAATGCAGAACGGATTCGTACCTAGAGGGAGCTCAGGTGTCTTGCGCATTCCTAGAAATGATTTCATGTGTGCGGCACGTGAAATATGTATGTGTAAGCTTTCAGACATGAAGCTCGCGGACGTAACAGCATGTTGCCAGGCCAACTGCAAAATGTTGAACTGTTCCTTGCTAGGAACGTTTAACAAGGCTGATGACGCTAGCATTGCGTTCAGAATAAGTTTTACAAGGACACTGTGTATACAAAAACTGTGCAGCGTGCACGATTGGTAAGACGGTTTCTGCGAATGTGTTCTTGCGCCTTGATACGCTCAGCATTTATTTATTTATTTATTTATTTATTTATTTATTTTAAAGGTTAAGAACAAGCGCAATATGTCCCGTGCTTCTCCTCAACGGCCTGCTGCGTCTCGTCATAGTAAATGAGCTATTCCTTGAAAAAAAACTTGGGCTTATCTATACTGCAAAAGTAACCGCACCTGTGAGTGAATTCAAGGTTCCGTGATTATAAGTCAAAAACCTGCTCAAGCCTGCTCAAACCTGTACGTCAAAAACCTGCTTCAAAAAACCTGCTCGTCGCCCGTTTGCCCTTCTTTTTTTCTTTCTTATTTTTTTTTTCAAAGACAGCATCGCCTTTCGCGTCGTGCTTCCGCACCGTCTCGTATCTGCCAGCCACCAAGGGAATCGCAGGGCTGCCGCCGAAGGCAATCACCTCCGCCATGCGATGTCGAGAATCGCCACGCGGTTTGCCCGCTCGTGTAATGGCAAGCCTGCCTTCGTCGCTCAAGCATGCGGCTCGTATTCCGTCGTGCGAGAACCGCAGTTCGCGCCTCGCTCACACACGCAACCCCTCCCCTTCGTCTTCCTTCCTCTCTGCACCATGACGTCGTCGTCGACAACGAAGACAACACTCGCCACGCGCCAGGGAGGCGTGACCCCGAGCGTCGTGTTTTATCTCTGCCAAGCTCCAGTGCGACACGGAGGCTGTTTACATATCGGGCTTAGTCATATTTACATACACGTCTCGCAGAGCCTAGGTTCGTCGCCCTCCGCGCATGTACGCGGCTTTCTCGGAAGGAGCCGCTGAAAGTTGCACGTCTCGGCGAAACGCACAACGGAGACGACGCGAACAAACGCTACGCGATTTGAGACACCGTCTTCTCGCGAGCGCTCTCGGTGATCCATTGGTGTCGGCTTCCGTCTAAGCCTCGGTCGACTATCAGCCGCCACTCACGCCATGCATGTATGTGCGAAGGGCAAGAAAGGCACTATACGATGCCTCGCAGACCCATCCATCTAAGCCATGTCGTTCGACAGGGGCGGCCGTTACTCTGCCCCTGTTCCCCCTCCCCTTTTCCTTCTCTATCTCTCTCTCTCTCTCTCTCTGTTTTTTGTTTTATACGCTGTCCTCTGTCTGTGTCGTTGGCCGCAGTGTGAAAGGGCATCTCGTTACACGGCGGCTGAGAAGACAAGAAGCGGTGCCATTTTTTTTGGAGCAAGAACGTTCAACGCTGGGCGCGCTTTCGTCGCATCACTAATGCATGAAAGGCTTCCCTGCTCTCGCTGAATATTGTAATGCGATCCACAGCCCGTTCTGTTGCAGCCGCTGTCTTGCCTTGTCCGCTGACCGGGATGTATCTGGCGTGGACGTCTCGAGGCCACGGTCGTGTATGCATGGGTCCCCCTCGCGGGACATCCGTAGCGGCGCTTCTCTTTCATTGCGCGCGCTTACGTTGATGGGTTTGTCTTTGCTAGGCGAGCAGGAAAACGCGACAGTTCTCTTTCTGTCGGAGCGGTACGACGGCGAGCACTCTGGGCGCTCGGCCAAGATACGCTGCTTGCTGTAGGGATGGACGGAACAGCCCGTCCTTTACCCTGTACATCGCCAGATGTTCTTCACCATCCATTATGGCTAGTTTCTTAAGCCATTGCTTTTGCGAATAGTGCACGGTGCTAGAGAAAGGGCCATTTCTGAGGTCATGTTCTTACAACTCGTGTACTGATTACTTCACTTTGGCTCCTTTCTGCTTCATTTTTTTTTTTTGTCCAGCTGTGTCCACGAGGCACTGTGAACGCGTATAGATTACAGTGTTTACAGTAACGATCTTTCAGCTACGGTTTTCGGATGGCTGTCTCCTTAGGATTGCGCACGCAAGAATAAAGCGCTACCTGATGGCACTGCCAAATGCACGGAGGCGAGGCCTATAGTCCACCTAATGGACTGTAGGCCTCAACTGATTGGCCAGAGCTGTACCAGCGAAGAGGAGACTGACTGGGTGCGCCTGCCTCCTTTCGCTGATAAAGCTCCAGCCAAGGAGCGACGGTCAAAATGGACAGTCTACTATAGGCGGACTCTTACAGTATACGCTCCGCCCCCCCCCCCCCAACCCCTTCCCTCCAACCCAATAAAAAGCGCACACAGACTTTCTCTCTGCTCCTTCTTTCGCCGCCCTGTGAGGTAGCGCTTTCTTTAATCAATTGTGAACTAATTATCGCATCAGTCACGGAACGTGCGGAACTATATTGCAGCTAATAAGCAACGATGCACACGCCCTCACAGTAAGTTATTTGAACGGTCCATAAAAATTTTATATACGTCTTTCTGTGAAGTCTCTAGACAGTCTAAGGACTGTCTTGGGGTCATATTGCCTTGCACTTTCCTATGTCTTATTTATCAGCTTTGTATACAAGCACCCATGGTTCACTTACACCACATATACCAACCAAGAGAGATAGACCCGTTGACGGCATTTCGCTATAGACTGCAAATAAACTTTACACAGTCGAAAGGACAACTCTGTAAGAAGTAGAGCTGTCCATAAGGAATCTGACAGTTCATAGAATAATTTCGTTTTTGCAATCGCCGACCAAATACCTTGACCACCTACAGAGTCGTGTTTGAACCACGCCGCAAGCACGTGCTCGGCTCGCTTGAGAAGTCACAGAAACAAGTTGGCGCTGCATTTCTAATTTTCATTTAGTTTTAACCTTCCATAATGCATGTCCCACACCTAAGCGCCTATACTATATACTTAGAAATCCTGTTTCTACTGACTGAAATCGGGGTACGAAGCTAGAGGTCAAGCGGATACCACCTGCCTTTGCCCTTTTTTTCAGGCCCGGATGGATTGCTGGTTGCTTCTTTTTGTTGTAGTTCTCTATAATGGAAAAAGCGTAAGTCCAAATTAGCTGTTTCCTTTCAAGAAAAAATAAAGTTGTGCGAAAAACGAGAAAAAGCCATTAAGGAGCGGTGCAAAGATTAGATATCTTCGTTGCTTTGGTTTGATTTTTGTTATTGTTATCTGTACATTTGGATCTAAGAGACAGAGGATATACAGAAATTACATTTGGCAACCGCAGTGTGGCAGGACGTTGCGTCGAAAAAAAAAATGTATTTTATAGCGGTTGTGACCTTACGCTTTTATTAGACTGTTTGTTCAATGCCTCAAGGGTCTCCACACAGCTCCCTAACTCCGAAACAAAGAACTCAGCTTCAAAAACGTTCTCAACAAATTCAAACACTAGGAAGTTGACAACAAAGTCGTAATATTCACTTCCTGTTTCAAGACAACTACCAATGCAAGCACGTCTCCCCTCCTTCTGCTTCTACTTCTACTTCTTCTTACGCGTAAGGGCCGACATCTTCTTGACCAACGGCCCATTTTTTTCTTCATGAACTAACAATCTCAGCAAAGCATTGCGAAAGCGAAATACATATACTTGGCTGAAGGGTCGACTTATAAATTCGCTGCGAGTTGAAATGATTCAGCGAAAACGACTTCGCGTCCGGCTTGTTACTAACGAAAGTAACACGTTTGTAAACACATTAATCACAGTGCTGACCTCATAAATCACGCTGAGAGGGGGACGGCATTGGGAACTCTTTCATCTTCTTTTGATACGGACGCTGGCAGCGTCTTCGCTTTAGCGACAGCCACAGAGATGTGAACTTGATCGAAAAGAAGAAAGGCGCTGCCCCGGCCAAAGAAAGCGGTCGTTGCCATCGCTCTGGTCGCCTCTATAGAGCAGCGCAGATGTCCACGAAGCTTTTCCATGGAGACAGACGCATACAAAGAAGGAAAAGCGTGTTTGGCGGCGCGCTTCTTCTTCGCGTGCGCATTGAGAAGAAGAAAGAAATTCGGGCCTGCGCGTCCCCAGAAGAATACCGAGTATACTTGTACGACGTTCCTGTAACGCTGATAAAAATCAAGGAGTAGAACAAAAATAACAAAAGATAATAGTAAAATCCGTTGTCCTTTCGCTTCGCGCTTCCGTATCGCGACCCACTTTGTTCCGGGAAAAGATGTCCCTTTTATTTTCTCCCGTCAACTCTCGCCGCAGCGGTTTTCCTCGTCACAATCATTCATGTGCCCAAGGCGGCGGCGCCGGCTCGGCTCCCCGGCGAGATGACAACAGAACGCGGCGTTGCGCAAACAAACAAGACATCAAAGTGAGAGCCGATTACAACAGAGCTTCCGAGAGTGGAATGATCTCTCCAGCGGTTCGCTTCGGGTCACCGACTGGAGAGATGACACAAGTAGACGTCCACTCATGGGGAGGGTGCGAGCGTCCGACGAGCGAGGGAGGGTGTGTCGGGACAGGAAGGACGTCGAAGAAAGAAGGATACATCGTCATCGTCATGATCATCATCAGGGCTGCCCGCTCTCCGCTTCTGGCGTTATCTCTCCGAACCAGAGTTTGGCCACTGTGGCTGCGCTCCCGGCCGGCGCCTGCCTTATTGAACGGCGTTGGTCGCTTTTCGTCCAAACTCGCCCGTGGCGAGCTTGGCACACGCTGGAGCTGGCGTCCAATCGATGCCTATCTCTCTTCGTCATCGGGAGGGCGACGAGCTTGCCATTTCTCTGTTCTTTCTTGCTTTCTAGTTTGCTTTCTAGCCCGTGTTGCGTCAAATGTATGGCACTTCCGCTTGCCTCGACTCGTGTAGTTACACGAAGGGCTTCGCGCTACGTCACCCCTGCTGCTCGGAGGCTTTCGGGCTTTTCGGGGCCGGGAAAATGTTGCGGGTGTTCATGATACTGGCTTGGGGCCAATGGCCGTATAGCGTAACTGCGCGTGCCGCGGGAAACAACGCCGTGACATCGCGTCTGCGCGTGAATCCTTCAGTAGCGCTCATCTCTGGGCTCTAAGAACAAAGAGAGTGATTGGCTGTGCTGTTCCTTTTTTTTTTTTAATCGGCCTTTAACGCCGGGATGAATTCCTCAATTCAGTGACTTCCTATGCCCGCTGCTGTGGAGTGAATCATTTAAACATGATTGACGGCTACGGATGATTGCAGAACGTTATGCGACGACTGTATTTTACACGCGTGATTTGGGAATACACTGGCTATTTTGTCTTTATATTGCTAGTCTTCATGAAGGTTTCTTTCATTTTGTTTAGCTAGTGCTAATGTTTTTTTAATTGTACTTTCTATAATTCTTCGTTGTCTAGTTCTCTTTCTCTTGCTACGAAATCTTGTAACGGGATCTTTAGCAGGCAAGTTTCCGATTTCTTCACAGTTAACAAGAACTAGGGAGTGACGACATACTCCTTCGGGCGCTGTTTATTCTTGTCCAATCTTTAATTCATATTTCGATATTATGTTGCTCACCGGTCAATTACATTCACTCTCACGATGAACATCGCGAGAGAACGGGCGGGTGGTGGGGTTATTTCATGAGAACGGGAAAGGTTTGCCTAACTGCACGTCTAGTACATTGCTACTCCGCACGAATGCGGTGATGTACAGTGAAGTGACATTCGGAGAACACACCACAGTTTCATAACACACACAATCTGGCGCGTGCAAAAACGATCGGAGTATCTTTTTCGGGAGGTTCTTTTAATGGCATTAACGTAGCACTAGACACACAGGTGGCAGCGCAGGTCTAGGGTCCAGCTGAATCCCTGATCCGTGACGTAATTTCAGTGCTCGAGTTTGTGCGATATTGCTAAACACAAACGGGCTACCCCACCTCCAAGAGCAGATTCAAACAACAATAATAATCAACACTAAAACAGTTGTGACTGGTAATATGAGCTCTCGAAACTGCATATTCATTTATTTGGTGAAAATAATCTTGACTACTGCTGCCGAAATTTAACCCTTTGACCCTTACTCGAGCTTTACTCATGGGAGGTTGTACCAATATCGCCAATGACGAGTCACACTCGTTCGGCCCGATGTCGTGCTGCTCCCACCGCCAAAGTCAAGTTACGGTCAGCATTGATGGAAAGCCGCCCTCAAAAGCAGCTTGCATTCTTTATTTTTTTTTTAATTCTAAACAGAAAACAATCATGTAACATATTCTGAGAATCAGAATGACATACAAAAAAATTGACGACTACATTAAAAAAATTAGCAAATCGGACACGTATTTCTGCAGGTAATTTGCTGGTTAAAGGGTTAAAACGCAGCATCATTCTCCTTGCATTTATTTCATGCTGAAATTTCAGCACCATTTCGTCGCCGCGACATCGCCTCATTTCTAAGTGTTCTCTTATACTCTTGCCACTCTCGCGTAGCAGCAGTTCTCAAAGACTTTCTAAGCCAAGTATTTTGTTCCTTTAGGATATAGTGCAGTGGACCTTTACTGAGAAATCATTAACTATGCCCCAGCAGGCACTGTGTAACTTCATGACGTCACGCCGACAGCTGGCGCGAGAACGTAAGGGTCACGTCGCCAGGCGCCTTTCGCTGTTTTTCTCGCTCGCGCACCCTGCTCTCGCAGTGAAGTGACTGTTTTGCTACGGCACAAGCCGTAATTTGCTAATTCAACTTGGGCTGTTCTTCCTTTTGTAGAATCTCTTTGGCAAAGTTAGCTGGGAGATTAGTCGGGTAGCTTGGAAGTACGTGGTTCCACCTAGTGCATTTCACATATACACGCGCCAAGGCCAGTGTCCCTTTAAGTCATCAGTGTTCTTCCGTACGTTACGATCCGAAGGCATGTGAACGCATTCATATTGAAGAGCGCGAAAACTGTTAAGAACGGAGTCATACATGGGGACAAATGACTGTTTCCCTGTAAGGCAGATAACCGGCGGTCTGTTTGAGTTACAGAACGGGTACCAAGGGAAGGGAATGCGCAGTCGAGGACAGCGCAGAACTAGGTGGTGCGAATAAATTAGGAAATTCACGGGCGTAGTAGGATCGGGTCAGCGGGCACAATGCAGGGTTGATTGGAGATCGCTGCGAGAGCCCTTCTTCCTGCAGCAGACATAAATATGGCCTAATAATGACGTACGTGAATAGTTTTGGCCGCAAGAACAGTCGCCAGCATTCCCTGTGATCTGAGATAGTCGAGGCGGCGCAATTAAATGTGTCCACAGTGTGCGAACGCTTACGAGCGGCTTTCTGCCTTCCTAACTAAATCTAATCCGACGAGGAGTGCTATCCGCGGGAATTGTGAAAAGAAAGATTCAGGGCAAGAGACGAATGCCACCACGACAATCATCACTTGTTGTGTTTGTTTATCAGTTACCCAACCTGGGTTGCTAGACTATATAAACACACTCATCTAAGCATGATGACGGCGCTGATAAACGAGAGCTTATGCAAGCGTGCGCCAATTAACTTGACTCGCGTTCCACGCACGAGCGCGCATCACACGCCGGAAACGTCAATTCAGCGGCGTTTTGGCCACCACGTTTAGAACAATCGAAATTGCCTCGCGCGAAGGCGCATTTACGGCTCCGCTCGATTTGGCAACACGGTGCCGTGATATTACTCGCTGCTTGTGTCAATTCTCTAAATCCGTTGTCAAGTTGTTTGCGCACCTCTTGTCACGCGTGCTGGTTCTGCGAAGCCCTGTGTGTGTTGCTCAGAATAGGTTGGCGCAAA
The DNA here is from genome assembly GCF_050947875.1 of Dermacentor variabilis. Classification (NCBI taxonomy): domain Eukaryota; kingdom Metazoa; phylum Arthropoda; class Arachnida; order Ixodida; family Ixodidae; genus Dermacentor; species Dermacentor variabilis. Next base: position 4,335,325 of record NW_027460335.1, read on the forward strand.
AATACGCCGGCTCAGCCAGCTTTGAGTCACAACGCGAAAAAAAAAAAAACATCTCACGCTCTGTGATATTCATTGTTATACGAAGTAAATGTGTTATTGTGCTGGAATAGTTTGTTTGAATCCACCATCTTATTGTGCGGGAATAGTTTGAATCCATCGTCTAACACGTATTTCTTTATTATTATTATTTTTATTATTATTATTATTATTAGTAGTAGTAGTAGTAGTAGTAGTAGTAGTAGTACTCTAAAGGTCCGAAAGACAAGAACCCACCGCAAAGCACCTCGTCTGAGACAAAGAATGCGTCGCATTAAAAGATCAGCAGTGGTCGAACAATGATGTCTGTGGAGTCCAAGTTTCGTCGCAGGGAGTTGTCTGTCACGGTCGGTCTTGTCTTCGGCCCGATGAAGGAAACTTCCGTTGTACAAACGTTGGCTGGAGTATACTTGTTCAGCCATTGCTGCTAGCATTAAGTGTCCATCTTCCTATGCTTGTCTACTTTGTTCGCAATAAGAGAGTCAGGAGGAACACATTACATACCGCAGCTGTTATTGCGATGTGCCTCAGATTCGAAGCATGTCACTAATAGGAATCTAAGTTCTATGTATCATGCAGATATAAAAGCATCTTTGACAGTCCTGAAACTTTAATTCGGAAGTTATATATGGGGCACCCTTAAATCGATAGCTGCATTGTACTATGGTGAACAAATGCTTGAATACCGGTGGCTGATAAAGAGTCTTGGTAGATATTAGTAGAAAGAATATTAGTAGAAACAAGTAGATAATACATTTTTCTCTTGGTTCGCCCGTGCACCGTGTGAACTGAACATGTGCCGCATTAGTCAACGCTCACACGGCCATTGTACCACTTGATTTCTGGCTGGATGTCTAAAGGCTACGAAAGGAACGTTTCATTTCAGTCGCACAGTAGCCTCGATATCTCCATCATTATTTTTCGTCTTTTTTTACGTACCCGGACAAAACTGAGGCGAAAGAAGGAGAAAAAAGAAAGAGAAAGGTGTACTGGCACTAAAGCACGTCAAATAGCTGTCCACTTATGCCGCCTGACTGCACGAACACAAATGTCGGTGCACGGTTCAATGGAACACCAATAGCTCGAAAACAGCGAAAGTCCACATTCCCGAACGCACATTTCTTACGGACAGACGTGGCACAACGATCACAAAGGCCGGTTCACATTCTTCGCGAAAGCTCTTCTGAAGAGAACGCAAGCTTCTCGCTCGTACGTCGGCTTGTTGCCCGCGGTCCTTATATCGTGTTTCCTTTTTTGTGACTGTGCTACAGCTCGTCCCAACCAGAATCGTGCAGTTCGTGGCAGATAGCCTCAGCAGCGCAGTTACGGTCCAACTCCAGACAATAACTGCGACTAGAGTGCTTACTAGCTATGTCGCCGATTCCGACGCCAGTATTGGTTTATTTTCACCATTCGGCGGCGAACAAGCGGAATCGAAACTGTCACCGCCCGCTTTACAGAGGAGCCCGGCAGAATACAATCACCCTAGATTCAAATCCGGGGGCCTGCAGTGGTATGCTTCTTGCGGTTTGCCGCCCGCATTACGCCGCTCAGAATCTCTCTCTCTCTCTCATCCGCCGCCGCCTGGCGTGAGCGTCGTTTCTCCAATCTCGCGGCCATGCCATCGCCCGCACAGAGCCGCGGTCCCGCACGGCCGTAAAATGTCTGCATAACGACCACGGCCGCGCATAAAAGCACGCGGGCGTGCATTATAATACGACCGCGTACGGCCGGCCACGCACCCTGGCTTTGAGGCCATGCAAAGCGAAATTGCGTGGCGGCGCGTTTTAATGTTTGCGTCCCTTCCCATCGCCAGGAGAGGCACGAGGAGCCGGCAGCTTCTGTGGATCGCTTTCTCTCCTTCTTATAATATTTTCCTCCCCTTTGCCCCAGTGCAGGGTAGCCAACCGCGCTCAGTCCTATAGTTAACCCCCCGCCTTCCGTTTATCTGTTTCTCTGGCTATCTCTCTTTATCTCTCGGACTGGCGCAAAAGAACGCGTTATAAAGAAACAAGACGGGACTTTATTGCTCGCGGCGTGCCTTTCTCCGGTATCGTACTCTGAAACTCATTTATGAAACTTAGACAGTCACCCGTCATGTGCCCGCCTTCGAGCAGTAGAGCGATTCCGAGCGCTTTACGAGCGGGCGAACGAGAAAGCCGGGTGGCGGATACTTCGCAAACGGAGGACCGAACTCTGCACTTCGCATAAAATTGTTACGAGCGTGTTCAGCATCACAGTAAGGAAAACGATCGTCTGAGCGGGATGATGAGAAATTAATTACGACTGCTCGGTCTAAAATTGTACAAATCATGATAGCGCACACACCCCGCCCTGCCCCCTGCCATCCCTCCGTCATTTGGATTCTAAGACTACGAAAGATATTCCGTTATTCGGCTGTGTAGCGCGCGCACTAAGGATTTATTAGTACTGCACTTGCGCTCACTACTTTTGCAGTTCCGGAGAAATGGTGCCGTAGAACAGTAAATCTGGGGCAGAGGTTTATCTGATCCCCTATCATAGCTCGTTGTTCAATCATGCAACCTCCACGACTTGCAGCCTCGACGAATGGCTTTTCAATGCTTTCGGGGCCTAAAGGCAGCACACCCACCGCAGTGGCTCGGCGACGATGACCTTGTGCTGCTTAGCACGTAGTCACCTGACATTAAGCACCACATATATCCATTAAGAGCATCCGGCAGGAAAAACATAATTCACGCGGGATCCAAGGTATGTACCCATTCTTCGCACGCTGACACGACGAGCGCGTCACATCGGTTCGTACTTATAGTAAGCTCCGTCACCGCAATTTCACGCAATCCGATGTACATTGAGAAGACCGTATATAAGCGAAAGAGGAATGTCGGAATAAGGCCGATGACAGACGACCCAACTATACGGGCGTCGCATTGTTTGTCGCAAAGTAGCCGCCAAGGAATAAGATACTAAAATTTCTGATTACCCTAACCAAAGTGAGGCGCCCTCATAACGCTCCACCCCGAACTTCCTTTCGCGGAAAACGTTGACCAACGATTGGATTTGTGCCCCGATGCTTGGCGCCGCCTTGTATTTCGCACAGAGTCTGTTCTCCCCAGCATGCGCTGGAGGCATTGATTTAGTTTGGCGGTTCGCATCAACCCCGCAGTCGCCTGATAGCCACAAGTTCCTCCATTCGTACCCGTCTGCATGCACTGAGCTTTCGCTGCCTTCTGCTGCTTTGTCTGCTCAATGTATCAGTATTATTTTTTTGCTTTCTTTTTTCTGTTGTTGCTGTTTTATTTATCTACTTTTCGCCCGTGCTCAACTCGCCCGCTTTCTTCGTTGACTTCCCGTTCGTCCCACGGGGAACCGAATCTAATAAAGCGTTCGCCCCGTTCCTTGAGTCCCGCCTTCCGATGCTCGTAATAGGCTCTGCGTAGTCTTTTACTCGCGGCAGCGCTCGGTCCTTATCACATACTCGCTCCTCTTCGAATTCGCCGTCTGCTACGCCGTGGTAGTCTACTTTTGTCTCCTCCCGAGGAGCCCTCTCAAACCCGACGTTTGTTCCTCCGCTGACGGTTCGCCCTAAACTACTTGTCGTCTGCTTCCATATAAAGCAGACGACGTCGCCTGTGTCGTCTGCTCCTCCTCGTTACGGGGCTGTCGTCTCCGTCGAAAATGTAACCTAATAAACCGTCACCTTTCAACTTGTCTCTTAGGGCTTGCGCAAGATCGGCGCTATGCAAGGCGGCGGTTTGTGTCCCGCGTTCTTTATTTCCTCCCCTCCGCCCACATTCTTTCACGCCTGATAGCCGTTCCGCCACAACCAAATGAAGCTTGGTGTTTCATATTTAAAGTCATTTCTGGCCCGCGCGCGTTGATTTCGCATTTTCTTGTTCGCTCTATTTTCCTACTGCCTTTATTTTAGCCTCTGTCTTCGTCTACATTTCGACTCGTTGTTCCCGCGAACGGACTGTCGGCGGCGAAAATTGGATTTATTGCGCAGCGCAGGAAGTTGTATCTCGCCGCATTGACGTTTTTCGCTGAAGATTGAAGTACAGCCCGAACCCTTATTTAAGATTTCTCGAAAAACTCTCTCGGGAATGTGGTCATATAATAAGATTTGCCGCCGTATTCACCAGCCGTCCTCCACTCTAAGCTCTTCTTTGACTTCACACGCCTCGCTTCTCTGCAGACTGTCTTCACGGTCTCCCCTTTGTAAGCACCGCTCGCAAGTATTAGTTCTGCTGTTTTCAGGCTGTATGCCCTCCGTCATCAAGTTTTGTAGTCTGACGATCTCAAGCTCGGACGACATGCGGGAGGAACGAGCACTAGAGCTATATGTGCACGCATAGTGGGACCATTATCGTTCTTATCTCGACAACAACTTGCCGTCTGCCAAACAGACTATACGCACTGTTCAGCGCGTAGTCACCCCGATAGGCAAATTTCCGGAAATAGCCACTTGGCTGCGATCAAGAGCATGTGTCGAATTATCGACGGCCTCAGCACTGAGGTTGATAAAGGCTTCGCATTTTCTCCTTTCGGTTTCTTACACGTGTAGCAGAGGCAGGCGACACAAATGTCTTATCTCTTGTCTTACGTAAGAGTTGTCGCATATCTGCACATTAGATAACGGCTTCACAACCAGTCTCTTTTTTTCGCACAGCGTTTACGAAGAAGACGCCCTGCAATCTGTCGCGCCGTTTGTTGAGTTGCGACGCAGCAGTTTATATCTCACCACCGATTGTTTCGGTCTTTGATGGTCCGCCTTGCCACTTATCACTATAGGGTGAACAAAAAACGAGTACTAGACAGCATAAGCGAATAATATCAATCGATGATGCTGTAATACTATAATCGCGTGATGGATGAAGTGGCCAGAGAAACTTCAGCGCGAAACGGAACTACATCGTAGCGCGTAGGAGCGTGATGCCTGCCACTTTCATATCAATCGCCTGCAGATAGTGCGCCATTTGAAGGGACACCTTCGTATTTGCTCTCGCGGACGGATACATAGTGCTTCGCAGCATGTGCGCCGATAGCAAGCATGTGGAACCGCTCTTGCGCGCTTTTAAGTACGCCCGGTGAGTTGTCACGTGTCCGGCAGTTTCGCCGTCTTGTTTTTTTTTATTTTGCTCCACGGAGCGTTGCGCGCCGCGCAGTGTCGTACTAAGATTACTCACAGAGTTTCCCGCGAAAAGTGCGATAGTTGAGTTACCATGGCAACTATGTGTATTGAGTAGTGCATAAACTTCTCTAGTCCACGTGCTTGTTGCTTCAGATGTTCTCGGGGCGTGGTATTATTATTATTATTATTTTTTACGGGTTACGGCGATCGTTAGCGCTCACCAACTCCACCAAGGATGTACCGTGAAAAGAAACACCAGCGCGAGGCTATTTACTGGTTATATTGACGCAAGACGGAGCGTCGCTCGTGCTAAAGTTCTAAGTCGTCTTCGCGGCGCCGTAGAAATGTCTGCTGTCGACAGCAGCTGTCCCGCATGTAGCATTATTTCTAAATTTATGAGCAATTGGAACTGTCTTTTTTTTTCCTTTTTTTTAGCGCGGGAAGGTGCCAAGTCTCTACCCACGTTCATAATTATTGAGAATTGTTCCATTCGTGGCGCAGCCTATTGTTGAAAATGATCAATTTTCAAAGTCATAAAGCTGTTTGAAGCCAGTAAGTTGAAATCTAAGCAAATCTATGCACTACTCCTTATTCCTATTCTAGGCTTACCCAGCTGAACCGCTATAGTTGCAGCTCCCGTAGACTCTAAGCGCCAGAGTTCCTTTCAAGCGATCGTTGAAGGAAACCTTATGATATTAGTAGAAGTAAGTATGGTACTCCAGTCGTTCAGTCACCATGCAAGTAATAAGCAGGACATTAATTTTTCATCGATATGTTAAAAACCAAAAACACATTGCTGCTTCACTTATTGTTATTTGGGGTTCAGTTGTATAGCGTGCTAGTCTAACAACGTTTCTTATGAAACGATAACTACTCCGCATTCACGATTTGTTTATTTCATTGCGCAATTTGCATCGTATATTTAAATTCACGCTCTCAATTATCCGTGTCGCGAAACAGATGTGACGTTTGATTTGTAGCACTCATTGGGCTTAATTGGTTGCTCTTTTTTTCACATTGCAAATAGTTATTCGCAACTCTTCGAATATTTGTGAATAGTAGAAATTAGAGGCCATATTTGTTTAATCGCTGCCGTACAACGAACACAGTCGTTAAAAGCCACGAAGAACGAAGTTTTGGCAACTCCTTTAGTTCCGTCAGTTTCATGCTGAATGTACAGCCCTGTTTCTCTCTAGTTATATTTTCGGCATCGAATTCTATGCTTTGCTGACTGTTATTCTCGGACGCCAATCGTTTCCGGCGCAAAACTTGAGTAGGGTAACGCTGCAAAGCTTTAAGTGTGTGTCTGAACGAGCAGATAAAGTATCGGCAGCGTGTATGTTCGGGACCTGCTGTGTTTGCACACGCGAACAGGTACTGCTCGATAAAGCATGCTTAGAGCAGTCAAGCGCCATATCATGAACATGGTGAGCCACAGTGAGCTACACAGTGAGCCTGAATCTTTTTGTTTCATTCATCCCACAGGGTCTCTTTCGGCCTTTCTTTACACTATTTTTGTTTTACTCGTCCTTGTTTTCTCCTAACTGAGAATTAGGAATGGCCGACCCTGAGCGATGTAGAGTTGCCTCCGTGACATAAAATAATAACCTTCCTTTTTTCCGCACGTTTGTGCTATGACTTTGTTGCTGGTTGAATACAATATTACAATATATCAGCCTGAACCAGTCTGTATGCAGAGTGTACATAAAACAATAAATAGGTCGAACGTCGGATTTATGACACAGCGTACGTTGTAGTCATACCCTGGATGAGGGCACCTGATCAGGCTACTTAATGTGGTGTATAGCTTGTTCGTGGCATCTGCTTCTTTTAGTCTGAGTTAAAACAGAGAAGTTGAATTCACTGCTCAAGCTTGCCATTACTGGCGAATAATTAGCTACGGCGAACTTACCGTGCGGGAGTCAACTCCAGTTACAAAGAGAATGAGATGCCAAAAACTGAAGCGCCCTTACAATAGTTCCCAGGTCTGCAGAACAGAAAAAAGAGTAACAACAACCACTCGTGTAAAAAAAAAGGAGGCGAAGAAAAAGCGCCCATTTTTTAAAAATCTCGTTCTTCTTTCTCATATGTTGCGGCCGGCTACGTTTTCGACGGCACCCTCGTGGCTCACTGCCTTGTACGAGCGCCTGGCGTATGTCTTCACCGCAGTGTTCTGCGATTGCAGTGACTTGGAACGGTAGCTTCACCTCGTGACAGTGCTCTTCGTGGAAGGGGCTTTCGGCGTCCTCAGCCGTGCGGTGAAGCCCGCTGAACGAGCCGATAAGTTTTCCTCTCGCATATACAAAGCCCTCTTTGCGGCGCATAAACCACGCGTTATGCAAACTTTAACGGCGCGGTGACTTGAGAAAATATCGCGCCGTTGCACGAAGCAGGCCCTTAGAGATACCGTACGTAGGTATGTGGGTGCCGTTTTTGCCATGGCCATAAGAGCAACTGCACAAAACTTTGCCACTTATCTCGCCTCAGTAATGCCGACCGGTTCGCTCCGTCCTTCGGAACTGCTGTGTTTAGGAGGAGCAAAGACAGGACTCAAATCTGGAAGTACACACACTGCACGGAACTCGTACGCTGTAAGCGACACACGGAACACGAGGATGGACTGTACTGCTCTTCTCGAATTCTCGAGTCTCCTCTGGCCTAAAAAATTGGGGTTCCGCGAATCTAATAGCATTTTCTGTGCTATCAGCTGTGCATCGCGGGCCATTAGAACAGCTCGTGCTCGATATTAGAGGCCTACTCCATACATCACATGAGAAAGAACATCACGCAAAGTTTCAGTGGCTGCCAAGTCACTGCGGCGTCATAGGAAATGAAGACGCCGATAAAGCCGCTCGGACAGCTCTTGAAGACACGCGGGAAGAGGCCATACCACTTTCACGGTCCGATGCAGCCAGCAGACTTCGAGTGCTTGCACGGGAGATCACTCTCTCTCTATGGTGCACACCAAGCAGCCAGACCAACCGGAGCAATCGTCAACACGACCTGCCCTCCTTGATGCATCTCTGTATGCCAACTGGACTCCGCCGAAGTGAGGCCACCCTGCTTTATCGCTTATGGCTAGGGGTGGCCTTCAAGAAATCTTACTCCTTTCGCATTGCAATTGCCGACAATGCTCGCTGCAATGCCTGTCTTTGCGAGGAGACGCTGGAACACATTCTGTGCGACTGTCCTGAATATAATGTTCAGAGACAGTCCCTGGCGTCCTTTCTAGCGCACCTTGACGATAGACCATTGTCAGTTAACTATTTTCATATATCGCCGACAGAAGACATCGCAGCTGAAGGCGACGAAGGGACTACTTCGGTTTATGAAGGAGACGGGCTTGGACAAGCGGCTGTGACAGTGATGTCACGTACTGCGCAAGAGTGACAGACTGTAACTAACGATGTGTGTGCCGTGTTATGTGCTCTCTATCTCTTCTCCCCATCTTTCATCCCCCCCCCCCCATCCCGCTCCCGTGCGTAGGATGGCAAACCGGTTAAGCTAAACTGGTTAACCTCCCTGCCTTCCTTCTCCACTTTTTCCTTCCTTCCTTCTATTCGATTCGTATTAAATTCGAGAATTCACTATTCGAGACTGTCGAATGTTCACTTCTAATTGACCCGCCGGGGTGGCCAAGCGGCTTTGGCGCTGCTCTGCTAAGCACGAGGTCGCGGGGTCAAACCCCGGCCGCCGTGGCGGCCGCATTTCGACGGGGGCAAAATGCGAAAGCGCCCGTGTCCCGTACATTGGGAGCACGTTAAAGATCCCGTGGTGGTCAAAATTAACCTGGCGTCGCCCACTACGGCGGGCCTCATAATTAAATCGTGGTTTTGGCACGCAGCAAGCCAGAGTTCAACTCACTTCTGATTCCACATAATGGACATTTCAGCACTACTTGGTGCTTCTTGCAAGAAAGACCAAGGCAAACGACGGCTGTTGCACTAATGCACCGGGTTTTTTTTTTTTTTTTACAGTAAACCTGCGAGACTGATAACTTCGGCTCAACGAGTTTCCCGTCAGTTATTAGGAAGGCCTCTCCTTTAGCCGGCCTCAGAACCCACTGTCTCGATGTGGTCGAAGCAATTTGTTATTTTTCCCGTATAGCCGTCTTTCCATATCATTGCCGTCTAATTTCTGTGCCTTTGAAACTACAAAAAAATGCGTAACGGCCTCAACTTATGTCAGAGCTGGCACGCCGTCGAAAGAAATATTTTGTTTCGACTACGTACAATTTGCAGCGACGCAGCTAAGCAGAAATCTGAAAACTCTACGCCTCGACCAATCGTTTACTTGACCTCGAAATTCCATTATTTATATTTATTTATTTATTTATTTATTTATTTATTTATTTATTTATTTCGTTAGTTATTCATTTATTTATTTATTTCAAAGTACCGTACAGAGTGCAGCGGTGGCGTAGAGGTAGAACACCCGCCTTGCGTGCAAGAGGTCCGTGGTTCCAATCCTGGTGCCGCGCAATTTTCCACCGGATTAAAGAAAAAAATCCGCGTGTTGATAAAATTGCATAAACAGGCCTGGAGTGTGGCCTGATCCCGGTGACCAGAACCGGTAACGCACTCCCTCACTTCTATGAAGACGTGGAATCGGCGATGGGTAAAGTGAAAACAAAATACACTATACTGATGGGCGACATCAACGCCAAGGTAGGCAAGAAGCAGGCTGGAGACAAGGCAGTGGGTGAATATGGCATAGGCACTAGGAATAGCAGGGGAGAGTTATTAGTAGAGTTGGCGGAACAGAATAATATGCGGATAATAAATACCTTCTTCCGCAAGCGGGATAGCCGAAAGTGGACGTAGAGGAGCCCGAACAGCGAGACTAGAAATGAAATAGACTTCATACTCTGCGCTAACCCTGGCATCATACAAGATGTGGACGTGCAAAGCAAGGTGTGCTGCAGTGACCATAGGATGGTAAGAACTCGAATTAGCCTAGACCTGAGCTGGGAACGGAAGAAACTGGTACACAAGAAGCCAATCAATGAGTTAGCGGTAAGAGGGAAAATAGAGGAATTCCAGATCAAGCTACAGAACAGGTATTCGGCCTTAACTCAGGAAGAGGACTTTATTGTTGAAGCAATGAATGACAATCTTGTGGGCATCATTAAGGAGCGTGCAATAGAAGTCGGTGGTAACTCCGTTAGACATGATACCAGTAAGCTATCATCATCATCATCATCATCATCAGCCTGGTTACGCCCACTGCAGGGCAAAGGCCTCTCCCATATTTCTCCAACAACCCCGGTCACGTACTAATTGTGGCCATGCCGTCCCTGCAAACTTCTTAATCTCATCCGCCCACCTAACTTTCTGCCGCCCCCTGCTACGCTTCCCTTCCCTTGGGATCCAGTCCGTAACCCTATCCGTAAGCTATCACAGGACACGAAAGATCTCATCAAGAAACGCCAATGTATGAAAGCCTCTAACCCAACAGCTAGAATAGAACTGGCAGAACTTTCGAAGTTAATCAACAAGCGTAAGACTGCCGACATAAGGAAGCATAATATGGATGGAATTGAGCACGCTCTCAGGAACGGAGGAAGCCTAAAAGCAGTGAAGAAGAAACTAGGAATTGGCAAGAATCAGATGTATGCGTTAAGAGACAAAGCCGGCAATATCATTACTAATATGGATGAGATAGTTCAAGTGGCTGAGGAGTTCTATAGAGATTTATAAGTACCAGTGGCACCCACGACGATAATGGAAGAGATAATAGTCTAGAGGAATTCGAAATCCCACAGGTAACGCCGGAAGAAGTAAAGAAAGCCTTCGGAGCTATGCAAAGGTTGAAGGCAGCTGAGGAGGATCAGGTAACAGCAGATTTGTTGAAGGATGGTGGGCAGATTGTTCTAGAGAAACTGGCCGCCCTGTATACGCAATGCCTCATGACTTCGAGCGTACCGGAATCTTGGAAAAACGCTAACACAATCCTAATCCATAAGAAAGGGGACGCCAAAGACTTCAAAAATTATAGACCGATCAGCTTGCTGTCCGTTGCGTACAAAGTATTTACTAAGGTAATTGCAAATAGAATCAGGAACACCTTAGACTTCTGTCAACCAAAGGACCAGGCAGGATTCCGTAAAGGCTACTCAACAATAGACCATATTCACACTATCAATCAGGTGATAGAAAAATGTTTGGAATATAACCAACCTTTATATATAGCTTTCAGTGATCACGAGAAAGCATTTGATGCAGCCGAAACCTCAGCAGTCATGGAGGCATTACGGAACCAGGGTGTAGAAGAGCCGTATGTAAAAATACTGAAAGATATCTATAGCGGCTCCACAGCCACCGTAGTCCTCCATAAAAAAAGCAACAAAATCCCAATAAAGAAAGGCGTCAGGCAGGGAGACACGATCTCTCCAATGCTATTCACAGGGTGTTTACAGAAGGTATTCAGAGACCTAGATTGGGAAGAATTGGGGATAAGAGTTAATGGAGAATACCTTAGTAACTTGCGATTCGCTGATGATATATCCTTGCTTAGTAACTCAGGGGACCAATTGCAATGCATGCTCACTGACCTCGAGAGGCAAAGCCGAAGGGTGGGTCTAAAAATTAATCTGCGCAAAACTAAAGTAATGTTTAACAGTCTCGGAAGAGAACAGCAGTTTACGATAGGTAGTCAGGCACTGGAAGTGGTAAGGGAATACTTATACATATACTTAGGGCAGGTAGTGACTGCGGATCCGGATCATGAGAATGAAATAATCAGAAGAATAAGAATGGGTTGGGCTGCGTTTGGCAGGCATTCTCAGATCATGAACAGCAGGTTGCCATTATCCCTCAAGAGAAAAGTTTATAACAGCTGTGTCTTACCAGTACTCACGTACGGGGCAGAAACCTGGAGGCTTACAAAAAGGGTTCTACTTAAACTGAGGACGACGCAACGAGCTATGGAAAGAAGAATGATAGGTGTAACGTTAAGGGATAAGAAAAAAGCAGATTGGGTGCGGAAACAAACGCGAGTTAATGATATCTTAGTTGAAATCAAGAAAAAGAAATGGGGAGGGGGGGCATGAGCAGGACACGTAATGAGGAGGGAAGATAACCGATGGTCATTAAGAGTTACGGAATGGATTCCAAGGGAAGGGAAGCGTAGCAGAGGGCGGCAGAAAGTTAGGTGGGCGGATGAGATTAAGAAGTTTGCAGGGACAACATGGCCACAATTAGTACATGACCAGGGTAGTTGGAGAAATATGGGAGTGGCCTTTGCCCTGCAGTGGGCGTAACCAGGCTGATGATGATGATGATGATGATGATGATGATGACGATGATGATGATGATGATGATGATGATGATGATGATGATGATGATGATGATGATGATGATGATGATGATGATGATGATGATGATGATGATCGTACAGCCCCAAGGGGAGCATTGAGTAAGGGGGGCGTCATTGAACAAATTACAAGAGAAAACAGATATATGATTCCTAAAAACGCGAGAGCTAAATATGTTTATAATGATCACGTGCTTGCAAAACACTGTTACAAATAAAAACGCTAAATCAGTACAAAGAATTGTCAAGAAAGGAATGAGAAGTGCAGTTCACGGTAACATAAAAAGCGACGTATCACTCGCGCAAAATAACGTACATAGTGTGAAACAACAACAACAAAGAAAGAAAAGGACATGGCACATATGTGACACGTATTATATGACATGACATGTAGCTGTATACCGTGCTCGTCGTACCCAATCTAATGCCGAAAACGCCGTACGTCGACGTTCGCAGCCAAAGTGCGTATAGGATATTTAACGCATGTTGCATCAGCGCTAATTATTATTGCGCTCTTTTATCTTGGGGAAATTGTTATTAACTAGAACTGATGAGACATGCATATCCATGTGGAAACGCCCCTCGTAAACTTGGTTCCCTTTACGAAATCAAATGGTGAATAAATAATTTCCTTTTGCTCGATAGTTTAGCTATGCGGCGAATGTCACGTGACAATTTCTACCTTTCGATGTATCCTGGCCAGACCAAGTTATAAAATACCACATTTACGTCTACTTGAATCCCATGTGTTTTCGTGCTTTTGGAATATCGCAGTGCAACTCCAGCTTAGTGGACAGCATATTCCTTAATGTGCTTTGCCGAAATCCCCAAAGCGATGCACGCTACAAAGCCGAAGTTATAGAGCGATGCTCCGAAGTCGTCCTACGACAAAACTACTGAATCAAGCTATACATGCGGATGTACCCAATGCCACTGTTCAGTAATATAGCTCACTGAAGAGACCGCAGTGTCCACCAAATTCAAGAAATACCTATCTCGTGAGTACTGAAGCTCTTAAAATGCGTATAATATATATATATATATATATATATATATATATATATATATATATATATATATATATATATATATATATATATATATATATATATATATATATATATATATATATATATATATATACACACACACACACACACAAGCAAAGTGCCTCGAGTGGCTAGTTGCGCGGTAATTTTGCGTGTATTCGCGGGCTCCTTTCCCGCTCGGAAAAGCACTTTTACGTAGCACGTATCGAGCAACAGAAAACTGTATCGGGAGTTTTTCATGTTGCTCTACAATTTTCTCATTGACACTTTTCATCTAATTCAAATATTTGAGAAGTTGATTAATTAATTTAGATTAATTATCTAATTAGGGGGTTCGAGAACAATAACGTGAATATATCCAAGCGACTGCAAGCAATATTACCTTCGTTCTGTCCAGCTACGTGGCATTTGCATATGTTTAATGTTTTGCTCAAGTTACGTGGGACACTCTGCATATGATGCACTAAATATAAGTATGTCTATATAATATCTAACCTGTCTAATGTTCACTGCAAACAAAATTATTTCCTCGTATAACGTGTCGTTCTTTGATAATACTATTTTCACCTCGAAAACCACACTTCATACGCACACACACGTTTCATGAGCCAGTCACAGCAAGAATGCTTCACTTTATGTAGATGTCAACTAGAGTTGGGAGTCTGCCTGTATCTTTCTTTTATGCGTAATTGCTACAGAAGACGTGTACTTCTGTTTTATTCGGGTTAAAACAAACGTATACTCCTTGCAAGAACTTTGTCGAGTGAAATGCGCGAATAAATTTCATCTATGCGCTAAAGTGGAGACCAACTGAGGTACCGCATTTGACGGTAAAACCAATACAGACCTGCTTTATGGACACAATACTCATTCACTATGCTGCCTGAAAATGTTAGGTGTCGAAAGCTCGTTGGCCATGGATGACCTTTTGACCTCCACTTAATTTGTCCGCCACACTGCGCTTCTAATAAGACAAGAAAATGACACCCTCTTCCATTTTTGCTTTGTTCGATGCTTTAATACGGTCGCTTTTTTGTGTTGTGGATTCCGTTGCCATGGATTGCGCATCGGCAAAAAAAAAAACGAAGATGAAGAAAAAGCAAACTGAAGTCAAGACAGGCTTGAGCGACTCTAAAAACAATCTTCCAAAGTGTTTACATATGATTAGCTTACTTTTTTTTTTTTTTTTTTTTTACGGGCGTCATCGCTTCAGTCTTCGCTCTTGCACGAAATTTATGACGCCGCTGTTGATGTTTTTTTTTCTCTGTGGCCTTTCTTATGGCTCGCATGGCAGCAAGTCGCGAAAAATGGATCGTGATTTTTTTCGCCGTAACGTGATTATCATTTTTCTTGAGTTGTGCTCCCTCGGCGGACGGACAGGTCATAGATCTTAAACCAAATCAGCCCTTTTCTCCCATCCTTTTTTTTTCTTTTTCTTTTCTTTTAGCGCGGAAAATGAAGTGCATTTTTTTCAGGGTCTTATGAGAACCAAGCCTTATCGCTGCCATTTTTCACGTAACTCAAGCAGACTTTCGCTGAATATCTTTACCGTATATTATTATCGTCTGTGGACAAAACTCCGGTTGCTGATCGCGGCCCTTCGTCGTAAAACAAAGAAATTCGCGGCATTGTTCATCTGACGATATCTCTTTCTGTGTTTGCATTAGGCTTTTTGTACACGGTGCTCCCTTACTTAGGCCTTCGCTAGAAACACTTTTGATAAAGGACTTCTTTCTCCTAAATCAAGCGTATGATATACTCCATGAACCGTAAAACTGTTCTTTAGACGACAATGAATTGCGGCGGTAAAGATTCGAGTTAAGAGTATCGGGTTTACATTAGTGTTATCGCTAGGCTAGCTCTGCAAGTTTTGTTTTATTATGTGTATGCGTGTGTTTCGCGATTATAAACTATTATATTTAGTTTTGTGACTTGCGCCTAATCGCTGAATTCGCAGGATGCGCTGCTTTTGTGATATTTTCTCGCTTTTTTTTCACTTTTTACTATTTCAGCACAATATTGATCAATAGTTTATTCCCATAATGCTATCATATCAACCCGCCTTATCGTCCTTTAATCATTGAACAAATAATTATTTATGGCGAAGCCGCCGGATCAATAGTGAATCAATCCACGAAATTTCGTGCTGTCATATGCTTCATTTTTCATAAAGCACAGCATTAATAGAAATTTATCTACACTGAGAATACAACTTCACGGCGTCTAAAAGTACGAATTTGTATTGATTGATTGATTGATTGATCGATTGATTGATTGATTGATTGATTGATTATAATTTATCCTTTCATTATGGCATAAGTTTATAATACTGTGCATCACATCAATATGATGTAGATGTGGTTAGGTTTAGTTCAAGAATCAGGCGGAGAGAAGCCTTTGCCTATAGTTACTTATTGCTGGGACACCCTGTATTTCATATCTACGTGACATCTGTTCTCAGCCTTTTGGCTTCGATTGCACTTTATAGTGTCGAATACTCTATGCTCGAACATCACTCTATGCTTCGAACATAAAGCGCCTTTGATGGCTCACTTAAAATCGTGCGGATGATGAGAGCGGCCATTCTGAATGCACGTGCTCCTCTCGATTTTGCGCAGCTTCGACGACAGCAGCTCCATCAGCAGCGGTCTGAGCGACACGTTCGCCGAGCTGAGCACCAACGACAACCTGACCGACTCGTCGCTCAGCTCGGACCCGTACGGATGCCTCAAGCGGCGTCCCCACCACCCGGGCATGGCGCCGTCGGGCACATCCGGGGCAGCCTGCAACAAGGGCGTGCCGGACAGGTCCAACCGAAAGACGTCAGACCACCACTCTTCCGGTTCCGCCATCGTGGGCGGGGGTGGCGGCGGCATGCTGCCCACGACGACGTCCATCCGGAGCAGGAACGCGAACGTAAAGAAGACGGACAGTTCCATGCAGACGGACTCGAGCGCCCTCATGCAGCAGGGAGGGGGCGCGGTGCCCCCTCACCTGCAGTCGTCGGCAAACTGGAAGAAGTACGTCCAGCAGCAGGACTTGCAGCACCAGCAGTCCAAGACGAACTCCACGGAGTCACTCAAGTCCAAGGATAGCAAGAGGAGTGGTGGACAGTCGTCGTCGAGCAAGTTAGGCAAGTCCGCGGACAGCAACCGCCACGACGTGATCCACTCCAAGAGTGGCAAGTCCAGGACAGGCTCCTCTTCCTCCGGAAGCGGAGAGACCAAGTTGAGGTCCTTTTCCGCCGACACGGCCATGATTGGAAGCGACCTGTCGCTGGACAAGATGCGGACCTCCTCCGCCGCCGGCATAGGGACGCCCGTCAGGTCTTCCGGCATAGAGTACGCGTCTACGGCGGTGGTGGTGACGAACCGGAAGCTTCCGGGAAGGCCGTCCAACGTCTCCGGCGCGGGACCTCCCTCCGCGTGCATGATGGTCCCCGGGAAGCGTCCCTCCAGCACGGCGTCTTCCGGAAGTGGCCGCAGCGGCGGCAGTTCCCAGGCGAAGAAGGACGGCTCGGCGGAACTGGACCAGCAGTGCCGGACGTCCAGCCTGACGAGGACGGGCGAGCTTTCTCGTGGAACCAGCCGCTCGTCGCTCGAGCGCAAAGCCAAGGTGTCTGGAAGTACGCAGACCGGGCCCGGCGTCAACGACATGTTCGTGTCCGCCCACTCGGACTCGGAGTACTGTTCGCTGGGCAGGTCCTCGGGGAAGCATGCCAAGCAGTACATTCAGGTTAGTGCGTGAGAACACCTCCGTGCATCAACTTATTGATTGACTGAGGATAAGTTATTCAGGTGATCAATGGGTATATAACGTCTTTGTTATGACGATGTGCAAAATTCCGTAAGTAGGCTTTCCCACAGATCTAACATGCGCTGACTAATATGGCCACGTTCCCTCTAGTAGCACTGTTAAAGCTCATACACGCGTATTGAAAGCTTGGGCAATGCGGGGTATGGAGCCTGACATAAACGATGTCACCGACACGACTGAGGTCCGCCATTTTGGCTACGTCCAGCTAGCTGTGTGGAGAAGCACACTTGGAGGCTTTGCATATCGTCATCCGTGTACATCAAATTACCATAGCGCGGGTCCAAAATTTGAATTGCGCCACGAATTCCTCCGAACATAAGGATGGCGATGACTTAACGACGTCTATAGAGTAAGTTTTCGTTGCAACATCGCCTGTGTGCCACAACCGGCACGCATTTCAGTGGTGGCATATTTTTCGCAGTTCGCATCTGTTTGGCGTATTTTGGCAATAAGCAAACATATTTAGTGGAGAAAAGCAAATGTTCAAAGCGGAATTTGTTTTTCCGCGTTCGAAAGTAGTCCTTTTTTGTGCCATACTTTTTCTTTACTAAATCACTATAATCAGTGCAAGAACATAATGCCAGAGAGAGAGAGAAAGAGAGAGAATAGGAGGTGAAAGGCGGAGAGATTAACCAGAGTTAACTGTCCACTTGACAACCGTGCACTGGTGGAAGAGGTAGAAAAGATGGGGAGGAAAGAAGAGAAGACATGAAAAGAATTTGTCCCCACAAACGCTATTAAGGGGTTTCACAGCTATCTTCCATACAGTTCCGATGGTCCTAAAGAAAACACAGTATTGTCTTTAGTGCAACTCGGGCGGACGTCGGCTGGGGCCAACGTCCGAGGAATCCACTTTCGGTTGCGGGACGATTCTTACGTTTGTTGAGCCCTCTCTGCTCAACGCCAGAAATCTCCATGATGCTGCTGGAGCGGTCGTATCGCTTGAAACAGCATTATCTTACTTACCATGAGCTTCCCTAAAGCAATTGCGTTACTTTATTCCGTTAATAAAGGCCACTTGGCTCAGCCGGGAGCAGATGTTCGGCTTGCAGCTGCGGCAAGTTGTCTTTCTGCTGCGATAGCGCGGCCGGGCGGGCCCTGTGCTGAAGGCGGTCCGCGATGCGGACAGAGTGCGTCGAGTGGTGATAGCTTCGTGTGCGCTCCGTTCCCGCCGCCTAGATCGGGTTGAAGCGAGAGGCAGCACGAAGGTGAATTAGTTCGCTCCTGCAGCTGCCCGTCTTCCGCACTTCAGCGAATTGACAGCGAGTATGTGCGATCATCGAGCGAGACGTGTTCATGTTTGCCTGTGTGCGCGTGGCACCGTGCTTGTTGATTTAATTAGTTAGCGAATGTTTACAACTTTATACGGGCGACAAAAACTACTATTCTTTCTTCATATAGCTGTCTGCTATAATTTGCTATCGCAATCGATGCTTCGCCTTTCGATCGAAACTGCCACTTTATTCTTTTAAGCTTGCACTTCCACATTTTTTTCATTATTTTCTACATCTCAGTTAAAAAGACCTCGTTTCGCTGTCTTCATGGTCTGTTGGTCCAATTCCGATTTGGGAGCTCAGAGCCTGTGCGTTCAGAAATGTCGTCAAATATTTAGGAGAATTAATAAATGCCTCTTGTGCAAATATATTTTGTTTGTTTGTTTGTTTGTTTTGATTTGTTTTTGATTCGCTAGTGTGCGATGTCAAATGAACTCGCCTTGCGCAGACCGCCTTTGGGCCCGGTGGTTCCCCCGCCTTGGGCACCATGCGGGAGCGCATCTACGGGACGAGAACGATGCTCAACGGGTCGCCGCCTTCGTACGTCTCCAATTCAGATTACGTCCTTCTTTCTGGCTTCCAGGTGAGTGGAGAATCATTACATTAAACTTGCAAACATACATAAACACAACACTTGCGCAGAGAGAAAGCGCGGCCTCCCACTAGGAGAGAAAGAAATAAGGGGAGGAGGGAGGGAATGCAAAAAAAAAAAAGAAGCTGATAAAGAAGACGAATGCACTCCAAAACACATCACATCACAGGTCGCGTATGAGCACTAAGGACGTCAGTCGAGTAACGTGATTGACAAGACCTGTAGCGCAGCTTTTTGAGCCTCACTTCGGGTTGAAGTTTCACTTTTCGGAAATAAAAAGAAATTGTTGAGAGCAGTTCCAGAAATATGAAGCTGCTGGATAAAGCGATGGGCAGTCGTGTATTTCATGATTATTTCTGCTCCCCGGTGCGAACCAATCGAAATTATATTTTGATTTTAGGGCACGCCCTCACTAAGTGCAGGCGTTCATAAAAAAAATAATGCGCATTTGATCGCTGTGGCGTGTCTCACTGCGTTGGGCGTAGCTTCGTTACATTAGTATCAATCCAATCGACCAAAAGAATTTCTCCTTCACAGCGCTTTTGTACACTATAGGAAGCTATACTTAGCATTTACACTGGTTCTTGTGAAGCTTTCTAGAGCCATCTGTGTCGCATATGTCTAACCATGCATGCAGTAAAAAAAAAAAAAAAAGATAAGGAAAGGCTAAAAAGAGGTAAAGGATAAAAGGCACCACTGAAGTCCCACAGGTAACGGTCATCGCTCGCTTTGTGCATGCTAAGTGCGGCGCCGCGAAACCACGCCGCAGTGCACTCGGGGACTTCACCAAGGCTCATAGCGCCTGCACTTTCTTAGCGCGATATCATCAACGAGCGCCTGAAGCGGCGATTGATGAGCAACAGAGGGGGAACATCAGCGGCACCTTTTGCGGGAGACACCCGATTTTGCCATAGCGAGTCGTTAGAGTTACAATTTGATGCGGACACCTTCAATAATTGTTCTTTTCTGGCATCACCCGCCGCGTTGAAATCGCTCGTTGTCTTACTCGGTCCGAACTGATTTCACCGCCTCTCCTTTCGCGCAGCACGGCACGGCCCCGCTGCGGGACCGGCCGCGCCTGTCGGTGCCGTCGGCCAAGGGCTCCGAGAGCGATAACTACATGACGCTGGACCACTCGAGCCCGTACGCGTGGCTCCGGCACAGCCCGACCTCGGGCTCGGCGTCCGTCGCCTCGGCCCCCGTGGGCCGGAGTCCATTCGCGGCCGGCGCGGGCATCGCCGAGGCCGACAGCATGGAGTCCCTGTCTTCCACGGCGTCCAGCGCCCACGGACAGGTGAGGCAGGGCGGCACGGGTCGGTCGGCTAGTCCGACGCTGGCGTCTCTGCACGTGCTACCCTGAGGGAGCAGATTGGCGCAGAGGCCCGCCATCTTGCGTGCACACTGAACAGGTCATAGCTGCAGACTGGTTACGATATGGCCTATATGGAGGGATGCGACCATCTTCTCGTCGCAATCGCATTAATGTTAGTTTCATAATTGCGCATATTGAAAGTACGCGCGTCTAGTACATGCACTGAATATGCTTTGTAACTGTGATTAAATAAGTTACCGCTTCGTTTGGAACGTATATATCACACGTCCACTCCGTTTACAGAATATTAAAATGCTTAGGGTTGGCAAGAGGAAGAAGAACCGAATAAATTTGGACTGCGAGCATTGAAGAGGTCATCGCACAAGTTATACATATTATACTGCACGTTGGATCTATTTCAAGTCACCAGACGGGCCCTCGGGTTCTCTAGTTTATTTCTTGTCATTTTCGTTTGTGTTCGCTGCTTCACACGTGACTTTGGACTTAGGCTTAACCATAGCATACCTGCTATACACATGCATAGCAAGACCAACCAGATGAGGCTCGCAGCTTGAACTAACCCCCTCCTTCTATGCGTTTCCTCCTCCCGTGTCTCCTCCCCTGTACCCTAACATGCCCCGCACCTTCCACATACTCCGTCCCCAATATCCCCTTCCCCACCCCCACCCTCGAGTGTAGTGGTCGTCTGTGATGTTATCCCCTGGCGGGACGCCCGAACTGTCCGGTCGACGACGCCGTCGCGTCGCCGACGTCATCGTGTCCGGCACCGCCACCTGCCCCGGCCGCATAGGCCGCTCCCCGGGCTCCTCTTCGCGGTCGGCCAGCAGCGCCCCGCAGACCCCGCCCGAAGACGACGACGAGCACAGCTGCTGCCCCAGTCCCGCCCCGGAACCCCCCGCAGCCCGAACCCCCTCCTGCCCCCCGTCGCCCCTGGGGCGACAGGTATACACGCACGGTCATCCGCAGCATGCCCGAGCACCTTTCCACTTCCTTCACTCTGCACGACACCCTTTCCTCTTCCCGGTCTCAACATCGGAGAAGGTTGCCGAGCGGGCACGAACGCCGACAGGATCCAACTTGCAGCACTGTATGCTTTGACGACCATAGGCATATGCAACAAAAGCATACGCGCATGGCCGCTCTCGCGCCTAGACTGGCCACAGAGTATTAAACGATGGCGAAGCCCAATCCTCTTCGCTTCCTTCTCCGAATTGACACCTGATCACCTCCCTCCACCTCTCCCTATACGCTGGCTTTCCGTAGGCGGCAGTGCGCGAATATGCCGTAGTGGTAGCGCCGTAGTGTATAGTACCACGCGTCAAGGCAAGCACTATGCCCTTCACGTAGGCTCAATGCGCACGACGAAAAAAGTAGATATGCGCCTTTGCGCGTGATGCTTTTGCCCGTAGGCATGTGGTAGCGTGCAACATTATAGCTATAGTGGAACATTATTTCTAGCGATCAGTCCAGTCTCACTCTGGCGTTATAGTTTGCGCCTATATGTACTACGAGGCAAAAGAAACTTGTGCTTGCCAGCGGCGCGCCGTGCTTGCACGGTTCTTTCGTGACCTGGAATCCGCCAACGCAGGCTGCCTCCCGGTACATGTACCTGTCGTCGCCGCTGCACAGCGCTGCCTCCATGGGCACACGCAACTCCATGAGCATGTCCCACTACGCCAGCGGCCTCGTCTCCAAGATGGCCAACAAGGACGACGACGGTGAGCGACGCCCAGTTGTACGCACTATCGTGCGTGCCGCACTTTGTAAGAAAAGAAGCTTAGTAAAAGATTAATTACTGCAGCAGTCACTCCATCTCAAAGACCCTCGCTAACGTTTTCACTAGCTGAATGTTCACGCAAGAGGACGCACAGATACACCGAGGTCAGTTTAGTACATCTGGGCTCCATATTCCATGCCGCAGAGTTCCCTGCATGCTCAGAACAATAGGGGAAGATTTTGCGCTGCAGTCGTTCTATAGCCGGTGTGGAAAACAATGACATTTTGGCACCATAATATGGGGGCGGCTACTGCTTTTCGTATGAGAAACATGGAAATTTATCAAAGAAGCACGTCATAAAATGACGTTACTATCAATTCTCGAAGGACGAAATGTCGCAACGCAGAAATTCAGCTCAATGTTTTTGTAAATGTCGTAAGAACAGTTTGCTCGATGGAAACAACACTTGTATGGATTAAATAGATTCAATGTGCTCGTTGCTTATGCCTGCACTGAAAAGTACTTGAAACGGTCCACTGACGATTTCAGAACACACTGTGGGTGCCAAAAAAGCGAAGCCGGCTGGCGCAACCAGACAGCATTGGGCGCGTGTTATTTATTTCACTCAAAATAGTTGTTACTGCTCGTCGGTGCCACCCGCATAGCACGAAAACATATAATTGCGTTTTGCAGCATAGCTTATTCACAACGAGCTCTCGCGCACAGTGGTGGACCTGGCTTTGAAACACTCTTGGGGGGGGGGGGGGAGGGGGGGGGGTAAACCTTCGGTGATAAGACGCCTGATGTTTCCATATAGGCTTCCCTTCTTGATGATCTTGTTTGCGCGGCAGAGGGCGCAGCCGGTGTTATTGGAACGACCTCAGTGAAGGTCACATCTGTTATCCAGCCATAATCAGTCGCGCATTACCTTCCTTCTATTGTTCACCATGAGAAGCACGTTGTCTAACGTTTCTTTTGTTCTGCGCTGGCACGCAATACCGTTTTTTCATTCATGTCACCTTGTTACCCTTGGCAGCAGCTCTCGGACATGCAATTGAAAATAAATGATAACATTATACTTGTGATGCCCAACGCTATGCATGCTACGCCGAGTTTCATACACCAGAATTTAATTTTAAGCATGGAAAGCTTATCGCTTAGCATGTAGTTGCGTCTTTGATGCGCAAGAGCGCGTTTTCAGTTGTCGACAGTTCCTTAAACCAATTACTAAATAATTATTTACTCTAGTAGTCATCTTTGAAATCGAATAATAAATCATTGCTTATTGTGCAAGTGCACCCCGTATGTCCAGAAATAAAGGCATGCAAACTGCTAATTTTCCTCGATGTGGAAGTGTGTTTGGGTCTTATGGGGTTATGTCGTGTATACAGACGTATTCATTTTGCAGTTGAGCAGTGCAGCTTGTAATTTATCTTGATATATGTTAGCGCAATTGAAAGGCAACACGCATGCATGAGGGCGAGACCGGCGCTCTTGTTTCCTCCTGGTGTGGTGACCTTTCATTCCGCTAAAGTGCATCAAGTTACCTGTTTAACGAGCACACCCAGCAACAAAATTTAATGACGTTTACTTGATGTTCGCTGCTCAGACGTCACCTTTTGTAGCACAAGTGTTCTCTTAAACAGGAAGAGTGTGCGTTAATCAATGTTTCATTCGTGGCTGTCTGCGGATACAAAGCACGGTTTATAATAATGGTTATGTAATGGTGTGCCGGTCGGAACATTGTGATAGTCCGACGCTCACGTTCTGTTTTCCCTCCCCTGTTACTTGCAGCCCACGGTTCGTCGCTGTCCTTGGTCTCCACAAACTCGTCGCTTTACTCCACGGTAAGCCCCTATGAGTAAACCGATGACGCTTGCAATTTTCTATAATTTATTAGGAAAGAGCGCTGACAGGGGACGCAACGCAGTGTTCT
The DNA here is from genome assembly GCF_050947875.1 of Dermacentor variabilis. Classification (NCBI taxonomy): domain Eukaryota; kingdom Metazoa; phylum Arthropoda; class Arachnida; order Ixodida; family Ixodidae; genus Dermacentor; species Dermacentor variabilis. The sequence continues at coordinate 4,359,502 of NW_027460335.1, forward strand.
GTGCCTTCTGTTTCTGTGTTCTGCGTTCCGTGTTAGGTATTAAAGTATGCAGGGTACTTCGAACGAATGTAGCCACAAAACAATGCAAGTTCAGTACCATAGACACACCGAAATTAAATGAATTTTGAACATGTAGTACTTGTGAGTGCTAGGGTTAAACAAACGCGTTTCCTCCAGACAGCAGTCACAGCATCACTGGCGCACGTAGCCCTTCGCTGCTTACCTTCTGAAGGCTTTTTCGTAATTTAATTTCGAAATATCAGCGGCTTGATGCAGCCTTACATACGCCAATGTGAAAGAGTAAAAATGGGGGCTGTCTCCATCTTATGCCTGCAAATGTTCTAATCTCGCCACAGCATGTAGCTTTGTGTCGATCTTCACCGAGTCTCCCATTCCGCAGTAAGGTGTATATACTCGTATGTTACTCTAACAGATTGACGATGGGGGCGCATATAACGCATGCAGGTTAACTTCTCTATGAGCGTTAAATTACCTGCCCAACTTCGTTTCTCCATTGTAATCTCATCCTGTATACTTCAAATTTTATTTCCATATATGTATATATCTACGCCCCTTTTCTGACCTATCCGTACTGCCGTCTTTTCTAAATCTATGCCTATCATTTCTCGTTCTATCGTGGCTTGAAATGGAACGAAGACTAATAGGCGTCACAACAAGCCACCCAAGTTACTAGCCACAGAAAACACCGATGGCAAACTTTCACTCGGGCTTGTTGATCTGTCACGATTATCCGTACAAAATGATAAACAATGAACAAGTGGTGGGACACAGCGCTGTGCGTCGTGCACTCTTCCTTTTGTACTGCAGCACACTGCCGCGTCAGCTCTTCCTGTGGGAGAAAGAGAAAAACGGACGGCATAAAGGTTAACCAAATGGACGTCCGGTTTGCTACCCTGCATGGAGAAAAGGGGAAAGGGGATTCAAAGAAGAAAGGAGAAGGCGAAGAGAGAGATAGTTAACACGCACCGTAATAGGCCTACGTTGCCTGCAAGCGACTTTCCAAGTCATCTGATATTTAAAAAGTTCACCGACGATTATGATACTTCCTAGTGCGAAATTTCAGCGTAGCTGTATACGTGTTTTCATTTCACGGTATATTGGCTGTGCGGACAATCTGTCTCGTTCGGCCCGTTGAAAACGAAGCGCTGTGCTGCGCGACGGACTCGCTAATAGGGAGATCGCAAGAGGTTGCGCATGGGTGACGCATGGGCACCATTTACAGCAGCCGCCGCAGACAGACCTCCGCTCATGCAGCGCTTTGTTTCCATACGGACGGCGCGCGCTACTCTCTCGCCATCTCGTACCCATCGTCGTCGCAAAGCGAGTCTTGCGCGGCAGTATGCTTTTCTTCTCGCGTTGTCGCAATACCCTCCTCCTCCGCTTTCCTCCTTGCCCTCTCTTCGCTATCACAGTATTTCATCTCCCCCTGCCCTCCACGTTGGCTTTCATCCTTCGCTGTTTTCGTTCGCTCGGTTACGAGGGACAACGCCGACGCTCGCCGCAGGAATGGGCACCTATAGAAGCTGCGCTATCAAAATTGATGACAGCACGCGTAGCTCTCTAGGTCGATGACGGTCGGGGCCAAGCACCCAGAATCTTTGTCTCGTCAGAGGGTGGACCGTCCATTTGACTGAGTGCGCTCCAAAGACGCCTGCGTTGGACGTCAAAGCGGGTGCAGTGGCAAAGGAGGTGCTCTGTGGTCTCCTCACTGTTATAGTGGTCGCATATTAGGGGAGAGATTGTGGTTGAGATAGTGATGATACGAGCTTACATTACATCTTGAACTGTGCCTTGCTTCCATATGAGGGCTCACTTGTCTCACATGTTGAGCAAATCCGCTTTTGCCGTTGCTTCCGGTGGGTTCGCAACTGATCTTACCAAGTCACTCACTGACACGGATTGTCAAAGACGCAACGCGCGGGATGATGTCACCGATGCGCCAAGGTGTCGGGCACCGTCCGTGTTCGAGAGCACCTAGCCCTCTACTGCCCTGGCAAGCTTTAAGTGGCAACTATGACGAAATCATCAGAAGCCAACGAACAAAGACACCAAGGACAGCGCAAGGGGAATTACTTGTACTTACTAATTGAATTAAAGAAATTATAAATCAATGAGTGAAAGTGGATGAGAATACAACAAGTGGGGAACGATCCCACATTTTCGCATTACGCGTGCGATGCTCTCTTCGCTATCGCAGTCTTTCATCTCCCGCTGCGCTCCGCGTTGGCTGTCATCCTTCGCTGTTTTCGTGATGATCGTGATTTCGTAGAGCATCATCACACGCGTAATGCGAAGACGTGGGATCGTTCCCCGCCTGCGGCAAGTTGTTTTTTCGTCCACTTTCAATTCCATTAACTTCTCATTTCTTTAATTAGTGAGTAAAAGTAATTTTCCCTGTGTTGCCCTTGGTGTCTTTGTCGGCTTCTTATGATCTCATTAATAAACATCGCGTCCCTCGGTCAACCCCGTTTCTTCTTGTTAACTAGTAGGAAGTTATGTATTAACATTATCCTTAGCGTCAGCGGCGAGGGTAACAGTCAGAAAAGAAGGCGTCTGCTTTCTTTTGTGCCGTCTAAGGTTTGAGCTTACTAGGCCTTGCAAGTATAAACAAACTAGCCCAGCAACATTTCCTATTAACCGTCACGAATACATGACCCGTTAGGTGAACTGTATCGCTGTGCGATGATAGCACGTTGTAGACCTCAGCGGGGGAGAATTGCACATGTATTGCAATACACTCAACGACCGATTTTTCTGACGCCACGTTTTTCGAACACGCCTGATAATTCGGACGCCTTCGAGGCACCGCCAAGTGCGCCATAGAAATTTCGAACGCTGAAACCCGTTTGCTGTCCGATTTTACAGAGTTTTTGCCGTGATGGCAGGTTTGTAACAGCATTAACTGAAGCCACCATCGCCGCTTTTTTGATTATTTGGCAGGCTCAAACAAACGCTCTCGCACGCTGGTCCACTGGCAGCCGTAGTTGTAGTAGTAATTTTGTGCCGTCGTAAGGACCTACCTACTTCGACGTTCGCTACCAAGCTTCCTGCTGTTCGGTGCGGGTTTTGTCTTTTTTTTTATATATATAAAGAATTCGCCGCTGTTGGCAATGGCGCCGACTCCGCCTTCGTCGTCCTCGCCGCGTGCATCGGAGAGCGGAACGCACGGCACGGGTCCACAGCGTAACATAACGCCAGTTCCCGAAGGTCATGTTCACCGCAATACAGCTTTGCTACGCGGTCAAGCATACGCAACGTATTGCGGTGAAGCATACTTAGAGTGCAAAGATGCCATTATCTCGGGACATAAAATGTATTGCTTAATTATACATGTGCTCACCAGCCATCTCCTAACACAGTACGAGAACCGAGGCGCTTAATAATTGTGCTGTCAGGCCTATAAGGCTATTTCGGACGTGGCTGTGGCGATCTGGCGCTTTAGGACAGTAAAAGGCATGCATTCGTTTTTTTGTTCTTCTTTTTTTCGGACTTCCCACTTTTTGTACGTTTACTCAGTTCTTAAGGAGTAAAAAAAATAGTACGTTGACTGTATTACGTCTTTCTTGGGGGCGGGGGAGGACGGGGGGGCGGGGGGGGGGCTAATTTATGCGTGGCCTATAAGGAAAAGCACAGAAGGCAATAACCACGCAAAATGAAGACAATTCAGCGATCACGTAATTGTGTCTGGTTCTTGCCATCTTTGTCTCCTTTTAGCACTCTGTGATATATTTTATTTCTTTCCTTAATGACAAGTGCATGCGGTTACCCACCAGAGCAGTAGCGGTACACGTTTACGAAACAACATAAATAAACTTAAAAGTCGCTGTGATCGGCAGTCAATAAATCGAGTGATGCACCGAGTGTTGAGGCTCTCGGCCACAGAGTATTTTGTAAGTTGTGTTTTGGTGAGGAAAAATTATAGTTGCGAGAGTACGAAAAAGTTCCCTTGCCAGGACTTTATTTAGTCATTATATGGAAAGTATGTAAATATTTTACTACATAATCACAAAAAGAATGTTTGTGGGCGGACTGTGGACATATGGCCTGACGCATTCTGTTGACCAATGTCCATAGACATGTTGCAAACAGCCTTACTGAAATTATTTTAGACGTATAAAGCTAGAGAACATGAACCGTAAGATAAATATTGTTTATATAAACAGTTTGTATGCCTCACATGCCGTAATTGCGATGTTCTCTTCGAGTTCTTTTGACATAAATGGACTGCCTAAATTACTTCATAAGGGTATTTTGAGCTGCACAACACTTTTACGCGACGCGCTTGACCTTTAATAGACTGAGCATATTCGCTGAATAAAAACATTCGAATTCCTCTTCGAAACCTGTATGTAAGATCAGAACATCGGTAATTAGTTGCAACAGAAGGTAGCGCAAAAAAGTCTAATTGACATGGGAGAGTCCGCAGGACAAGCGCCGACTCACACACAATGTTTATTCACCGGCAAGGACCGCCGGATAAGAAGGAAACACACGTCACAAAGAGCACATGCGCAAAAGACAGGGCCATCTCAACGGTGTCTGCACGTACGCGTCAAGAAAAACCTTCTCTCCGTTGTGCAAGGTGACAGACGGTTCGCTGACAGCCGTTTTAATATCGAAGGAACGGGAGTGATTTTGCCAGCGATCCCGTCAGTGATCCACATTTCAATGCTCTGCATTTGCGAATATTCGTGTGACTACATTCACCGTTCCTGTATTACGCTGAGCGGCCACCGCTTCCACGGTAGCCTAGTTTGGTTCATAAATTAGGTAATCCTTATTTTCTTCCCGTAATTCATTTCATTAGGGTAAGTGTGCGCAGTCGACTGAGCGTAAGCTCACCTAAATACGCGCCTTCCCCACTTTGTCGGGCCTGCAGGCGCGGGGAGTGCAGGCACAGCGTCCCCGTCTGGAGTGGGCGGTCTGCTTTCTGAGAAAACTGGCCCCCTTTGTCGCGCGTATTTGCATGGCGACGCCCGATCCAATCGACCGCGCTCCGGAATCAAAGCGTGACTCACACGTCTTGCACCGGTGGCGGTGAATCAATAATCGCCACGACTGCTTCGTCGGGCTGCGCGCCGGATAAGAAGGCGCCTAATTGGGCAGCGCGAAAGAGCGGGTAATTTGCGGGCACCCGCATGTTAATGTTGAGTGGATGCAATATTTCTGGGCAGTTCTTCTTCGGTTTATTTTTTTTCGTATGGTCCTCAGAGGTAACGAAGAGAAATCTCGCATCATCTATCTGCGCGCAAATAAGACAGAATAAGTATAGAAAGGAAACCGTTTTATTATTATCCATATTACTAACAGGCCGCATAGAGCGAGGGACAAATTGAAGAAGACCTACACGACTTATGCGCCCTCGTCCAACGCCCCTGTTTCTAGACGAGTTGATGTATCGACTCGTCCAGCTAGTCAGTATCCTCGATTTCAAGTTCCCTAGTTGTAGTATATGTCCTTCATTGAGTAACGATTGGGAAAGAAAATTGTTGCCTCTGTCTTCTAGGCAAATGAATGCGCTTTTTTTTTAACGCGATCATGGTTAACGAATTCTCGTCCTTCCTGTGAGGAACTTTTCTCTGCTACCTTATGTGCCGTTAAGCACCCACGTTCTCTCAGCAAGATCCCTTCACTCTACAAATGGGGGTGCAGTACAACATTGTAATTTAAATCTACAATGTGATCGGGATTGTCCTGGCTGACGTTTTCTTCTGCGAAGCTGAGAATTCTTATTTTTTTTATCGTTTCACATTTTCGCCGGAGCACTTTGTACCTAGCGGAAGGGTAGGAGCTATCGTTAACCTCCGCCAGGCCGCGTGTACAATGCCAGCCTTTGAAAACATTCGCGTCGAGTTGTAACCTTTCTGCAGGCTGACTTTTGTTCCCGTTGTTTCAAGAACCCGAAGAGGACAGAAACACTGGCACGGTTGTAATAATCGCGATGTTTGCAAGTCTATCGCTAGTTAGCACGACGCTATTCACTCTTTGAAGCCTCGTATTCTTCGAAAAATTACAAGTAGACCAATCTTCACGTAAAGAGGCTGCTCAGTCTGTTCGCCAAAGTGGCCGACGCTCGCGAAAAAAGCGCCACAAAGCTATTTCAAAACAACCGCATAGCGAAGCGCAGGCGCCCTATAGCCAGCTCTGCCTGTGCGTGCATCTAGGACTGTAACCGCGCCTGCTGCTAATTCAAGGTCGGTGACAGCACGCCGCTAATATCCGCCTCCACAAGCTGATACAGACGCGGAATGGCATTCGCTGTCCTCTAGACCCACGGCCATGATAGGGGGCCCTAGTGGTCCTCTGCGCCATGAAGCCAAGAATGACAGGGCCAATGAAACCGGTGACACTACGGGCAAGCAAGGAGATGGACACAACGAGAAGGAAAGCGTTCTGAAAATGTTCAACCACCTGGTAGAGTCGCTGCGCGGCATTCTCTGCGGTCTTCACAATCCCGGCGCTAAAAATGGTCTGCATGTGCTCGCCGCACTGGAGCCGCTTATCGCAGCTCTTTAGATGCTGTAAAGATTTCGCTAGGCGCCTGTGCTGGTCACGCAAGGGGAGGCCTACACACCAGCTTCGTCTTAGCACCTTTATATAAAGGCTCACTTCGTTACAGACAAGATGTGGAATCCGGCAGTGGCTTCATGGATGACATTTCTGAATGTTAATCATCATAACATTGAGCTTGCTATCACCGCTGTGCGTCCCTCTTTCTATGTCGTCATCATCCCTCATCACATCTTTATGTCCCCCCCCCCCTCCTGTGCAGAGTAGCAGGCTAGAGCGCACTAGTTCAGGCCAACCTCAGTGCCTTCTTTCAAATAAATTCTCTCTCTCTCTCTCTCTTTACTGCATTTGTTTCAGTTCGCTGTAGATTTTTACTGCGTGGAACTGAATCTTAATGCCTTCAATAAATGCTTTCTTATTGCATAAGACTGAAGACAGTGTAGAGCGTATGTGCTGTCCTCTATGCTGGTCGGTGTATTTTGTTGTTGTTGGTGGTGGTGGTGGGGGCGGCGGTGTTTCGCTGTTTGAATTGTTAAATGTAATCAACTAACCCGCAGGTCAAGGCACTCTGTCACGGCTTATACGGTGCGACGTGCTACGTCGAATCAAGTAGCAGTTGCACACAAAACACAAAAATAATAGATGGGTGGCTACACTGCTCAGGAGTTCCCCCAATAGCGCCCTGGGACGCCAAGTATTCTTTAGCGTATAAAATAAATATTGCTAAATATGTATGCTAATATTAAAAAAGTGACGAAATTCCATTTGAAGGACAACAGCGGATCAATCTGGCAACATTTCTGCAGTTTAACTGCATAGAAAAGGCCTACACACGTGAAATGTGCGTCGTCAGGCAGCAGCGCGCTCGGAGCTCTAAATTCAAGGAGGAAACGACGGACTGGGGTCTTCTCTTTCAGCGCTACTAATCGGCGCTTTTCTACCGGCAAAACGTAAATCGCCATTCCACCAGATAGTTTACCCGTGTGAACTAACATTGTGTGTGCTACTCCCTCCATCAGCGCCGCATAGCGTTCTCTGTCCTTTCTGTGCACACGAACCCTTCTGTTGCTCCAATGTGCAGACGGAGGAGAAGCAGGCCCACGAGATCCGCAAGCTCCGCAAGCAGTTGGAGCAGGCCAACGAGAAAGTGGCCACGCTCACCTCGCAGCTCACCACCAACGTGAGTCGACTCAGCCCCACTATTTCTGCCTCTTCTTTCTTCCAGGCGCTGTGCAGTGACTCGGGCACCTTGGGGCGCGGCACGGCAACACTGTTGTAAGAACGCACCCCTGCGCGCGCGGGAGTACGATCTGCGGCAAACACGCGTGAAAACGACGGCATAATAAGACCTGGTGTGTGCCGCTTATAAGCACCAGGGTAGAAGCTTGGGTTACTTGGTTTTGACGTTAGGAATGATATAGCGGCGTGACAGACATGGAAGAAAGGCAAGACGTGGGACGAACGCAGGTGCCCCCCGCGTGTGTCCTACATACGCCTCCCTTTTGGCCATATCTGTCCAATCTTCGATGTTTTGGGCAACTGCAGTGGTGCGCCGTGACGGAGTCGATGACCGTCGCTTCGAACGCAGCGCGAGATAGAGTGGCCTACGGCGCTTGTTTTCTGCAGTGGGATCTGGCGTGAAATCGAACGCGACTGTCCTGTAATCATGCGGCAGATGGTTGGAGAGGAGGTTGCAGACGACGTATGGAACCGACTTGCGATCGACGACAACGTGAAAATAAAATGACAGCACAGTGCTGTCCAACTGAAAGAGAATTTGCGTATCTACAGATGGGAGAGGGGGGGGGGCGCCAACCAATTACGTTCCCAGATTTCCGTGACGTCACGGCAGAACCTAAATTATTTTACATTTGCGTCTCATTTTGTAGCACGGAGGCACAGAGTGCATGTGCTGCGTCATTTCCGTGGCGGGTTGAATTCTGATAGGTTGTCACCGAGTATTTTGGGTGGCGTTGGCGCAGCGTACAGGAAGACTGACGCTACCTTACCTCCTTACCATGGCGTATCCTCACATGGCGAGACGTAGTGCGAGGTGTCACGTGACATGTAAGCTGTGACGAAGAGCGCCGTGAATTCGGATACCAGCAACGGGCACACAGGTGTTTCTGGATTCTCCGTTACAAAAGCGCGAAAGGACTAAGGCATATAGCCATGGAACCCACACTAACTCGCCCACCTCGGATTTTGTTGAAGCCGTTTGTGTTCCGTTGCATGTGCCTAATTTCTGCAGCCGAGTTACCGTGTTGGTGGAGAGGTTTTGAAGTCGTTCTGTCGATGCGCCTTCTTTTGTCCTCGTTTCTCGATGGTCACCAAAGTTCAACGTAACGGGAAGAAGGCCGTTCCCACGCTTCTGCGCTGGCCTTTTTCAGCAGCCTGGGTTTTTCGAGCATCATGGAGTGAACAGTCCTTGTTTGTTCATGTCGGCTCGCGTTGCCAAGCTTCAATGAAATAAATAAGAATAAAGAAAGACCGTACTGTGGTGGATATGCGAAGCCCACTACTTTCGTTGTTGGCAGTCGAGTTAGGCCGAGTTATTTGTCGCAGCGCTCCTATGATTCGCCACTGTTCTGGAATCGACTGTATACTTGAGGCGCCGAATAACTGTGCTTGTCGATCAAGATGTTTTAACATATTTTTTTTTACGTTAGAACATAAGAGCAGAACAGATTAAGAATGCGAATTTTTCAGCAAGTTTCCTTGCTCAACAAATAGGGACTGCACGCAGCAACTATCAGGACTGCTTTAATTGCGGGACCACAATAGGCTTCTTCATTCTGTGCGGTTCGTAAATACTATCAAAAAAAAAAAAGAAAGAAGATAGCTGTAAGGTAACCACACTGTCGCCGCAAACAAACAGCCCGACTTCTAAATTTCAACGTACGCCAACGAAACGCACGCAGCCCGTTTTCAAAACGTCGCTATACTCGTACTGTATAGCGATTATATTTCTAATGTTGTGTTTGCGCGTTTGTACAGCCGTACACGCAACGTCAGACTGGGGTAACTAACTTGATGTACTTGTTTCGGAAGTGCATCTCAATAAGTCGGAAGAGCGCGTTAAGAAAAGCCAGATGGAAGTTGTGTGAATCAGGTTATGCCTTTTTTGCTAGGCTACTCTTTTCCAATCTCTGAGTAAAGCCGTTACGGGCCTAACACCAAGAGCACATCACTGCAAACGCGCAGGCAGCCTTGCAATAAAGCGCTGCAGTTAAACCATGGAAGTCGTGGAAGCCCTCCCGATTTTGCACGATGGCCCTCCGCGATCGTTAAAAACCGCGATGGTTGAAACAAAACTGTAACGGCGGGCGCTAGACAGTAAAGAAGTCCTGCGCACTGCGCTGCCATTTTTTTAATTATTTCACGTTTCTCGCATTTCCTCTTGCCTTTTTTTTTTTTCTCTTCGATGCATCAACGTGAAGTTGCGCTCTGGGCGCAAACATCGTGACCTTTATGGCATCATAACGACGGCAATAGCCTGTGCCACCAACTATACACAGCCCCATAAGCAAAACTGACAGTAACGCCAGAAATCAAGGTTGTCTCCTCTTAACGGCCCAATTTGACGGGCAGTGGACACGCTAGCGTACTTAAGCTCTCCTCAACGGGTCAGCGCGTTTTTTTAAGGACCCTCCATTTTATTGGCAATGATCTGCCTTTTTTTTATCTTGCTTCTTTCTACATTTACTTTTTATCTTTTCTTCTTTCTTGCTGTTTTTCGTGTTGTTCTCTTTTCCTTTTTTTGCTTGTTTGTTTGTTTGCGGGCGACGTGGATAACTTCCGTCCTTCTGTACTTCCTGCATTGCCTATGCCTTTTTATGAACCTTTTCTGAACTGTTACTGAATGACAATACTTTGCAACAGCGTGAAACGACGGGACAAGATTAGACAATATCATCGCATCATTACACTCGTGTTTCCGACTTTCTTCCACCTTTTCGAGCTGCTCCCAAACATTATCGTAAACATGCGCCAACAGGCTCAGTTTTGAAGCCTTCTGCTGAATGAGTTCCAATAATTCCGCTGCTCCGGGGATATATCTGTTATTAGAGCAGCGCAATGAGGATGGCGACGCGGAGCCTGCACAAATCGTTGAAGAGGTTTCTTTTTACACTTGATTCACGTGAAAGCCATACTCGTAGCTAGGTCAAATAACAGCAGCAGTGATTCCTCACTCACAGGCTTTAACGCATCGGCTGAAGAAGATTGCCAAGGGATTGGATGTGCGACATTGCTTTTCTTTTTTTTTTTAGCTTTGAGCACAGTCGAATTTTCCATCGCCGCTGCGGAAGAAAAAAAGAAGAGGGCAAGAGTCGTTCAGGCAGAAATCTTTGCACTGAAAAACCATCGCAGTCGCTTTGTTCCCTGTTTTTGTCGCGTGACATACGGCATTCCATTGACCTGTGGAAAAACGTACGTTGGCTAGACCGGCGTTTACCTTAATGAAAGGCTGCACCAGAACAGCGACTTAAGGGGCACGCCTTCACCCCACCTGTCGGCGCATTGTCGGTCATGTGATTGTAATCCCCCCCCCCACACACACACTTTTTTTTTTTTTTGCAGAAAGAACACGTGCCATAATAAAGCACACGCATACAGAATAAATCAAAATTGGCGAGGCCTTTACCTAAAGAAAACCCACGAATTTTGCATTTCGGTTCACTATATCTTTCGCGTGCTTGATTATGCACGCGAAATCAGTCTTCCGGAAATTGTAAGGGCACGCGCGTGGACGGGCTTTTTGTGTTTTGTTCCTTGCAGTTTGCAGTAAACTTTCAGCTGCTAGTTCAGCGCTTGTCCTGTGCTTTTCTGTTCCTATGCGTCGGCGTCCCCTTTGCCCGCTGCCGTCGAACTTCAACCAACTCGCCCGAACTTCGCACCCTATGGCGATTCTGACACCGAGAACGGTATTCTTGCCCACGATTCTCCCTGTCACCTGGAGTAAACAAGTGGGCGTTATTCATGGCTAACCGCACTTCTGGGGAAAGGGGTGTGCCCACGCCACTTTTTGCTCCGTTCTCCTTTTGCTCTGTTGCAGCTCCCCCAGGTTTGACTTTCATAGGCGGTGGAACTTCCTGACCTCCGAGATGAGTTCTTGCAAAAGAAAGCCGCGAATCTCACCTGATCCTAATTTAGCTCTGGTCAGTTTCTAACCTCCTGGCTTTTTTCTGCCTCCGTACTTCTTTTTTTTTTTTTTATTGTGTTCTCCTTGTTGTTGCGTTCGTTTGGCGTGACATCCATTTTCCCTCTTCTTGTGCCACTCACAGCTTGAGTTATGCCTCTTAATGACCACTTTAGGGCACGTGGGCTTCCTAAATATGGTACCGCTCGGTCCCCTAGAGGCCAGCTTACAGCTCCTAGAGCGTACCACTAAAAGGGATAATTGCGAACAAAGCCCCCCCATTGACTACAACATCGAAGTGCATCCTGCGCACCCCACTTGTACAGGTTACACAAAAAACATAACGGTTACAACTACAAAGACTTTCTGAAAGAAGGGCTGCTTCCGGAATTTCCGGAATCCTCCACTACGTCATGCCTGATAATCAGAAAGTGGTTTTGGCATGTAAAATCCCATAATGTAATTTTTTAACTTCTTTAAGAAAATGTAATTCATAACGGTTACTAACTACTGCCCCACGAAAGTAATTGAACAATTACTAAAAAAGAAAGTAATCCATTACTTTTACATTACTCTCCCTCCTGTACTTTTTATTAACATTGTCCAATTGGTACGGTAAACAGAAAGAGCTGATCTGGTTCTTTCAATGCGTCCTCTGCAGCCATCACACATTCTTTGCTTCACTAAGGATTAATTTTCAAAATTTAATTCCGTAATCTCCCCTCTCGGTTTTTTCTTGTTTTCTAACTTTTGAAGCGGCACTGCGCTGGAGAAAATGGCTGTGAACAGCGCTTGCTCAAAACATTGTGATTACTCAGTGCCGCGATGCTCGGGTCTGGGTTCTCTGTGAAACTGAAATCGTGTTTGATTCCATTGCTTGCGATTATACCTGTTTTTTTTTTATGTGACTTGTCCGCTATGCCTTGTAACGGCTTCCTGCGCCTTTTGTCAAGCTGCTCTAGCAGCTTTTAGCCAGGAAGCCGTCAAGATGTTTCTGGGAAATAAAATTGAATTGAATTGAATTGAATAGCGCTTACCTGTTGCTGCGGCTAGGGGACGGCGCTCCAGACAGGGCCTGTAAAAAACCGAGAAATCGCATCAGGGGATTTCCTAGCACCGAGGCTAGAAATTGTCATTGTTATCGAGCCACAGAAGCGTCGTTTCAGTCTGCCGAACAACATCTGCTGGACCAGCTCTAGGTGCCCGTCACTCGATGGCCAATTATACTTAAACGGCTAGTTCTAACGGATGCCAGAAAGCCATCACGTTCCTTGAAAAGGTGACCATATCTGTAATGTAATTTATTATGAGGTTGCACATTGTTCAGACCTAGCAATGCTGTTCGTGTGTTACGAGCACGAATACAGGTGTATATGACTGACGTAACATCGAGCAGTTAGAAACGTGCGTTTAACAGCCGAAAGCCCGGCGGATACCAGAGCAGTCATAGACTGCACTGAGCAAAGAATTGCGCCGCAGCTCCTGCCGCTCACGCGTGTCACCTATAAACGCTTCCAGGAGAGAGGGAGATAATTTGATTATGAAAGAAAAGCTTGGAGGTCGGACTTCAAGGAGAAGCGCGCTAATCTGCAAGCCTGCCATGTTCAGGTGGCCTAGCGGCAGGACGCTGATTGTGGGAAGGAGTAAACCCATGTACATGTTTTCATTCGTTTCGATTCGGTAGTTCCCGCCGAATTTATGTGGCCAAACCCAACGTTTCCCAAACCTGCGTCTGCTGTCGGGGCATGTTTCGTCAAAAACCTAACTGATTACTTGTGATTGGTTGCCGAAAAAAATGAATTGAATTACGCCTAATGTTACCTAGAACACAAAATATTCGTTAATCTATCAAATTACCAAAAAAGGTAATCGTTTACAAGTATTTAATTACATGTAATTCGTTGCGTACAAGCCGGCTGCGCGCACACCTGTGCCTCCCACAGCAGTACGCGAACTCTATCGGCCAATCTCGCAGGCTTGCTCCCCGTTTTGCTCGCCACTGGCAAAAGATGGCGCCACGCATCTGCTCAGGCAGCCAGGGCCGTCTATTTGCTTTCTCGACGCTTGCCGTAGTTAGAGCCCAACCGGAGCGGAGTGATGTCCCGTGCAGGGAATTTTCTGTCTTTCGGGGAATTTTCAGCCACAATTTTGGATGATAGGGAAAAGTGAATCTTTGCGACATTACAGGGAATTTTAAGAACGGTGTAGTAAATACTATAATTATGTATTTGAGCAAGACATCCCTTTGACAAACGACAGCACACCCCTTTTCTGTGCGTTTGTGTGTGGGGGCGGTGGGGGGGGGGGGGGAATTTGCGGGGGTCTGTTTGGAGTAATACAGGCAAAATTGTCGCAAATACAGAATTTTCGTGCGTAGGAATGGGAGTTCTGCTGCAAGATATGGAACATCACGGCCGGAGCCTAGGGTGCCCTTGCCAATTACGTTTTCCTCCTTCGTGCCCTTGCCCTCAGAAAGCCTTTTGGTGGACTGTGACGCCCATCAGCTTAGATATTTATACATAAAACTGGTAGACCTTGTTGCGTTTCGCCTGCGACACGTGGTTTTGCCGGCGCGACTGCGGCGGGGCGGCAGACATTTTGGCCCGATCGTCGTCGCCGCAACACTCTTCGCCAGGTGTTTCCAGGCGCGACTGCGGCGATGCGACCGCCTAGGGATCATCCTCGCATTCCAGTCATTGTGCCCGAAACAGGCGATGCCAAAGCAGGGATCTCATTCCAGTCATTGTGCCCGAAACAGGCGATGCCAAAGCAGGGATCTCGTTCCAGTCATTGTGCCCGAAACAGGCGATGCCAAAGCAGGGACCATCCTCTCATTACAGTCATTGTGTCCGACCGGCAGCGCCACGACAGGGTGCTACGAGATCGTGCTCGACATGGTGCTACGGCATCGCTACGACAGTGTGCGTCACCATTAGCCCATTGTACATTCACGTGCTCGTCTTTTGAGGGGTTCCTTCTTGCCCTCAACTGCGAGAGTATAAAAACAGCTGCCCCCGGACGCCAAAAGGAGGGCTCCGATTTCTTCTGTTGAGTGAAGTGCTCTCCCGTCTCTCTACTACGGTCAAACCTGACCGCCAACTCTTTGCGATGTTAAAATAAACAAGTTGTTTCGTTGTTACCAGTCGACTCATGCTTTGCCGGGACCTTCGGATGCTTCCAGTTGTACCCCAGGCCGCCAGGCCAACGCTACCCTTGGGGCTTGCGACCCAGGTACAACCACGGGCGTCAGCGCCGAGTTCCCAACAGATCGTACCAGCAGTCCGATCCCAAACATCTGGTTGGCAGCGGTGAGATCGCCTACGACTTCAAACAACTGTCTGCCAGCGGTGAGATCGCGACAACGGAGGCCAGCAGCGAAGAGATGCAGTTGACGGTATGCTGAGCAGCTCAACGACGATCCGGGAGCAGTGCAACGAGCCCTGTGTGACGACTGGTTGCCTGCAGCGGAACGACTGCGCGGAATTCCTGCCTGCGAGGTTTGGTGAGTGCGGGACTTTCTTCTTCTGAGCTTTGCCAGGCTTTTGTTAGTGTTAGAAACAGAGCTGGTAATTGTGGTTGTCGTTGCTGCCGGGTTAGTTGCGGCAAGACAATAGTAAGCAGTAGAGAAAGCAGCATTCAGAGCAGCCATGGATTTGAAGTCGTTGCGCAAACCGAAATTGTTGGAGCTTGCAAGAGAGTTGGGTCTGGATGTCTCAGACAAACTAAGAAAACCTGAACTGCTAAAGGCTATTCTTGAGTTAGAGGCTGAGGATGACGAGCTGTCGGAATGCCTTGAGACTATTGAGGAGAGGTCAAAAAGACAGGAGCGCGAACTTAAAGAACAGAAAGAAAAAGAAGAGCGTGAACGTAAAGAACAGAAAGAGCGAGAGCAACAAGAGAAAAAAGAAGAGCGCGAACACGCTTTGGAAATGAAGCGTCTCGAGGTAGAGATGGAACGCGCTCGTAATGGAAGTCAGGCACACGGTGCAGGAGAACGCGTATTGTTCAAAATGACTGACCTGATGCGGCCGTTTAAGCTTGGAGAGGACATTGGTTTGTTCCTGGTTAACTTTGAGCGAACGTGCGAGAAGCAGGGGTTCTCTCGGGAAACGTGGCCACAGCGCTTGCTCACTTTGTTACCCGGCGAGGCGGCCGACGTAGTCGCTCGCTTGGATAGAGAGGAAGCAGAGGATTTCGACAAAGTGAAATCGAGTCTCCTAAAAAAGTACCGGCTGTCTGCGGAGGCGTTCCGTCGGAAGTTTCGGGAAAATGAGAAAGGCAGAAGTGAGTCATATACAGAGTTTGCGTATAGGCTTATGTCGAACATGCAGGAGTGGCTCAAAGAAGAGAAAGCGTTTGGTGACCACGATAAAGTTCTGCAGTGTTTCGGGCTAGAACAGTTTTATAGTCGGTTACCGGAGAACGTGCGATACTGGGTCTTGGATAGGCCAGACGTGAGTACGGTGGCTAGAGCCGCTGAGCTAGCCGAGGAGTTTGTGACGCGTCGAGCTCGCGGAGCTAAGGACGGTCAAAAGGGTGAATTTGGCTCGAAGTTTGAGAGGCCGAAGTTCACACCCATGAGAGCAAAGGGGAACACGCGTAGTGAGGATGCAAGTGAAAGCAGTCCGACCAAACGTAAAGAGACGGCGGCAGCCGAAGCCGAACGCAGAAAGCGGTTCGAGATGAGGCGAGCGGGCGTTTGTTATACGTGCCAGAAGCCGGGTCACTTTGCGGCGCAGTGTCCGGAAACAACACCAAAAGTTGTGTTTTTTTCAATAGGCAGCACTGACGAGAACATGAAGCTTCTCGAGCCTTACATGCGAGACCTCCTCGTGAACGGGAAAGAGTGCCGAGTGCTTCGCGATTCCGCAGCTACGATGGATGTAGTTCACCCGTCTTACGTAGAACCCCATATGTTCACGGGCGAGTGCGCATGGATCAAGCAAGCCGTGGAAGCTCATAGCGTGTGTCTGCCGGTAGCAAAAGTGCTTATTGAAGGACCTTTCGGAGCGCTTGAGACAGAGGCGGCAGTGTCATCTATGCTGCCACCCCAGTACCCGTACCTATTTTCAAACAGGTCCGATCACCTCCTGCGCGAGAAGGGGCTTTTGTTTGGTGAAGCTAGTGTTCAGGCCTTAACCAGATCGAAGGTTCGGGAGCTCGCTGCAAAGGCGGTAGTTGCGGGGCCGACGTTATCAAACAACGAAAAAGGGTCAGAGGCGCAGCAAGCTGATATTCCGAGCACGCCCGAACTGAATAAACTTGAGTCTGTAACGTTAAAGGCGCCAGATACTGGAGAGGAAACGCCCGACGCGGGAAAGTTAGAAGAGCTATCTACTGATTTGCTTATCGCGCCTACGTCAGACGGACTTGATAGGTTGCTAAAAGTCAGCCGGTCGGCTTTGATAGCCGAGCAAAAAAAGGATGGCAGCCTGGAAAACGTGCGCTGCAATGTCAAAGAAGGTATCGCCAGGAAAACTGCGCGTTTTGTGGAAAGGGGTGGAGTCCTGTACCGGAAGTATCTAGACCGCAGAGGAGTGGAGTTCGATCAGCTGGTCGTGCCTCAATGCTATCGTCAGGATCTGTTGCGCTTGTCACATGGGGGTTCGTGGTCCGGACACCTAGGAGTTAAGAAAACTAAGGACCGTCTCTTGCAAGAGTACTATTGGCCAGGGTGTTTTCGGGACGCAGACCATTTCGTGAGGACATGTGACACTTGTCAGCGGGTGGGCAAACCAGGGGACAAATCAAGGGCGCCGTTGAAATTGGTACCTATCATAACGGAGCCTTTTAGACGGCTCGTTATTGATACAGTGGGACCTCTGCCGGTAACAGCCACGGGGTACAGACACATTTTGACTGTGATCTGCCCAGCGACAAAGTTCCCTGAAGCAGTGCCGCTTAAAGAACTCAGCTCAGTTGAGATAGTTAATGCACTACTGTCCATATTTGCGCGAGTTGGTTTTCCTGCGGAAATCCAATCAGATCAGGGCACAGTGTTTACTAGCGCTTTGACGACAACTTTTCTCGAAAGGTGTGGGGTAAAGCTGCTACACAGCTCAGTGTACCACCCACAGTCGAATTCCGTTGAGAAGCTCCACTCCGTCATGAAGCGCGTGTTGAGAGCGTTGTGTTTTGAACATCGAACTGACTGGGAGCTGTGTCTGCCTGGGGTGATGTTTGCTTTAAGGACCGCGCCGCATGCGGCTACGGGGTTTTCGCCAGCTGAACTGGTGTACGGTCGCTCGCTTCGATCTCCGCTTCGCATGCTTCGAGAATCATGGGAAGGTAGGGGCGACGACCCAGTCGTGGTGGAGTACGTGCTTAAGCTCCTCGAACGCTTAAGAAGGGCACAGGAGTTGTCAGGTGAAGCAATGACAAAGGCCCAGCAGAGGGCCAAGGTTTATTATGATCGGACAGCCAGGGCCCGTCGTTTTGAGGTTGGCGATGAGGTCATGATATTGCGCACATCGCTAAACAACAAACTAGACGTGCAGTGGGAGGGTCCAGCACGAATTGTTCAGAAACTGTCGGACGTTAACTACGTGGTAAGTCTGCCAGGAAAGCGGAAAGCACAGCAAGTTTACCACTGTAATCTGCTCAAACCTTATAGACAAAGGGAAGCAGTGGTGTGCATGATGGTAAACGTTCCTGAAGAGCTTCCGGTCGAGCTTCCGGGACTAGGCTCAGTGACGAACAGGGAAGACACCGGTCAAGTCATTAGTGACCTTATCAGTAAAGCACCGCTGTCGCCCGAGCAGAAAACCGAACTACACCAGCTATTACAAGAGTTTCAAGGTCTGTTCTCTGAGAGGCCTGGTAGGACTTCTGTACTTACTCATGATATAGAACTTACCTCCCCAGAGCCAGTACGATCCAAGGCGTATCGGGTGTCACCCCGCCAGAGCGATATTATGGAGGCGGAGGTAAAGAAAATGCTACGGCTCGGTGTTATTGAGGCAGGTGAGAGTGATTATACCTCCCCTTTGATTTTAGTTGAGGTACCGGGCAAGGAACCTCGTCCTTGCGTCGACTACCGCAGGCTTAATTCCATCACTAAGGATCAAATTTATCCGATCCCTAACATCGAGGAGCGCCTTGAGAAAGTTAGTAGCGCTCAGTTTATTTCCACCCTAGATCTTGTCAGGGGTTATTGGCAGGTTCCACTTACAGAAGAGGCTAGTAGGTATGCGGCGTTCATTTCACCAATGGGAACATTCCGTCCTAAAGTGTTGAGTTTTGGTTTGAAGAACGCGCCATACTGTTTTTCAAGCCTCATGGATAAAGTGTTGCGGGGACAGCAAGAATTCGCTTTACCGTATCTAGACGACGTAGCGATATTCTCCGCATCCTGGTCTGAGCATATGACACACTTGCGGGCAGTGCTAACCCGCCTGCGCGAAGCGGGCTTGACAGTCAAGGCTCCTAAGTGCCAGTTAGCACAGGCCGAGGTTGTCTACCTCGGTCACGTGATTGGTCAGGGTCGTCGCCGCCCCTCTGAAATAAAAGTGGCCGCTGTGCGAGACTTTCCGCAACCGCGCACCAAGACCGATATTCGGTCGTTCTTGGGTGTCGCCGGCTACTATCAGAGGTACATCCCTAGGTACTCTGATATCGCGGCTCCCCTGACGGATGCTCTAAGAAAGACAGAGCCTCAAACAGTCGTCTGGGACGAGACAAAGGAAAGAGCTTTTAGCGCCCTAAAGAGTGCCCTAACAAGCCAGCCTGTGCTACGATCGCCAGACTATACAAAAGGGTTCATTGTTCAGTGCGATGCTAGTGAGCGAGGCATGGGCGTTGTACTGTGCCAACGGGAAAATGGAGAAGTAGAACACCCCGTCCTGTATGCTAGTCGTAAGCTGACCAGTCGTGAGCAGGCGTATAGCGCCACCGAGAAAGAGTGTGCATGTCTCGTGTGGGCCGTTCAGAAATTGTCATGCTATCTAGCCGGCTCGAGGTTTATCATTGAGACGGATCACTGCCCTCTCCAATGGCTGCAGACCATCTCTCCCAAAAATGGCCGCCTCCTGCGCTGGAGCCTCGCTTTACAACAATATTCCTTTGAGGTGCGTTACAAAAAGGGGAGTCTCAACGGTAACGCCGATGGCTTAAGTCGAAGCCCCTAACGTAGGAATCAGCCTCAAAATTGTTTGTTACTGATGTTTTCTTCCTGAGGCAGGATTTTTTTTAACATATTGCTTTTGTTTAGTGTTTCAAAGTGATGATATGCTTTCTAGTGCAATTTTTCAATTTGTGGACGCGTTCTGAGTGATGCTAGACTACTGTAAGGAACTAGGCAGTGGTATAAAAAGGGGAAAGAGCCTGGCAGGGCTTAGTGAGGGTTGTGCCGTGCTTGCTGACTGAGCGGTTGAGTTTCAGCGTAGTTCTAACGCTTGCCGGGAACGAGAACAAAAATGTGAACTCTCCCGAAGTCACTTTGCAGTGTCCTGTGCGAACCTGAACAAGAGAACGAGGCCTTCTCTGTGCGCTGCGCTCAAGAAACGTCGAGGGACGCCCGACTTCGGTTATGAGCATCATCGAGCGACATCCCTCCGGACAGCGGATGCAGTCCCCTGTCCATCGGGATCTCCTTCCCCCGGCGGGGCGGTCTGTTGCGTTTCGCCTGCGACACGTGGTTTTGCCGGCGCGACTGCGGCGGGGCGGCAGACATTTTGGCCCGATCGTCGTCGCCGCAACACTCTTCGCCAGGTGTTTCCAGGCGCGACTGCGGCGATGCGACCGCCTAGGGATCATCCTCGCATTCCAGTCATTGTGCCCGAAACAGGCGATGCCAAAGCAGGGATCTCATTCCAGTCATTGTGCCCGAAACAGGCGATGCCAAAGCAGGGATCTCGTTCCAGTCATTGTGCCCGAAACAGGCGATGCCAAAGCAGGGACCATCCTCTCATTACAGTCATTGTGTCCGACCGGCAGCGCCACGACAGGGTGCTACGAGATCGTGCTCGACATGGTGCTACGGCATCGCTACGACAGTGTGCGTCACCATTAGCCCATTGTACATTCACGTGCTCGTCTTTTGAGGGGTTCCTTCTTGCCCTCAACTGCGAGAGTATAAAAACAGCTGCCCCCGGACGCCAAAAGGAGGGCTCCGATTTCTTCTGTTGAGTGAAGTGCTCTCCCGTCTCTCTACTACGGTCAAACCTGACCGCCAACTCTTTGCGATGTTAAAATAAACAAGTTGTTTCGTTGTTACCAGTCGACTCATGCTTTGCCGGGACCTTCGGATGCTTCCAGTTGTACCCCAGGCCGCCAGGCCAACGCTACCCTTGGGGCTTGCGACCCAGGTACAACCACGGGCGTCAGCGCCGAGTTCCCAACAGATCGTACCAGCAGTCCGATCCAAACAACCTTGTATTCTTTGCACTTATGCTTGTAGCAGATTAACAGCCTTGCGTTGACAGCGAATTCTTTTTTCTGGCTGCCGTAATTTTCATTTAGGAGCGTCTATTTAATAACTTTTTTCTGCAAACTTCTGTTAGACCAGACCTATTGTGGAGTTGAGATTAAGTGCTATAGGTTGAAACGCTTCCGTGCGCGAGACTTTTGCATCATCATCTGCGTATTTCACGAAGTACGATCCGCGGCCACTTCGAAATTTAGTCCTTCATGATAGCTCGTTCTAACCACAGCGTGCTGGTCTGGCTGGTCACGATGTATAGATAAGCTAAGATTATTCTAAGCCACGTTTGCGGATGTGACGCCGACTATCTCAGATTTCTGCTAAAATTCGTGGCCCTGCGCGGAGTACTTTGCCAGAATATTTTTGCTGAAACAAAAATTGCGGCCTTGCGAGGCCCCGTCGAATATCACTCGTTTTTGAAGATCGGTGGGGCGCAGGCAAATTTATTTAAAAAGTCAGTTTTCTAATAGCACCGCGAAACTTTGTATGTGTAGTCTACGAAGGTTCTGCATAGGCACGCTACACAGTTCGTTGTCTTAGGTTCCACTGCCTCTTGCGTATTCTCGAAAAGAGAGAAGGGATGCAATGTTTACAGATTGAATAGTTTCTTTTTTAAATCTTTTCTTAGCATTGTGCCACTTTGTTGTGACTGCTTCGCAAGTATAGTTTATCATAAAAAAATTATTTTGCGCATTGCTATAGCCTCTCCGCAAAATACTGAGAAATAAGTAAGGAATGGTGCGGTTTATTGCTTTTTCTTTCAGAATTATCCCAGCGACGCGGTCCTTGTAGAAATAGGTTGGATAGGGCATTTGATAGAACACTGTACATCGGTAAATAACTTTAAATGTTTTGTCAAATCAAATGCTGTTTTACGCGGAGAAAATAATTGAATTTCGCCTTCTCGGCGTACGCTCGGCATTGTTCATCGTTGCCACTTTGCCGTAAAGTACACTGGCGTTCTCAAATGCCGTTCAGACTCCAATTACGTCATTGCGTGGTCATACGCCGCGCTAGAACGGGTCGTCGCCTGCTCGTGACGGGGCGTGAATCACGGGGCGTCACAAGCTCCTGGACACGTGTGTGGATGCATGGACTCGCAAGGCCTGGAACATGCGTCTTGCGATGTGACGCGGCGCGAGCCAACTGTCCTCATGCGGCCCGTTCACACGACGTCGTGCGCGACGAAATGTTCATTGCCGCCCGCTATCTCTCGTGTGAGATGTGTTGCGCATGCGCAGAAAGCTAGCCAGGTCACTTCTTGCAGGTTTGTTCTAAATTCGTGGCTGTAATGCAGGAGTTGGTGCAAGTGCCCGCATTTCGATGGGGCGGAAACGCAAAGAATGCATGCGTGTACCCCATGTAGTCAAATTTACTCCGCATTCCCCCGTTACGGCGTGCCTCATAGCCATATTGTGCTTTTCGCACGTAAAACAACATAACTTATTTTTTTTTTTATGGTATCGGTGAAAGTACAGCTTTGATCACAAATCACGTGCCTCGTAAACATTTGCAACCGGCAGTAGCACGTTCGAAGAATGGAGTCCGCGTGCCGGTCACAACCTGCATATGTGATCGCGCCAGAAGAAAGTGTGAATTCTTCGCTATCGCGGACACCCGCCGTGGTTGCTCAGTGGCTATGGTGTTGGGCTGCTGAGCACGAGGTCGCGGGATCGAATCCCGGCCACGGCGGCCGCATTTCGAAGGGGGCGAAGTGCGAAAACACTCCTATACTTAGATTTAGGTGCACGTTAAAGAACCCCAGGTGGTCAAAATTTCCGGAGTCCTCCACTACGGCGTGCCTCATAATCAGAAAGTGGTTTTGGCACGTAAAACCCCAAATATTATTATTCGCTATCGCCGCAGAGTCTGTAAAAAATAAGCTCTCGGTAGTTGGCTTTCGCGTTCCGCCCTCTCTCTCCCCCCGCTCGCCTCTTTCCCTCACTCGTATTCCATCGCTCTCGCCCCTTCAATTCTTCCCCCTCGTCTCCGGCCGCGATCTGTTCTCGTCAAGAGCTGTCGTCGCATCCCGGAGCTCTCGCCGCGGATGCGCGCTCCGTGCCAACCGAGAAAGGCCTCGCCGTGGGAGAACAGCGAGGGGGATTCTGCGAAGGCTCTTCCTCCATCGCGGTCTCCGGGTCGCGAGACGAGCCCCATTTGTCAACGATGTATGGCGCCCCACAAAGCGTGCACCATGACCGGCGGCTATCGCGCGAAGCACGCTCCGCACAACCAACGGCACCCGAGAGTGCCTGAGAACGGTCCCCAGATAGCCGCTGATTTTTTTTTTCTTTTTTTTGGGGGGCGGCGTTCGTGGTCGTTCTCGAACGCAGCATAGTACAGAAAGCTGGGCTAGTTGGAATTTGCATTAGGAAAGTAGAAATAAGAACAAAAAGAAAAGGAATTTTAATTTTCCATTCTAAGTATTACTATATTTTGCAATATTACATCGAACACAGCGTAATGAAGTTTTCAATTACGCATTACAAAAAAAAAAAAGAGGGAGATTTCAACTTTGCATTGCTTATGTTCTAAATTTGTGGGCTGTGTTGTTCGTAAAAGAAAGAAGACAAATGCAGACTGATACACGAAACTCACTGCACTGAAAAAAAAAAAATATAGGCTCACAAATGTGTAAGCACTTCCTCTACCACACTGTCCGGAAAACATATAATGAAATGGCCTGTTATTAAATTCGTGACGTAGCCCTACGGTCCTCGACTATGCCAGCGTTTATGCCTCCAAGTTTCATGGGAGGGTTTACTAGCGAGATGCCCTCTGCCAAGTTCACGCACCACGTGACGCCCGTGGGGTTAAAAGAACGTTCCTCGCCCACCGTTACGTCCTTGAATGGCGCGTGCCAACAGTCCTTCTTCTGGGTCTGGTGTACAAACACGAATACCCGAAAAAGTGGGTGCGAGGGAGGATGGCCGCCGCAGTTATGCCAGTTCGGCTCCCACCAGTTTTGGTACCGGCTGCAAGTTATCGGTTCTTCCACTTTCATTTCCCCTCTTCCTTATTACTTACACATTTAAAGTAAACCCGCCATTTATTTTCCCTATTCTTCGGTCGACGGCGGCGGCCCTTATCCGATATGACTGCAAGGGCATTTCCGCGGCAGTTTTCGCGACAAAGAGTAAACGCACTAGAGCAGTGCAGTTAGGTAGATGTGTTCGGAATCGGGCAGACATTTGCAAGGTTTCTACCGACACCGTGCCATGGAAATATGCAATGAATTAGGTTCTGCCGCGTTTCCCCTTGTTTGTTTTTCTCGCGCTTTCTTTCCTTTCTTGCATTCTTCGATTACTCCCTTTAAAAGCAGGCCGCTGCCTGTACCCGATTTCGCGTGGCTCTTCTGTTCGCGCACGTGCGCTGCTATCTGTGGTGCAGCGCCGCTCATCCTCTCAGACGGCGCAACAGGCAGCGCAGTCAAGCGAGAAGAGAAGGCGCTCGGTGTATTATACCTGCACACATCGGGGCACCCGCGCTTACGCAGAGTCGCGCGCGCGCCTCTGCAAGGCCCGGGATCCCCTTCTCAGCTCAGAGGTGTCGTGCCGTTATCGATTCCTCCTCCTCTCTCTCTTCGACCAGCTCTTGTCGGTGTCGTATCTTGTCCGTTGCGACACTCTTCATTCCGTCCAGGAAACTATGTGAGCCCAGACTCGGGGACGACCTCCGAGCCGGCGTCTTCCCGGTGTTTCATCACGCGCGAAATCGCGCTCTCTTTCTTTCTTTCTTTCTTTCTTTCTTTCTTTCTTTCTTTCTTTCTTTCTTTCTTTCTTTCTTTCTTCCTTACTGTCTTTCTTTCTTTTTCTCGATTTTTCTTTTTCTCCCTCTTTAACCTGCTCGCGGTGACGCAGTCATCGCCAGACTACAGGAGGGAAAAAGCCGATCCGTTCGTTATAAATGGGTGTTGGCCTGTATGCTGTACACACTGTCTGGCAATACCTTGCAATCGCTAGATAGGAGGGTGCAAATGGGTGCGGCAGCTTCTCGCGCCAGATTAAATGCATGCAGCGCCGCATTTGGGCGCGCTTGAAGCCGCCATCCTTTCCCTGTGCACCTCCTCCGACACGCGGAAAGAGATAACCGCCAAGTGGCGAGCTGCTTGGCGGGGTAGAATATATCGAATGTTTATATCGAATGAAATGTTTCTTTACAGAAAAATAAGAGAAAAACAGAGAAAGAACGAAAGCACCGTTCACCAAAACATGTCGATTAGAAGATGCGCGTAAACAAGCGAAACCTAAAAGAAGACCTAGTCGAACGAAACGAACACCCGAAAAAGACACTTGCACAACTTCACGCGTTGATCTGCTCTTTGGATGAAGCTTCGGATTGGATTGGTCGCGGTTGTGTATACAGTTCCCGCGGCTTCGCGCGCGCCTATATACGCTACCACGCTGTCCGGGATTATTTTTTCTCTTATCGCGTTGCCCGAGCGGATCATCCGCGCGAGTCCACTGTATGAAAGCGCCGTCGACTTGTGCGGTCTTTTCCTCGCCGTTGGTGGCTCGCCGGTTTCGTCATCCGCGTTGATATATACTACATAACGCCTTCGCCGCGATCGCGGTCAGATCTTACAGCGCGACGACATCGACCCGTTTCTGGAGCCACCGCTTCCTCGTCGCCGAACGTAATACAGTAGCGAATTCCCTTGTGGCTAGCTGACTTGCATCCTTACAAGGAAGGATGGACACTTTGCTCAGCGTCCTCGAGCTTAGCGGGATGATTTATTTCAATTTCCTCTAAATGCGATATAGATAGGGTTCACGAAGCAGGGTTTCGTTTCTCGTGTGTCCTATAGGTGTCCGTTCCGTGTCGTTCGTGGGGAGATAAAGGTTGGAGGAGACGTTAGATGGTTTTGGAGCGGAGGTTATAGGTTGGACCCAGCCGCGTTCTTTTTACCTGTACGCCGCACTGAACAATCCTTTGTTTTCGTACGCTACCCTTCTTACATACTATGTTTTGCTAGGTCTCCTGCTTTTGGTTGAAAACACTGCTAAAGTACACGGCTTAGGGCGATGCGCCAGCGTATGGACTCGCGTGAATGGCGAACGGTTGGATGTACTTACAAAGGTACGCACGTCGGCAATGAAACCGTCCGAACTTTAGTGTGTCGTTGACGAAATGCCCACATCCAAAACGGCAAGTGCGATTGCAGTGTCAGGCTGCAACACGAGACATACCTTAATTTTTATTTATTTTTCGAGCATCTTGAGACGCACAGTAACGATACAGCAATTACAGCTGTTTGGGGGCATGCAGCAAAAGGCAGCAGTTTGCCTGAGTTCGCCACAGCGCCGTTAGACAAGTTTTAGACTATACTGCGGACAACAACGAGCTACGTACTATACAATCGCAAAATTACAAAATTATATATAACAAGCGCAGACGCGGTATGTTTTCGAGCGCTGCGCCAATAAAAACAAGTATCACAAACATAATGTCCTATTAAGCAATCGTATCACATATAAACACGTACTGCCGCTTCCAGGCACATTCACAGGTTGTTGGGAGCACAAATGTCCTCTTTTGTAATTCTGTGGTATAATGGTGCGTGAGTGGCGCGGAGGAGCACGCTGCGTGGGACTGGGGACGCTAAGTATCACTGCGAATTGCGGCTGCTTGTAAAGTGGTATATATGGTAATGCACGCGAAATCCTGTTGATTAAAGAACGTATAATTTAGCTGATATTAAACGATCTTAAGAGTCCGGCACATGTACAAGCACGGGGATCATCCGCGAGCTATTTTCGCTGCAATTTTTTTTCAGCGAGATCTCTGCCTGTTCCGTCTTTCGGATGAGGGGCTCGTCACGACGAGCAACGCCGTGGGCATGAATCGTCTCTCCCTCTGAACGACCACAAAGTAGTCCCTCTCCCTCCCGCCTCTCTCCCTCTACTCCCCACGCGCGCATACGCATTCCCGAACCCCGTGCCAATTAAGAGCGCCATTACCCTTGCCGCATATCGTGCCGCATGTCATCTCGCACATGTAATGCATCAACCGCGGGGACTTCCCATTTCCGCAGAGCGATTTGTACGTGAGCGTGCGAAAAAAAAAAAGAAGGGGGGAGGGGGGGAGGCAGACCGTCGTTGTACTTCGTCTCACTAAATCGGCGCAGCACAACGAAAGCTGTTGGGTCGCGTAAACCAACCCGGAACAGAGAAACAGAAGAATTCCTCCATTGTCCGCCGCTGATCGCCCATTGTGCGAAGCCTATTGAATGGAAACTTCGAGGCACGATCAAAGCAGCGCAGTGGGCGATGTCTGCTCCTCCCTTTTTTGAAAAATGCAGCTGATTGTCGTTACTGATTGGTTAAACAAGAGCGCCGTACTTTTGGCTGCACCGCACAGAGATGTTGAGACGGAGTGCAGACGGATGCGGCGCGTTCGTTGTACACGCGCACTTCGTGTCACGAATTGCGTGCATCGTGAAGGGAGAGGAGGTCCGCTGAGCGAGAGAGACGTAAGAACGGGATTATACGCCATAGTATGTTTCCACGTTGCTTCAGACACGCGTTTCCTTTTTCTTTTTGTGAGTTGGTCGAGTGTTTCATTTTGTGCACAAGGCAGAGGCACAGAAACTGCAAAGCAAAGAGCTTGGCCTTGACCTACAGTTGGCGTTCTTTAGAGGTTGTGTTTACTGCTAAAAAAAATAAGGGGACGTAGAGTAACTCAAACGTTAGCATTCCTGTTTCTCTATCCTTGTGCTCTCCTTCTTCAACGAAAAATGGTTTCTCTGTCTAGCTCTAGCAAAGCACATCGAAAAAAATAATTATTGCTTTTAACGTTGCCAGCTTAAAACAGATGCAGACTGACGCGTTTTGCACGCTGTGTTTCACGTTTACACGCAGACTCACGCGCTGTATTGCGATGTTCGTAGCCGCCAGAACACAGTGCTGCTCGAAACTCGTGCGAGACGCTGATGTGCTTTGTGCGAAACCTGTAAGATTCCGTGCTCTCAATTACCTGCCGCTGTCATATGCATCTGGTTGCGGACATGCCCAGCCTGATTATTCGCAGTGTTGTTTCCTTTGCTCCTTGTCAAATTTCGACAAAGTGGTCCCAGTTTTCTGCATACTTGGCGCATCTAGCTGCTTCCGTGCTAGATAGAGGCCGTCGCGTTTGGAACTCATAGGTGTGTGTGCTCCAATTCGGGCCAACACTGGATCCAGTGAACTTTGATGCCTAGAAATACAGCTTCGATCACAATTATCGTAACTCAGTTTGAAATTGTGTCTCCGACATGATTCCACTTCGCGTCGACAAGAAAAAGAAAACAACAGAAAAAAAAAGAACGAAGCAAGAATCTTTGGTTAAGATGAAAGCTAGAATCTTGTCTATATATCGAAATACTGCGTGTACGAAGTTAAGGAAAATAGAACGTAGCCTCAAATGGCTCATAAAGGAACGTAAGTACGTTTTCTTGCGTGCACGATAGAGGCAGGGTGCTAAACCGCCATCTTGTTCGGGCCAGCAAAGTAACACGAATGGTTTTTTACTTCGATGCCGTCTTCATTTTGTCAGTTACGTAGTTGTTTGTCTCTGCTCTCTGGGCGCGTATACCCACGAATCATTTCGTACACTACGTATGAAGCTGCCATGGCGAATCATGATAGCAAACTGCATGAGCAACGGCGGGAAGCCAATCAATAACAGTGCTTAAGAACTGCGGTTTCGCCAGTTTGTTTGGAAACGCCTTTATTGCCTTTCTTTTTTTATATACTTCTGCTCTGAATCATGCGTACTCCACGGGAAGGGAAAGGGTAGTGGGGTGTAGGAGTGTGGTGTATGGCGCCAGGTGGCGGCATTATGATGCACACGTTTGAATTGTCTGATATTGGCCGGATTCTGATGGGACCATAGCTACGTGTTGCGTTGAGCTTGACGTGGAGAAACATTCTTTAATGGATGGTGTAGATGTGTGGCTGGGCACACGCCTAGCACGCGATATACTCCAGATGACAAGATTGACAAATCAAATAACCCGCTCATATGCATTACGCACGCACACGCAGTATAACGAGTATCTAGAGTGTCTGGTCGAGGCTGCTGTCTCCGAGGAAAGCAGCTCAAAGGAGCCGCCACGTAAATGTGAGACAGATTTTAGAGTGTAGGCTTTGAGGGCCGCATAGCGCCTGCAGACGCATGAATCATGATTTAGGTCGTATACCACGCACTGCAGTGCGGCAAACGCATCAATTGCAATTTGTGCTTGCTCCTGTCGGCAAGCACCCATTCGTATACAACTCGGCGTATACTTTGGGGATGACACTAGGTAGTATTGATCCAAAGTGCGACTCTCAGATGCCGGGTATGGCGTCACAAGACGTGACCGTGTACGTGTTAACGCCTTTGACATGGGAGTGAGGATACAGCAGGCTCGAAGACGTACAGCCGCTGCACGGTACAGAGTTGTAGAGAGAGAAGCGCACGACACGTGTGAACCGCGCACGCCTATGTGGTCCCACGCGCACACTGTACCTGAGCGGTGCAAGCTAATTCCCTTCCATTACGGCGCCCCGGGTGCGTGACCGCAGGCGTTTCTCTCGGCCCCTCACGTGACGCGCATGAGTCACGTGATTGTGGTGCTCCCTGCAGCCGCCGCTTTGTTCTTTTCCCGGCACGCGAATCGCCGAGTGTCTTGCCTGCACGGGAACCAACCGTCATGTCGCGAACCGCTTACCCGTCCGTATGCGCTCCCTCGTAGCGTATATACCTTCTATACAGAGTGGAACAGTTCGCTCGTCTGCCTGGAGCGATACTGTGTACGCCGCTAAGGGCCGTCGGGCAAGCACAGATAGGGGAGAGTTTGAGATTAGGCGACGCAAGCGGCTTGCGTCCCCTAATCTGAAGCTCTCTAGTGTCTCAACTGTATGCACGTGCACAACGGATGCAAACCACTTACGCTGATGTCCTCGAGTAGGCTTTTGCAAGGCGTTCCGTATCTAAATGCTGTTGCCCATCTTGTATACGGAGAGATAAAAAAAAAAAAACAATCAGCTTCGTTGCAATGGTAGCATCTTTTTCTAAGCTTAATAATATTTGGGGTTTTACGTGCCAAAACCACTTTCTGATTATGAGGCACGCCGTAGTGGAGGACTCCGGAAATTTTGACCACCTGGGGTTCTTCAACGTGCACCTAAATCTAAGCACACGGGTGTTTTCGCATTTCGCCCCCATCGAAAAATGCGGCCGCCGTGGCCGGGATTCGATCCCGCGACCTCGTGCTCAGCAGCCCAACACCATAGCCACTGAGCAACCACGGCGGGTTTCCTAAGCTTAGTACAACCGTAACAGACAACCTATATTAATAACTACGAGGAAACTTAGCTATAATACTACGTCCTCAAGGTGATATGAGACTAAGTGAAGCCTGATTTTACTAAATGTTGAATCCGGGCTAGTTTATAAGCCCGGATTCAACATTATAAGCCCGGAGGCAACATGTTTTGAATCGTATCAGCGCAAAGGATCGCACGAGCGTGTTGTAAACACATGCGGAGGGCACTGTGTTTATTTATTTTCTCCTGTTAGGCAAGCGAGCAATTAAGCAAGCGCGAATCGTGATCGAAGCGGAGACTCACGCCCCGGCACGTTGTCATGCGCGCCATGCAAAACCTGCAGCGCTACATAAAAGTGCGTACAGTGCAAATGTCTCCATTGCGTGCTGGGTATGCGCACTTATTAAAGCACGCTATATAACATTATAACGTACGCCAGGGCTTCGCATGGGTTATAATAAAATTTTCTTTATCCGTGATCTGTCTCTCTCTGCACGCTCGCCCAGCGGTAAGGCAGGAGTCATGTCACTCGTGGACGTTTCTTCTATACGTTGGCTTTACAGTTACGTTCTTTGACATTTTAGTTCATGTTTTTAGTGTAAAATTGGTTGTGACTCATTATTTTGCAGACATTCGGAGCATCAACATTGGGCAAGTCCAGAAAGGGTTAGGAACTCTTCCAACGCGAGAGATTTATTTTGCGCATGCGTAATGCAACGGGCCTCAATCAGTTGTCACATTAAGATCGATCGTGTAACTCGTTCGGTTGAAAAGTTAATCACTATAGTATTATCGTATATTTACTTCTCTAATTACTACCTTCTGTCATTACGTTACATATACTAATGTGGTAATATAAATCCCGAGCAAATGGCTTAATTACCTCGTCCTGCCCACATTAAACAAATTTGCAACGTGCTTTCTAAAAACACCTTGTAGAAAGCTTACACCGTGTATGTACCGCCTTCACCGAACACAGTATACCTAGCTGTACCCTGTCCCACGCCTAGGCTTGGACCACGTATGTGAACGAAATGTGAAAGCCGAAGACGGTGCTACACGCAGCGACGTAGACATTTCCGCACAGAGTGCGGAAATAGGAAGGTGGGCAGCTCACGTCTATCGACGGGTCGGGAAGGGCGCGCTCATTAATTAAGCGCACCACCACCTGGAAACGCCCGCAGCGCGGTATAGGTGACCCCCTTCCCCTTCTGTGCCCCCCACGTTACACACCGTTAATTCACCCTTCGCGAGTGAACCCCGCACATACGCGTGGCGAGCGCCGGCCGTGCTGACCCGCCCAGGAGATGAGATGCACCCGGGCGCATGCGGGAGAAAGCGAAAAGCACGGCTTGCGATATAACCTGCCAATATGCAGCTGTATACAACAACCTCGAGAGCCCCCGTCGTGGTGATGGCGAGGGGGGCACTTGTTCGCTCGCCTGCACGACGGTTCTCTGTGCTTTTCTTTTCCCTCTCCGACACCGCGCAAACAGTGGGTGAGCCCACCCACCGTGTCCTATACATTCGCTGCAGAGGTTCGATGCATGGATCCGACAATCTCATTTGGTGTTTTACGGGTTGTCTGGCTTAGTTCGTTACATACGTTTGCACAGTTCCCGTTGACTCTGGCACGTTAATTCTGCACATTTGTACAAGCAGTTTACTGGCAGCCTTATCGTACTTATCAGATTTTTTTTTTCTCTGTTGATTGAAGCCATAGACGTAGACGATAGTACGAGTTTAATAATGTCAAAAGTAAAGTATGTTTTCGTATCTGGCACGCGGCAAGATGTATCACCACAGAAAAAAAGAAGACAGGTTAACGTAGCTGGTCATAATTTGCTGTGGGGCATGAGCACGCTAAGGAAAGTCTCGCACGAGTGTTGGCTCTTTCGCTGGCTTGTAAGCGTGACGCCTACTCACAATGTCTCGGTCCTCATATGCTCGCTTAATTTTCTTACATTTAGCGGAGGTCGAGCCGTCTCATTTTCCTTAAAAGTAATTCCTCGTTTCGCAGGCAATTCTGTTACCCCGCTAAATACTCTACGCTGACTGTGAAGGAGAATGTTCTTACAATCCTTAGGCACCGCTGTATATGAGCATAGCATCAGAAACCCTGGGTGTAATGTTGCGTCCATAATGTTCGTAATCTTGTGTTATATTATTCTTAGGAGCCTGGGGGGGGGGGGGGGGGGGGGGGCAGGTTTCTTGCAAACTAGGACGCTATAACGTAAAACTCTTCCAAACTTTTCTATTCCAATTCTTCAATCAGCCCTCCGCGATTGGTCGGAATCTTTTCTGGACCACCCCCACTTCACCTGTCTGTCACGCGACGTCATGAAATCTACGATAGCTCCCCTTCTGATATGACGTGTACACAATTATTATGTATGATTTGACCAAACAAAAGAAAAAATTTTGTTTCTGATTCAATGCTTTTTCGCCATTAGCCCTCGGCTATTATTGGTCAAAAGTTTGGTCAAACTTTTGACCAATACACTGGGCGGTGAGATATGCATCGCGGTGGGTGAGAGCAACGCCCAGCCCAATCCTGCGTAGCAATAACGCCTTGCTCCGCGTAAATTTGGCGGGCAAACGAAATTTACTATTTGGGTTGATCACACGTAGGCGTTTGCGGATGTTCTCATGCACTATCTTTGTAAGGTCCTGCGTGATCTAACACATATGGTGCGTCACTGAAGGAATTACTACACGGCCATTTCGCTTTCCTTGTTTGACGGTCGTTTCACGAAACAGAAAGCAGCAAGAAATTGAAGGCGTTGTACAATTGTCTGGGGTTATCATCGTTGTCAGCTTCGCGTGTGTCTCGCGCGCACGCAAAGCAGTGCGAGTTTTCTGCATGATTCCGGAAACGTCCTTAATGTCTATACACTCTGAAAATGCGGCGTGCTCACTGCCCATGATTTTAGAGAGCATTCGTGTGTAGATGCGTACGAATATGCCTACGCAGTTTTAGGCTGCAACGTCACCTGCGGTCAGATTAAGTAATTGCAGATCGTCGTTTGGCGCCGCCGAAAGATGAGGCTCGCACATTATAATCGTATGACGCGTCTCTTTTTATTCGCAAAGGACGAGCTTGTCGGCTCGCTCCTGAACCTATACATGTACAAAAAGATGGTTTCGCGTTTGAAGCTGAGAGTCGTCGCTATTGCATCTGAAGAGCTCTGCGATAAAGGCTTCCGTAATTTCGCTTCCACTGCGTGAGTCGAGAGCATGCGTACTTATTTGACGGAGCACTGTCAACTGTAATAGCATATATACCCACTGCAAATAGCTAACGCTCCCACATGAACGTCGGCTAAGACAGACGATTAAAATGTGCATACCGTATATATGTGACGGCGTCGAGTGTGAATGTCCGTTTTAAAGGCGGCGGTTGAAGTGGTCGAAGCCGGTGAAAACAGCTTTTGGTTGGTCAAGACGTGTTACCTAGGTAATCCCACCATCCATTCGGCATCAAGCCGAGTAGGTGTAAGCACCCGAATCAACGCGACTGCGTCTGCGTTCACGCCTTCACTTCAGATGTAAAGCGAGACCTACGTCGAAATTTCTCATTATATGCACACCGCGAAACTGCAACCAAACCACGGCCGACCGGAATTTATCGTTGATTACGCTGCGCACATCTA
The DNA here is from genome assembly GCF_050947875.1 of Dermacentor variabilis. Classification (NCBI taxonomy): domain Eukaryota; kingdom Metazoa; phylum Arthropoda; class Arachnida; order Ixodida; family Ixodidae; genus Dermacentor; species Dermacentor variabilis. Next base: position 4,393,537 of record NW_027460335.1, read on the forward strand.
TTCCTTTCGGGGCCATTTGGGATAGCGTTTCTTTCTCTCTCACTACAACACAGCCGTTATACAAACTTTCCTATACGTCGTTGTTTGGCCCGGCCGCGTGTGCAACCACGGCTGTTGTCCCCCGTCCCCTCCCCGTGACCGCTTCCGGGCCCACCCACCGCGCACCTATCTGTCTTTATTCGTTCGCGCACAGCGGCTTCGAAATGGAGAACACCAGCTTCCTCCTCTCCTGTGGACATCCGTGTGCTAGCGAGGAAGAGAGACGGCGGTTGGGGGGGAGACGGGGTCCCCTGAAGGCGGGAGCCCGAGCGCGCTCATTGCTGACGGGCCATGACGCAGGCCGGAAATGTATCGTACACTTCGCTAACGGCGGTGGCGCTGGTGGTGTTGGATGATGACAGAGCACGGGAAGCGACGGGTGGCGCCCTCTGGCCAGCGTTCCAGCGTGGGGATGATGAGGTTGTGGCGATGTGCGCGGTTCCATCCTTCTTTTCGCCTACATATATTTACCTCATACTGGATGTCTGTTTCGGTTGCTTCTGCACCTTTATCTATATATATATGTCCGCGTTACGGCATCTATATGCATTCAAGCTCTGGGTACGTGGATGCTCTATCTGGGGCTGCGTTGCTTTGAGCTGTATATGCCTTTAGGTGCAACGCCCGTTGATGACGAGGCGGGCCGAACTGAGAGGCTGGCTGACCGTTACCTACGCTGGAACCTTTGCATGTTCATCTCATTTCGGCGGCTCACCCATTATGCCTTAATGAAAACTCGCACGCGGTAATGCAACCTCCTCGGAAGCGCGCTTCGTTATTGCAGCTCCGTTTGCAGCAGGCACTTTTTTTTTTGCGATGCTTTCTCCCTGTTTTTCTATTTACCGCCGCAGACACTATATACGCACGTGGTCATTCGTGTATTTTTACGAGCGCAGTCTAATTTCGCCCACGTCACGTGACAGCCACTGCCCATACTTGAGCAGCTAGTGCATCCTTTATTTATGAAACCTCGCCCATGCAAACGCATACCCGTGCGTGAGCTATGTATACCTCACGTTCGCGGAACTCCGTTTGCCGTGACAAGACCTTCTTTATTTTTGTATCTTCGCTGTTTGAAACAAACGCCACCGCACTGCGTCACTCTGTCCCCGTCACGCGGCAACAGTTGGGCGCATATTTAATGCAAAATGTCCGGTATTTTGCTCCATCTTCCGGCCTCCGCATATTTATGCGGGCGGTTATATGTCGTGTCGCAACAGCCGCTGTCGGCATCGTTCCCCCCCCCCCCTTTCCCCCGTTTCTGTTAATTGCGCGCTTCCCAACGGAGGTGTTCGCCGCTCATACTCGCCTCATTTCTTGGGGCCTTACCATATAATTGCTGCGCGAGCTTCTACGTAATAGCTGTCGGTGCATCGTTCATTTCCTTAGCTGCGACGAATATTGCGCAAACCGCACTGTAATCATTTTTTTTCTTTTCTCTTCCACGGATGCTTTTCTGACAGTTTTTTCCTGAGATGCAGCCGCATTCTTCCATAAAAGTGTTCATACGTTTTTAATGAAGCATGCAGCAAGCATTCTCTCTCTCTCTCTCCACACACACACACACACACACACACACACACACACACACACACACATATATATATATATATATATATATATATATATATATAGTCCGTTCTCGGGCGCATAATTGCTCCACGAGAGGCAGCACAGCATTTATGCCGCTGTGCTGTCTGCTTCGCTAGTGTCCATGTCGCAGCCTCGTAATTATTTTTATTAATGCAATAGAATTACTTGGCTCATTGTACGACCCCGCCGTCATCAGAAAAGTGTGGCAGAAGAACGGCACACAAATGACGTCGCCATCTAACTAAAAAACTGTTGAGTCACTTAAGTATCCTTACGTGATTTCAATGCGTAAGCATAATGACTTCTCTATGTAAGCTATCACTTGACATTAAGCTCTGCCTTAGTCCACCTTAATACACGTTTTCCTGATTTGCACCAGCGTTAATCCACCTTAATCCAATTTTGGGAGTGGATCCGGTCGGCTTTTTGGGTGGGAGCCACGGTGACCGTCCGATGCCGCGGCTGTTCACCGTGCGATTTCGAAGTGCGCGAGCGGCGGCAAGTCCAGCGCCGGGAACATGACGTCATCGATCACTTGGGATTTTGGTGCCATCGGATGACAACAACGGACGGCAGATTTTTCGCTTCATGGGAAAGTTACTCCGGTGAGGATTCGATCCTCTGCCCCACCGCCGCTGCTCCCGCTTCATGGCCGAGCTCGCTAACCTCTGCGCCACCTCCTTTTTTTTTAATGCGAAATCATTATATGGCTCATGAAGCGGAAAATCCGGCGGCGCGGCCGATGTTGTTACAAAAAAGTCACGTGGTCACAGAGACGCGCTTGTGCCACTGCTCGCACGTTCATCGTCGTCTTCGTCCACAGCTGGCTCAGGTGCCACTCATCAAGCCAGCGTTTCCATACTGCCCCTCCCTTTGCGAAGGCTCTGACGGCACTGACCCAATGCCAGTCGGTGCGTGATTACGGTGAGTTCTGTCGTGCGCTCTGATAGACGAACATTCGGCGGAGATGATACAAAAGTCACAGAGGTAGACCACGCAGTGGTCCGTTTATGATTATGGCTCGTCAGCCAAACTTCCAGTATGGTGGATGTTACTGCAAAGACATGCTGCAAAAGAAACGACCGAACCATAACATTACGTTTCTTAAAACGAGTCGTCATTGGAGAGAAGTCGCAATTCTTCGCAATCGCAATCCACGTAAAGATATCTAAGTGCCTTTGAAAATTATTTTCGTACATGGTACTTATTGCATCCTGTTATGCGAGAAACCTATTATGCGCGAGGAACGTGCTGGCTAGGGCTTGCATTGCGCCACCATTGTAACAGCGATGATCTTCGAGGCTGTGTACGTGGTTGGGCTTTGTCTCGCGGGGGATTCACTAGATGGCGCGCATGATAGGAGTGGCGCCACTGTCGGCGCTACGCAGTCTTCATCGTCCGAAGTTGAATCGCTCGCGCCTACATCGCTATGGCGAGACAGCAAAGCGTGGCCGGAGGCGCCAGTTCACTGCCGAAAAAGTACGAGACCATCGCAACGCAGCGAAACGCGCGAATCGAGCTGCTGCAGCGAAGCACTCTCAAGTCCGCGACAGTGCGAAAGGCACCATTTCAGCAACATTTCGCCGCAACACTAAACTCAGCGACAGAACTCAGCGATACATTCAGTGACAAGTCATACACTCGCATTTACGCATCATAAGAGTTGCTTAGATGCCCCCTGTAGCTTTTTTCTTTTCTTTTTTTGTGAGCGTTAGTTCTTGCTCCGTAATACCGAGCACGGCCTTTCCAGATGCTTGCTATTCCTACATTTCTTTCATATGTATCTTGTTACGTTCAACCTCACGTTATTCTGTCGAATTCTCGGCCGTCAACGTCCCTGTAACAATGCCTCAGAGATTCAGTAAAATACCGAAACAATATATAATAACGCGGACTTCGGATATAAGTGCTATCAAAAATGGGCTAAAAGGCACACACGTAACATGAATTGAAGTATTTCTTATTATTTAAATCTTTTTTTCTCACCCTGCAATTTTCGTACGAAATGTTATTGCAAGAATTGCAAGCAAACTTGAATATATATAGCAAGTACGGTGGCGTTTGTAGCCTTGCCATGATACATGTCCTTTTTAACCGCTGACCGCTCTCTATCCGTTGAAACGTCTTTGCGAGCCCGCGCTCTAGGGGGTCCCGTAGAAACGCCATGGGGCCTGAACACTGTCAATTTGCAGTGATAGCCGCAGAGGGTGCAAAAATCAGCCGCGGCGCGTTCCATCGTGAAGCGCATAGAGAGAAACAGAAGAAATGCCGGAACCTTCACTAGGGGGGAAGATCGGATTTGCTACCCTACACTGCGGAGAGAGCGGAGGCACAGTGACAGGAAAGCAGAGAGAGAGAGAGGAATAAAGGGAGCGCAGACACACAATCACGATCGGCCATTGTCACCTCATGTTATCACTGCACAGCACAGTAGTACTTGTGGCAGTCTGATGAAGTCATTAAGTGGTGCTACTACGTTACGCGAGAAGGTTGTCGCACTTTCAACAAGTACGAATGTTGACTGTGTTCAAATTTGCTGCCATATACGTTGTTGCCCACGACCTGTTCTTTGATAGCTTTTCCCGCAGCGCTGACATTACGCCATGCAGTTCTTGAAGTTGCCATAAGAGGCGCGAAAGCCTTCCCCAACCAACGTCGCTGAAGCATTTGTGTGTGCGACGATGTGGCGTGTCCGCCTGCATTAGCCAGCTTTCATGGGCGTAACACGCGCCTTGTGCCCTACTTTTACTCACTGCTGTTGAGTAGAGCGCGTGGTTGTTTTCTGACCAGCAAAACATTCTCTCGGACTCAGCTAGGGGTGTTAAAAGTAGCATGTCATTTCTCTTTATAGAGCCAACAACGGATAAGTCTGTCTTCACAAAAGTATATTCTTGGGCATTGCAAGAGAGCTGTGGTGTTTTGATACGTCTCTCTGTTTTTCGCGTTTTAAGTTGCGTTCCAAAGAATGTCTTTAGCGCAAGTAATGGTTATTCAAACAAAGAAAAAAACAAGCCAGGTAAATAAAGAAAGTCGAGGCGGCACCATGTGTGCTACTGGGACAAGTGTTAGTATGGGCAACGATGTTTGATTACTTGTGCGTCTGTTTTGCTTTTTATTAGCTTTTTTATGTATGCTCACCGACCGAGTGCCGACAGAGAGAACAGTTGTTTTTTTACCTATAAGTATTACTCTGCGTGGCTTTTCAAGTCATGGTCACCTGTACTGTTGTTAGTAATAGACGTCTCTCTGCATATCTCGTGTTAAAATAATTTCTAACGTACCTCATTTCAGTGTGCGTCTTTATTACGTGTCATGTATGCGGCTACAGCTCTGTGGTACATAATTTGTATATGGTAAACCCCGCGTCAACATTTATGTTCGCTTCGCTGGGCATCATTGTGATGCTTAAGTGAAGCTTCTATAGACTTGTTTTGTATACTGTATAGTATACTATACACTATGCACTCTGTAGAGTGCATCCGACGAGCATATTCCTGACAATGTACGCAACATGCACTGTATTTTGGTGTATGTTGGTGTATGAAGCTTTTGGTGCGTCCTATATAGGGTGTACTATATAAGATCGGCTGTCCGCGATACGGAATGCGATTATGTTGATCGTCTGCGCGGTAGTATATAGTCAAAGGTCGATGTGTAGGTTAGAATTACATTATTGTTTTTTTAATTTGCGTTTCTTGAACCCCAGCGCAGGTTCGAGAGTGTAACGTCAGGGATTAAAATTATTATTATTATTTTGACCGTGGTTGCTCACCTATAATGTTTACTCTGTGGATCTATCAGAATAAAGTGCTTCATTTGTATACCAATAGAAAAATGAGTACACATGAGGAGCAGCCGTCACAATCAGTAATGTCACGCCCAGGTGGTGCGGGAACGTGAAGGCAGCGTGGCCACCCATCTTTCGTTCCTGCGTATTTTTTAACCTTGCCAAACCACTGTAAACGGAGATAACTGTCAGGTGGGAGTATAATGCCTGTCCTCTAGCGACCCCCCGGTTGAGAGTTTATTATGCTCCGTATGGTAGGAGTAGAATTTTTACTCCGTGCGAGCAGAATTTTTGCGTGGAACCATGGGAGTCTTTTTCTTCTGGCTTTTCTATTTTTGTTTTTTTACATAGCACTGTGCGAAGTTTTTTCGAAGCGCAATGGGAGTATAAAAAGAGGTGTCGCGTTAGTTTGCGTGAAGATCTTTATATGCAGAGGCTACTGGTCAAATTTCCAAATATACACACAAGACCGCGTCAATTCAACGAAAGAAGTCAACGAAGCACATAAAAATCACGCCATACATAGACATTTCCGAAACACCCAATGCAGGATTTTGAAAGACATCCTACGTACACGCGACACAAGAAGCAACGCTGCCAATATATATAACCGCGATACTGTGCGCCTCGAAACAGCCTAGCGAGCAGCTGTGCTGTTTTCAGAATCACGACTCACATGCTCGCTCTTCTGGAAGAAAATACTGGAAACAAATTGACTAAAAGCTGTCACGGAACGCCACTTCACAGATGTAAACAAACTATGAGCTATGAGCACTGCCGACTCCGCCGTACGCGGTTGCTGGCGGTGGCTGGCGCGGCGCACAGCCTCATGGGAAGTGCCACGTGACCAACCTATCTCGGCGAGGGGAGTTTTTCTTAAAACTCCCTCTGCGGAGGTTTCACAGGAGAACAAGATTTGGAAGTGGAGTAAAATCGCGTCATGTCGCCTTAATTCTCCCGCAGCTAGCCAACAAGAATGAAACGAGGGAATGCCGCTGCGTTGCTCCCATACATCGCAGTATATATTCAAGCATGGGATGTCTTAGGGAACATCACCTATTAAAAAATTGGAGGACGCTTAAGCTTCGCCTTCAAGAGTGGAACGCGACAGCGTTCCTGTCGACCCGCCAAGGGGTGTAAGACAATGGGCTACAGGGCAGCCATCACTTACGAGGCGCCCCGCATCGGACGCGGTGAGCGTCGAGCCATATGGTCGAGCAACGCAGCGTTCGGCGCAGCAACGAAACGTGCGCCTGAGCAAGCGGAACGAACCAAAGAACTCGGTATCTCGGAGGGGGAAATGATGCACGCCAGCCAAACGTCGTGATCGGCACGGGCCGAAAGATAGACAGATAGTGATCTAAAGAAAGGAAGGCCGCATGATTCTGCAGAGGGAGCAAGGCGAAGCGTTGTCAGGGGAGAGACAGTCCATGCCGCGACCCGCCTCGCACCGGTCCTCGTACAGCTCCAATGCGCGCGTGGCGCGCCATCTGTCGGGCAGCGCCGTACATGGAGAGGAGGGGGTCTTCTATGTTTGCCGCAAGATGGCTCTGCGTGTGCGGAAAGCCCAGAAGAAATGCAGCGGAAACGCACTTCGATACTCGTGTAATTGCGACTTCTGTAAGTTACATGTTCATAATTACCGATATACACCGCAGTATAACTTTCCACGGCTCGTTTCGAAGGCAACACCGCATTCACTAGAGGCGCGTTTGTACCGCTTGGAAGCATCGAACTCGTGGCTGAGTGGTAGCGTCTCCGTCTCACACTCCGGAGACCCTGGTTCGATTCCCACCCAGTCCATCTTGGAAGTTGCTTTTATTTATGAAGTGCCTGCCGTGATTTATCGCTCACGGCCAACGCCGCGGACGCCGACACCGACGCCGACGACACCGGCTTTTCTGCGACACGAGCTCCTTAACGCTATCGCGTTAAAAGTCGTGACTGGCGACGGGGAGGCGGCAGGGCGTTCTTTATCTCCTCGGCAGCTCTCGGCCGGCAGCATTAATTGGCGCCGTCATCCGACGCGAGCCGACCTTGTTGACTGAACGCATGCGCCACCGCCGCAACCGCTCCGTCACGTGCTATTCTTTTCATATTTCGCGGGCGCTCTTTGCAACCTGGAAGAAAGGACTACGTGAGATGTATCGTACCGGAAATAACTCGATCGGTGGTTTCTCAAGGTGCTCTACAGATCTGCGTTTCCTACTTGGGGTCCTCGGCCCATAAGTAAAAAAAGTTGGGTAATTAAACTTAATTAAGTTGTGAGCTACGGGGACTACAAAAATTACCCGAGTTACTACACGCCAGTGCGAATAGTACGTTTTCGGTTCAATTCGCTTCCGACGCGCTTTTCATTTTTTAAATCTTGGCTCAAGCTACGTGGGACACCCTGTATATCTCACTAACGCGTTAGATTATACGTTGCCCATAATCGTCGACCGGAAACCTAGTGCACTGTCTTCCATTCTTGCCAGTTCCATGACTCCTTCACCACGTGACGTGAGGGTGCGGTCCCACGGTTTTCGCCTTCCAAAGGTGTGAGTCGCCGTTACATTGAAGCTTTGCGGAAAGAGGCGGAGCGCTAAGGGGAGGCTATAGTAATGGTTGTGACGACCTTCGAAACCGGAGGCGGCGTATACGGGAAACCTTTCTCGTGTGCCTCATTTTCCTTTTTTTTCTTTAACTTCGGCGCTATTTCAGGCTTAACATGGCCGAGAACATGAATGGATGGTTCAGGCGCGCGAGTTTCGCTTACTTTCGAGGAAGGGATGTGAAGCTCGCACTTTCCGAGCACGCAACACACATGTAATGCGCTGGCTTGTTCTTGTACTTTTTCTTCATTTTCTCCTCACCTGTAAGGTAGATGCAACTCTCTCGCGACTTCATGGTACACGTGGGTGTGGATATTGTAATGACTTTCTCCGGCAGGAGACTTCGAAAGACGAGCTGAGCGGTTGGAGAAAGTGCGATGTGATGACTGCCAGCTTTCGACCTTGCGCTTTTGAATTTGAGAGACCCATTCAGCTCTAAGAGCTACAAGCTTGTACATTGTACCGCGCTGCGATAAACCACAAAGAACCTTAGCCGGCGCTTAGAAATCAAAGCCGTTGTGCTCTATGCGTCTGCTTGTCTCCGAAATTATGGGCATGTCGGGCGTTGCACATGACCTTGGCTGCGAGGTTCGCAAATAAAAAAGGGCTCCCGTTGTTTTTCGGCCAGACGTTATGCGCTAATGACCGAAACTAAACGACGAAGCAAAGTAGATCTAAAATGGGAGTTCAGGGTTGAGAGAGCGCCGAAGCATCAATGATATCTCTTGTTCGGGGTCACTTCTTGAAGCGCCCCTCGAAGATCGAAGTACAGCGCTCGCTCTGTATATAGCGGATTCTTACGATTCTCTCCGGCTGGTGATGTCTTTTTCGTGAGGAACGCCCTGCGGCGTAGTAATTCAAAAAGAAAACGCCCAAACAATAATAATAGCACCGCCAGCACGCCGCGATCGCTGACCGAAGTCGAGACGAAAAGAGATTATGGAAAGCCCGAACTCAGCAAAGTGCGGGGTTGGCAGGGGGGAGAGGGGGGAGAGGGGGGAGGGGGGCGTCGGAATACATAAAGATGGAGATGCCCCCTGAAGCCAAACCCGCCGCGTCGTCTGCTGCTCTCTTATTTTCTTTCTGAACTGTTCGGCCGCATAAAGGCGGGTAGGGGGGGCGGGGGCAGCATGGAGAGAAGACACCAGCTGAGCGTGTCCGTGCCTTCTTTCGCCTTGGGGCAATACACCATCACTCTAATTCTGAGCAGCGCCGGGGAAGTTAGCTCTGCTGTCAGTTGATCAGCGATCGGTTGCACGAAGTTTTCTGCGCGTAAATCCAACTGGTGTCTTGCTATCTCCTTGGCTATCGTAACTGGCTAACTGTAGGACGCAGGCCAATAGCGAACAGCGCTTGCTCGCAAATAGTTTTGCATATTGCGACCATGATTGGTTAAAGCAACGTCCAACTTCCACAACGCTGTACGTTGTTGGAAGGGGAGCCGCGGCGTTTTCTCCTCCGTGATCCGACCCTCCCGTCGCTACGGGGAGGGCTGGTTCGAGAAGATTGGAGGGCACGGAACAGAAACTTCCTTTCACCCTCACCGCTATTGAAGGGGGGAACCACATCGAGAAGCAAACACGTGCACCAAAATGCCGAAACCGAAGCCACAGAAACTCACTGCCGCTGCTGCCATACAGCGAGCCGTTGAGGAAGAAGTTGGGGGAGGAGGACGCTGGATGCTGCTTTCGCGGAATAGTGCGCGCCTATCCCGAAAGAGGGCCCCTCTCTTGGCACCGCCGCCGTAGCAAGGTTTCCCGGCGCATGCGTCGAGAGGCCTCCTTCGCGCGCATGCGCCGCGCGAGTTTTGTTTCTCGAAGCAGACGACAAGCGCCGCTGCTGCAGTCCGCGAGTTTTGCGCGCGTGCTTTTTCACCAGGCGGTGCGCCGTGCGGCTCTCCGCTTCTGCCGCTGCAATAAGTTGCGCTTCCCGGCAGCCAGCGTGGTCCGGCGTCAGGGCTTTGTTTTGGTTCCCGCACCTTAGCCGCTGCTTCAGCAGTTCGTTGACGTTTTTTGAAGGCCGCCGCGCACTGCATCTTTTCCGTCCGGATACCGGCTTGGTTGGTGTGTGCCTCTCCGGCGGGGAAGCGATTCGTTGGCGTCATCTCGTCGTCTGCTCTCCTTCTGTGTATCATCGTCTGCAACTCGAGTTGACAGGGATGGTGGGGGTTGCGGACCTCCGCTTTCTCCCGGCGCGCTAGCTGTGTTTGTTGTGCTGTGTCTGGTGAGGAGGAAAGGTCGTGCAAAGGGAGTGGGGCAGGCGAGCCGCGGGGTTGAGTGTTGCGGACCCCTCCTGTCTTGTATGTGTGTGTGTGTGCGCGTACACTCGTAGGCGACGGAGGGAGCCCGGGGGCGCCGGATTCTCGGCGATCGCTCAGAGGAGTGCCCCCCTCGTCTTCGTGCTGGTTCGGTACAATGGTTGGTCCGGCGACCTGCGTTTTGAACGCCGGCGGCACTCCCCGATCAGCTTTTCGCATCGCGTCGCTTGCAGTACTCTGAGCGACCGGGGCAGTGCCACACTCAACAGGACTGACGGATGTGGCCGGCCAGGCAATACGACAGCAGCGGAGATCTGAGAAACAGCGTTGTCGCCATGGCGTCCTACCTGAGAAACAGTTTCACCCTGCCGAATCGTAAGAAGTCCAAGTATAGGGAGGCGATGTACTTCGATGCCGACCCAGAACCGCTGTCCAAGTCGGAGCTCACCCTCTACACGGGAACAACACCGGAAGGGACGCAGTACTACGGGGGAGACCGACTGGAAGACGTACACGCTTCTACGTCAAAGTTCCCGGATTTTTACGGTGGTTACCCCCTCGAAGAAGCGCCAAGTCTTCCGCGGAGTAGACTGAACTCGACCTCCGATTATGGAAGTGAGTTGGAATCGCCTTCGTCGGTTACTACGGCTTCTTCGAAGGTGTCTTCCATACTGGACTCCGCGACTGCATCTATTTACGCAACCCTTCGCAAGCCGAAGCGCAACAAGACGGCCGCTTGTTCGTCGTCGTCTGCTGTCAAGAGCAAGCAGACGACGCGCGAATCGTCGTCTGCTTGCTCCAATCAGTGGCAGCAGTCGATGGCCGGCAATGCACAATCTTCGGAGGAGTTTCACTGTTGCTGTCGGAACAGTTGTCACACCGGTGGCCTTGGAGGATATAGAATGAACATGCACTGTTGCAGCGTCATGGAACCGCTGTGGGAGTCTTCCGACAGTGCATCCGTGCCACTACGGAACAAAAAGTCCGGGGGGGAGTGGTACGACCGCAGGTCGAGGCATCGCTCCTGTCCCTCTTTCCAGGTGAGCTCGAAGAACGATATTCACAGATTCACCTATAGCACTACTGGATTGCTTATGTGACAGTAGCTTTCGGCGTTGAATACCTGAGTCACACGGGGCACTTTCGATCTCCATTGAGCTTTCATTGAGTTTTCCGGCTTTCATCGGCTCCCTTCCCGCAACTTGCGCAAAGGAGCCAAATGCAATCGCGAAATTGGGTCGCGATCGGCCTCGAGCGTGATCGAAAACGCCCCTTGAGGTCAGGGTATTAGACTAGGTTATTTTAAATGATTTGCCACGCTAATTAGAGTGGGATCACGAAAAGCACAGTTGCCTTTGTTTGACCCGCGGACTTTTATGTCGTGAAATGCACTACTCTAGTTCAAGATAACATTCATTGTTTATAATGCACGGAGAAGGCTCCCAAAAGAACCCGCTTGAAGACGTCCTCACATTAGGTAGTGTATGATAACAGAGTATCCTGCCGTTCGCGCCGAAAATTCTCAAGTGAACAAGCGCCTTTTTCTACTAAATGGCCGGCTTATGTTATCGTCTGACGGAAAAATTTCACTTTCAGGAAACGGCCACACTTAATCAGAACCACGTGCGACGTGCCGTTAGTGCTGTCTTCTAAGTTCCTTTTGCCAAACCTGGGAGAACTTCCTTGTGGCAGCATTTGCAAGTCACCATGCATTCGCAGCCCTTCGGAAATCCCGCTCCGTAATATTCCACCGAAGAGCGGCTCGCCAGCTTGTTGCCCAACCTGCTTCCTTGCGCGCTCACACACCCCGTGTGCAATGGCATGCTAATCGGTATGCGGAGATGCGACATGTGCCAAAGAGTTTAATGGAGGAGGCATCTCTAAATGTTTGCTCCTTTCGGCAGGGTAACGGGAAAGCGTCGTACCTGTATTGAATACCTTTAAAGGCACGCTATTGAACGCTGGAACTTTTCTTGGGTTTACGTAACTGCGCAATTTCTGGCATACTCTGATGATGCCGTTGCCCAGAGGAAGCTCTCTAACTAGATTTCGTTTTTTTTTATGCGCGAATATTTCCTGCTTGATATCAGTCGTTATCACCAGCAGCCATGCATGTAAGTTCTGAGGGCGCCTTGCATGACGCAAATGGCCCGAGAGTAAAATTTCCTTTCAAAGAATCTTCTGACAAACGACTGTGTGAGAGAGGAAATAAGACGTGAAAGGCAGAGAGGTTAAACAGATTAACTGTTCGGTTGGCTAGTTCCGGAGTGGCTCGGTGAGGAATTACGCTTGCTCGGGACTTTTAACCTTTCTTTATTCAACACTTTACCGGTTGTGCGAAGTTCTTCAGAAAGCAAAGAGGTACTCGCAGCATAGCCCCAGTTGCTCATCCGCATACAAACCAGTTTAACCTAAGTTTAAAGACGTACTAAGGAACACCGAATCGGGTTATGCGCCGAAAGAGTTCTTTTAAGGCTTTATTTTCATTCAGTCGTTCAGCTGAACCTTGGTTCCCTTAACACGTAAAATTACCGAGAAAAAAAAGATGGAAGAAAGAAATTAGTGTTGTTTTGGAAGCGGCCTCGTGTCCTTGAAGTCGCACGCTCTCCCTGATTAATTTTGGGTAACTACGTCTAATCGCGTAGCTAATTTTAGTAAGCCCGTCGTCGCATGGTGCGGCACGTCTCGCAACGCTTCTTCCTTGGAGTTCTTTTTCAGTCAGTCTGTCCGTCAGCGCGTGTTTTGCGCGTCGGTTGCTCGGTGACCATCGACATTGGCAGCGGCCTTGCCGTCGACCCGCACGCTGTTATAGTTAGCCGCGCTGCAGATGCGCGGATCGCGCGCTTTTGTTTCTCTTGCCTGCCACACCCGTCGCACGCGGAGGGAGAGGGGAAGGGGGGAGAGGAGGAGGGACATCTGCGGTACTGATCGATCCCCCCTGGGGGCCGTGCTACGTCGCTGTTTTAAACGAGGACCTGTCTGCTGCGGGCGGACGCGACAAAGCCCTTCCCTGAGGACTGCGTCGAGTGCCTATAGCGATCACACTCATTTTTTTTTTTTTCTTTTTGCCATATCGCTCTTGCAGATCGATGTAACGTACCGGAAGCGAGCGTAGCGAAAGGAACTTGTGGGCGGGCACTACAAAACCGGTGGCGTTATTTTCGCGTCTGGCGATGACGATATGTGGTGTTTAATGATTTTCACGTCTGGTACGTATAGTTGTCGAGCCGGCACTGGTCACAGTGAAAAGCATTAGAGGTGCGCGGACTGTTGCTTACCCAATAACAGTGCTGACATGCCGTCTCGGATTTCTCGCTCTTTTTAAACGAAGTCGAACCCTGTAAACTGTAGCTATTCGAATAGTGAAATTTCTCAATTGAATATAGTGCTTTCTCATTTCTGAACATATTGAAATATACAGTTAATGTGGAGTTTGTTGACAAAAAGTGCGACTTTCCCATGTATCTTATGCATGCAATTCATGCAACGCCGCTCACAACTGGAAGACTGGTCAAGTGCAGCGGGCTTGTGAGAAACGACAACGTCCGATTCCGCACCCTGACAGCGACAGTACTGAAAGTAGGGAACAGCACGTTACCGGATCCACGTGGTGTGTAGCGTTCGCTGAAAGGCACGAAGCTGATACTATACAGCACCGAACATCTTTTAGAAGGGGTGTGAATGTTACGAGAGTGCTCGAACAATAAATTGATGCGCCTAAGTAGAGACAACGTGCAAATTCATATACAGCGAGGTACATTCTTATTGAATGGCCAGAAATTATTGAGCGGAAGTTCTCTGCCCTCTATGCGTTCGCTCGATAACTGCGCGTAACATCTACGCAACAACCGGGAGTCTCCTGCAACAAAAAAAAAAAAAAAAGGAAGAGTTTTCAATTGCATCGATCTCGCTCCCTTGAGGATCCGATAATCGTTGCTGTTGTTTATATTCGAACAGAAGCGAGTGCACGGACAATTTGGAAAAAGTGAATTCTCGATTCTATTACGAATCGAATAGCAAAAACAACAACAGCAAAAGTACTATTCGATTCGTATTTGAAATTTCGGATATTCCCGCTTTCCTGCTTTCTTTAATGTCTCAGCAAAAATACTGGCAAGTCCCCTGAATATTTTACTATGATGCTTGTTTTCGGTTTCGGTACACCGGGGCAAGATGTGTCATAACGTCACTATAGACATGGCTCGCTCCCGTTCCTGTGATCGCCGCAGCTGATGCAAGCGAGCGCCCGCCCGAAGCAAACGCGCAGCATTCTTAATTCCTGTATGAGCAACGTCAGGCCTATAGCTTTGTTGCAACACGATTTCGGCAAATTTTGCTGTGTGCCGTGACGGCGCGATAATGTAAATGACATTTACTCGGTGCTTTTTGACCATATGTGGCCCTTGCGTCACTACACACATCATGATCATCATCGATGCAGATGACGACGAGTTAGGCATTGCGAGAATCCTTAGTATCAAATTAAAGTATCTTACAAGTGTTTGCGAACTTTCTTGCAAGATGTATGTAAAAAATATATATTATTTCTGTTCGTTAAGAAGAGATGCGTGCGAACCGCGATGGCTGACGTATTATTAGCGAGGGCTTTAGACAAACGGAAGAGAGCACTTGGTTAAAAAAAAAAAAAGGCTTTGCGAATTCGGCCTCTGAAGAAAAGGAGGCAGAAAGCTACGCAAACCCCGTTTCAATCAAAGCGCTCTGTTGAGACGACGGCTGACCTTTCGAGCGCGCGCTTACCCGCGGTTTCTCCTCCACCGTATCTCCTTCTTGTTCGTTACCTTTGCAAAGATCCACCAGTCAGGTTGCGAGGCCTCAAGTCGGTGTATTCAGAATGGGAAGTCAAAACGGAGCGCTTCAAGGGCGTGGACGACCCTGTTTCTTTTCCCCTTTCAAGTCACGTCACCTGGCTTCAATAGCGGCGCTATTTAGAGAAGGACCATCTTCCGGCCCGCCTTCCTCGGAGCCTCGGACGGCGTTGCCATAGATACGCAGTCTTTCAGGCTCGGTGCAACGTATAGTATAGCAGCGCTCTTTTTGGCGAGATCTGGCGAAGCGCCCCGATTGGTCCGATGGTCGCTTTGCCTGGGTAGATACTTCGTTGAAAGGACAGTTAACAACCACGCACGCTACGTCGTTTCAATCAAAGTAAGTGCTCTCGAGAGTGCCCATTGGCTTCCGCTGGCACTTAGGGAAAATATCGCAAGGTTGTCGCTTTGTAACGTCGTTATCATTCTCCTATCTTTCGTTCTAGCTATATATATGGGGCCGAGATGCGGACGGGTTTCGGTATCATTTGTTTTACGGGATGACCTTGCAGTGAGTTCATTAGAATCACACGTGACCCTGGATGATGTAGCAGTCTTTTAAAATGCTGTTCCTCATTAAGAGGAAGCTTTAGCTCGGGCCCAACTCCGACGCGGCCTATTCAAATACATGTAAAACTCAAAAACGTTTTTATGAGGTAACCCCTGGACCGATTTTGATAAAATTTGTTGTATTTGAAAGAGAAAGTTAAATTCTAGTGACTGTTGGAAACGGAATTTCGATTTAGGGCTTGAGTTCTCTTAAAACGATTTTCAAATATTTGACCGTTTGAAAAAAATAGAAGCACGAAGTTTACAAATTCATAGCTCTGCATCAAGAACCGATATCGCGGCTCTGTAAACGGCATCCATTGGATAATTCAAAGCGGACAAATTCAATATGTCATTTTACATCTTACGTGAATTTGTTACGTTAGTTACAACGGTTTTGCAAAAGTTGTATTTTCCTATGATTAAATTTTTTTTTGTATTCATCTGTAACATATCAATTTTGTCCGCTTTAGATGCACTATTAGATACAATTCACAGAATTGTACTATCATATTTAGTGGTGGAGTTACAGAGTTGTAAACTTGATAGTTTCGTTTTTTGAAAATTTTCTATTTTTGCCAATTTTTAATAAAAAATTGACGACCTAACTCAAAAATTCGAAACCAACAGTCACTAGATTTTAAGTTTGTCGTTTAAATGCAACAAACCTCGTCAAATTTGGTGCAGTGGTTGCCGAGAAAAACGAATTCTCTTTCTACATGTATTTAGATAGGAGCACTCGAGCTAAAGCTTCCTCTTAAAGCTTCGTTACGCTGGTCAGAGCGGTAATTTGCCTGCTTCAGCAACGGAATCGGCCGGTAGATCGTTAACGGTGTATGAAGAGAAGCGAATGAAGTGAAATGAATTCTTAACATTTACCGGCTCGTGGGATGCTATTGTGGACATTCTCTAATACCGTCATATTGTCCCATTCGCCATCCTGTCAGCTCTGATTGGCCGCACCCGCCGTGGTTGCTCAGTGGCTATGGTGTTGGGCTGCTGAGCACGAGGTCGCGGGATCGAATCCCGGCCACGGCGGCCGCATTTCGATGGGGGCGAAATGCGAAAACACCCGTGTGCTTAGATTTAGGTGCACGTTAAAGAACCCCAGGTGGTCAAAATTTCCGGAGTCCTCCACTACGGCGTGCCTCATAATCAGAAAGTGGTTTTGGCACGTAAAACCCCAAATATTATTATTATTGATTGGCCGACGGGGCCGGGGCGGCCTATCTGATTGGCCCAAAAATGTGCCATTTCAAAATTTGGCAATATTGTGGACCTTGACAGTGAACGTAATCCCAGGCCGAATTCAGATTTCGTAAAAAAATTTAAACATTATTTCCTGTGTATCTATACGTTCATTTAGTATCAGTAATCTCGCCGAGAGCGGCCGATATCCTTGAGATAACGCGGCGTGGCATTGACGCTCTAGCCAACGACGAAAGACGGAAAGAATGTGTGCGTGTGGGGGGAGGGGGGGTGAACGAAAATAATCCTTGCAATGTACGGCTCAGCGGGAATTTTCTATTTTCTTTCTTTTTTATTGAGGCAAGTCGTCCGCTTGCATCCCGCGGAGGTCGTATATATAGTTGGATGCGCAGTCGCATTCCGCGCACGGTACAGCCTCGCGCACAAATGCCGCAAGCGTGAGTCAACCGCGAGTGAATCACTTGCTCGCTGCACTGCTTCTTGGGGAGATTAGCAAAACTTACTCCTTCATTTATCGTTTCCTCGTTTTCTTTTCTCTATTCCTTTGTCCACCTCGCGCGGAACAACAAGTGTCGCGCGGCGCGATCTATCTGTGCGACGTTTCTTTCGCGCATGCCGCACTGTTTACACCGGGGCGTCAGTCCTCACCAAGTCGCCGTGGCGCGATAGATTTTGAATGCTGTCTGATCGGGCCTTCCTTGATCGTATGTCGGCGACGAAGGGGTACACTGCGTTCTTATGTTGATCTTATATCGATATAAGAACGATCTTATATCGATATATCGATCTTATAGCCAGATCCGAGAAGGCTTCCTTTAGTAAGTTGGGCCAGATGCGGGAAAAAAAAAGAAACAATACTCGGGCATATGTACGCCGCTTCACGCTGAAGTACATTTGCAGATGTGAGGGTGATAAAATCGACCCTCGACCTTTTTTTTACATTTGTTTATTATTTGTTTATTTATTCAAGCTACCTTATTTATTTATTTCAAAGTACCTTACAGGCCCCAAGGGGAGCATTGAGTAAGGGGGGCGTCATTGAAGAAATGACAAGAGAAAACAGATATATGAGCGCTAAAAAATGTGAGAGTCAAAAATGTTTGTAATGATCACATGCTTCCAAAACAGTGTTAAAAAAACGCTAAATCAATACAAAGAGTTATCGGGAAAGGAATGAAAAGTACATTTCACCCTAACATAAAAGGCGATGTAACACTTGCGCAAAATAACGTACATAGCGCGAGTACATAAAGCAAACAAAATTGAAACCACAATAACAAGAAAAAGAAAGTCACGTATTATATGACATGACATATGTACAGATTAAGATATTTGTTATGATGAAGACTGTAGGTTCAGTAGTTGTCTAAATTTATCATTGCTCATTGGAGCGACAGTGCTATTAGGAAGCGAATTCCATAACCGAATCGCTCGTGGTAAAGCCGAGAAGTTAAATGCGTTAGTGTTGCCATAAATGCGAGTGAGACTTAAATCATTATAAAGTCGTCGTGATGTGCAAGACGCGCGTTCCAGTGGCAAGTTTGGTGGCTTGATTTGGTGAACATATCTATGGAGCAAGGACAGGAGTGCTATGTCACGTCGGCTACTCAGTGATTGAAGGGAAAGGTCGAGTTTTATTTGAGTAATGCTTGACTGGTAGCTATAATTTCGGGAAATAAATCGACTAGCTCGGTTTTGGATGGCTTCTATCATGTGGATTAGGTATTCATGGTAGGGAGACCATATAGGGGACGCGAACTCGAGCTGAGGGCGTACAAATGATACGAATGCTAATTTACGGATGTTAGACGGGCTATTACGCAAGTTGCGGCGAATATACCCAAGAGATTTGGAAGCGTTTGCGCATATGGTTGCAATGTGAAAGGCCCAGGAAAGGCTGGGTGTAAGATTTACGCCTAGATATTTATATGCTGATGCCTGAGATATTATATTTGAGTTCATATAATAGGAAAACCTATGAGGTGATGTTTTTCGCGTGAATGTCATTAGTTGGCATTTAGATGAGTTAAGTTTCATTTGCCAGTCTTCACACCATTTGGTAACGAGATGAAGGTCCTCTTGAAGAATGTGATGGTCATCAAGGCTGCGAATTGGTCGATATAATATACAATCATCGGCGAAAACACGCATGCAGGATGAGATGTTATTGGGCAGATCATTGATATAAATAAGAAAAAGCAAGGGTCCTAGTACGCTACCCTGCGGTACACCGGAACTGACATATGCAAGGGGTGACGTAAAATTATTAACGACTGTAAATTGCTGACGATTTGTTAGGAAGTTACGAATCCAGGAAAGCGTTAAGCAGACTAATTTGCCTTTCTATTGGACATGTAGTGTAACTTAGAAGAACTTCTTGTTGGGCGAGTTGGTGCATATTAGCGAACACTTTTGTAACTGCGCAAACAAACGACCACACACAGAGCGAGCACACAAGCACAGGCGCAGTCCTTGTGTGCTCTCTCTCATTCTCTGTGGTCGTTTGCTGTTTGCTAGCATGTGGTGTAAGGCTGGCTAGTACAATTGATAGGCAACGCAAAAGCAGTAGGCTAAGCTAAAGAAATAAACGCAAAAAGCTTATCAACAGTACAGGTATCTCATCTGCGCGTTTCCATTGAAATGCGTGCCAATTCATTATTGACTTTTCTTTTTTCGTGATGCTCTGAAAGAAGATCGTGACGTGGTAGAACTGTCCGTCACTTTTCGTTTTGCCACTTTCTCGTCGAGACTACGTTCCTGATGAGACGCCCTCTCGTCAAATCGGCATTGTTACGCATATAGGGAGGGCGTCGACCTCCCGGAAGCACACCTTCCGTACTTGAAGTGAAAGCGAAGTTGAAAGCGTCAGCGCTTGCGAATTGACAAAAAGCGACCGCGGTGCCGCTCTGCCACCTGCTCCGAACTGATCGTCCTCGAGAGAGAGAGAGAGAGAGAGAGAGAGAGAGAGAGAGAGAGAGCGCAAACGGAAATGGGATGCACGCGACGCGTTTCACGCTGCCGATGCGCGGAGCGCCTAACCTGACGGGCGTCCTTGACTTTTTGTTTTTACTTCGTTGCTTCGGGCGCTGCTTTGTGCCGTTCTTCATTTGTCCCGTAGCGCGTTATGTTCCTTCTGCCGTTTGTGAACTCAGCTGAATCCAGCCGGGCGCGCGCGTATTCGCGCCCCATTTTAGTCTATCTCTCTCTCTCTCTGCTGTCGCTGCAGCGCGTCGAATCGTCGAGCCGTTGTCCGTGCCGTTCCAGGTGCAAGCGGGAAGACCAACGGACGTCCATCGCAGTGTGTTGCGGTATTGTCGCGCTAGGTTCTAATTACAATAATTAAAGCTCGTGTAAGTTTCAAGCAGCGAAAGCGCTGCTTGGCTGTTAGAAGCGCCATTTTGCCAGAGTGAAGAATGTCCGCGGATATATTTTGATCGCGGTGGCGTGGGGGCGTCATCGTCGTGCGTGTTAAACCAAGCAACCGAGCTTTTATGGATTGGCTGATTGACAGGATTGTGCGTTCTCAGTTTTATTTATTCATTTATTTATTGGTCGCGTCTGCCTTTCAAAATCAAAACAGAACGTATGGCAAACACTGTAGGGGAGGGGTCCGGCTTAATTTTTGACCATGTCCGTCACGTGCAACCAGAGTTCGGTACACGACTACTTATTTTTTCTTCCTTTTCACGTTGCGCCCCCACTGACAAACCAACAACGACACGTTTTTCGTTTTATATCCGCTGTTGATTTTCATTTCCCCAGCCGTAGCTCGGCTGCAGGCTGTAGTTGCACGCGGCGTGGCACAGTGGCCAGTGCGGACTGCCGTTCTCCAGCATCCGTCGACTGGACGCAGAACAGCTTCCCACGCACCGCCGGCGTGGTTCAAACGGCGAACAATGAGGCGACTCGGCTATCACCCTCTGGGAGGTGTCCGCTCAGCCCGTCATTCCCGAAAAAGTAAACGAATACGCCGGGCTCAGAACAGTGCCGTACGATTGCTGCCCGAACCTTCGTCGCGGCTGCATGCAGGCGTCTTTGCTAAAGTAAGCGGCGGGCCTCTATGTGGATTAGAGAGAGCAGGGGTGAATGAAAGGGGTGTGTGTGTGTGTGTAGTAAGGAAATAGGGTCTCTCTCAGTAAGGGCACCCCGGCAACATTGCGCTGAGGGAGGGAAGGGTTTGAAGAGAGGACGATGTCCGAAGCAGCAACAACACCGTGGCAAGCGGGCGTGTCCATTCTTCCTACGCGGACGGAAGGGATTAGCGCGAGCCCGCGGCGCAGGCGACAACTACGGTTCGTGGAGTTCGAGGGAGTTGGGCCGGCGTAGTGTTACTGTACGTGGCTCCCTATGCAGCAACTCTAGGCCGGCGGTCTTCGGGTATGCCTTCGAAGAAGACGCGCTATCCGACGGCAGGACCGCTTCGCCGGGCAAGCCGACTCCGAAGGAATGTGAAGCGAAATACTTTCCCATTTGTGGAAAGTCCTACCGTACGTTTCTCACGTGTGATAGTATCGCATTTAGCGAATGTGTTGGAAGGATCGACATTTGGGCGAGTTGGCGAGATGTTCGAATGTGTTGGTTTGGAAACGCATTGAAATTTTATAGTAAAGTCCCGGCTCGCGATGCCGGATCCAACGCCGTGGACATTATCGTGACCCCACGACAGGAAGCAAAAATTTCATCGCATCGTGCGGCAATCGGACTAAGCACGACGACGTTGCTTGCATTTGCCGGTATTTCTTCTCGGATTTTGTTTGTGCACAACGAGCGAAAGAATGACGAGTTGGAAATGTGATAGTGCCGCTCTCTAACGCCGTCACGTGACTCCTAGCGGCCCGCTATATAGCTGCTTGCCAACCAACCGCGAGGTTGCCCCAAGGGCGCCGCGCGTTCAGGAAGAAGACTCTTCTCAAACGAGGAAAAAAAAAATGAAGACGCAGCGGCGATGGTGTGTGACTACGGCGACGTAGCCCCATCTCTGCTCGAAAAACCTCTTGCGGCTGGCGTTGCCGAGCTTCGTTATTTATTCGGAGCACGCGCGGGCGCCTCGCCTCTCCGGCAGTGAGAGGAGGAGGGAAGAGTGGGACCAGCCGAAGGCGCGCTCGCAAATTACGGGAGGACGAGACGTGCAGAATTTACGCGGGGGTTATAGTATAGGCAGTAGCTCTCCAACTTAGGGCTCGATGTTGGGAACTTTTCACTTCGCTTCTATTTAAAAAGGTTTTTTTTTTTGTTTTGTTTTTGTTTGCTTCTTTTCAGTTTGTTGGGATGAAGCTTGGCGTCTTCCAACGGAGCTCTCGTGCTTCGTGCTCGAGAAAAACCGCGCGCGTTGCGAGGGGCAAGAAAGATGCGAAGAACGCGCTGCGTGCCGTCTTTGTTTGCCTTCCGGAATGGCCTCGCGAATTGCGCGTGTACGTGCACATGCACGGTGTTTTATCGCGGTCGTGAGGCGCTTCTCGCTTCCGAAATGAGGGGGGCCGGCCTTTCACTTTCTTGCGAGTAATTTCGGTGGATTGAAAGTGTTGGTGCGTGTGTGCTCGAGATACTGGAGAGCCGAGGTGCGAAAGGCTTTCGGAAAGGGAAGTGCGTACGTGGGAGTGCGTCTTGTACGAGGAGGTCCGGCTGGGATGGAGCTAGGCTTAATCGCACCGGTGAAGGGTGGGTACATTTCCGTGCGTCGAAGCAGGCAATTCGTTCTCCTGTCGAAGCGAAGACGCCGCTCAGTGATTGATTTTGATAAATGACAGAGTGGGTAGCCGCACCGTTAGCGATGGCGGTGTCGCTCGATACTGATAGCCACAATTCATGCCACAATTTGTGTTTTAGACGACGGCCGAATTTACAGCTGTGAATTTACAGCTGTGCATTTGTTGGTGCTATAGCAATACAGTTCATGTAGCCTTTGCATTCTGGATACAGAGCCTCGTTAACATCTATCTATCTATCTATCTATCTATCTATCTATCTATCTATCTATCTATCTATCTATCTATCTATCTATCTATCTATCTATCTATCTTATCTATCTTATCTATCTATCTATCTATCTATCTATCTTATCTATCTATCTGTCTGTCTATCTATCTATCTATCTATCTATCTATCTATCTATCTATCTATCTATCTATCTATCTATCTATCTATCTATCTATTAGAAATATTTTTAAGCGTGGATGTGCTGGGGAATTCGATTTCTAGTCTTTTAATAGCCAGCTTTCACTCTAAGGTAATGCTTTCTTTTACTTGGCAACCAGTTAATGAATACTGAACAACTGTTAGCACAGCAACACCATCCCCGTGTCACATCCTTGCCTGTGCTTAGCTTGCTGCCATAGAGCAACAGGTCGTGTATATATATAGTGCCCTTCTGCTGTTCCTTTTTTCACACCGAGATGGAGAGAGAGAGAGAGAGATCAGTGGCGTAGCATGTCGACCTCGTGTGTACTGCGCACTTCCACGTATACATCTGAGCCCGCTCCAGCAACAATAGGGCCCCGACGTGCGCAACGAATGTTATCGATGCCTTTGTGTGTACACCCGCTCGGAGGCCCCTCACTGCATAGGTCGCGTTCTTCTCGGCCGTGCGCAGTGTATCGGCCAACCCTTATCGCAAACGCTGGAAAGCCGGGAACGCGTGCCGCGCATTTCCCTCGGTAGTGGACCGAACCGGATTACCACGTATATCAGACCGCATTCCATAGCATTCCACGTTATCGTATGTGGCCACTCTAACGGGATCTATCGGTGTGCTCCGTACGTGTTGAATTTTCTGACTGCGTGCACAAAGCGCAGAGTACCGGGCAGAATAAACCTTGCGTCGCGTATGGAGCGACTGCACTGTCTCGAGCATGGCAGGCCTCTTTCAGTTCACGTACCAGTGTTCTTTCTTTCTTTCTTTCTTTCCTTCTTTGTCGTCGTTGAATAGACGCGGATGCGCAGGAATACGTGCGTAAGTCAAACGAAGCCACTATATTCCTTGCGTTCGGTTCGCAACAAAAGACATCCTTCGTTATTACATATATATATATATATATATATATATATATATATATATATATATATATATATATATATAAACCAAAGAATGGCCTACGTCGGAGAAGAAGCCGTGTACCTTTCTGAGAATGTAATTATCGCCCAACCGGAGAGCTCTGTCACTCTCCGGCTTCTTTATCTGCCGCGCCGTCCCATTTCCTGCCCGTCAGCCAGTCCGCTCTCGGAAGCTCACAGTGTCAGGTATCAATTAGGTGCCCGGACCTCGGGAGAGCCGCCCGCAGAACAAACGCTCCTTTACGTGCTACGAATGCCGGCCTCTACTACTCTCTCATTCATTCGCTAACGAACCCGTTTACACGCTTGCTTGACTTCCCCTTCCCACCACCGACGCGCACCTTCTCGCACACTTCCCCTGTCTCTTGTGTACAGCGCAAAGGGCACTGCAGCCGGCCGTCGGCTCCGCTCGGATAAAGCGCCTGATTACCGCCGGCTAAACAAAAGATAAAGAAAAAAACGTAATAAGAAGAAAAGGAGGCGACAGGAAACCGGGTCTCGCCTTTTTTCTCGCGCGGTCTCGGCCACCCCGGTATACGCAGTGTATATGCATGGCTAGCCGAGTGGACCCGTCGCGTCTAGTATACGAACGTGCATGTGTACGGTGTATACGCTCGCGCCGCTTTGTGGGTCAGAGAAGGCAGTCAGCCGTTTCTTACTCGACTCGTGTGAGGTCGGGGCGTTATTAAATAATGCGAGCGAAGTGCTCCAAGAGCCCATCACGTGATCGGTAGATTAATTGGGGAACCGGGGGCAAGCAACCGGCAATGTGGATTGAATAGCAACGCCGTCGAACGTTCAGCAGGCTAGTTAAAAAATAACAATAAACAAATAGAAAAACATCACCGCCCAAGCACTCCGTACAATGAATAGTTAACCAGCGAACCTGAAACGTCCGGCCCCGGTGTTTATCGCTGGGTTAATCCCGACGGTTCAATAAACGACGGCTTGGTAGGCTGCCGGATCCTCGGCACGCAGTTGCTGCTTGCGCTCGGCTGCACGAGCCTGTTATTGCGCCCGGGCTGCAGAATCGGCAAGGCGTAAGCGAGCTCGTTCTCGGTTCTGCTGGCAGCCTCGCTGATCAAAAGCTGCCTGCTTCTCAGGAGTACGTATGACGCCTGGCCTACGCATTTCGGAGCCGAAGAGAAACTGCTGCACGCACGCTCGGCTGCGACCGACAGCAACGACGTCACTACTGGTGCAGCCAATCGCGCGCCTCTCTATCTCTTTTTCATTTTTTTTTTCGCGCATGCGTATGGGGTTGCGCCAGAGGAGTTTTCGGCGTACAGGCGACAGACGGATGGACAAATCGGCTAGCTACATACAGCTTCGCTGTATAAAAAGATTCCAATGCTCGATGCCACGAATTTGTGGCATAGCAAGTTTCATATTTATGACCGCGTGAGGAAACTTGTCGGTTTCCTCATCACAGCAGGAAGCTGCTGTGATGGATGGATGGGTGGATGAATAACTTTATTGAGGTCCCTCGGTGTGCGCGATTAGCGCGCAGCGGGCCGCTCCCACGTCGGGACAGAGAGGCCATGCCCCTCCGCCGCGTCGTGGGCCCGCTGGACAGCCCAGAGGGGTGCCTCAAGGTCCGAGCTGGTGTGATCAAATCAAGCGAATTTGCGAGCGTGAGATAGGCTCAGCTGGCGCAAGACGTGCGTAATTGTAGATCGTTGGCAGAGTCCGTCATGCAGATAAATATAGGCTGATGATGATCATGAAGGAATTTTTCTTAGTTAGTTCTGGGATGTTAGTTTTTGACTACTTACCTTAAAACTGCGAAATTATAAACATTCTTGTGTAACTAGCTCACGCGAATGTTCGGATGACTCTGCGAGTTCATGAACGTGTGAGAGGTGGCCAGTCTGGAAAACAAGTTGTTCGTGTCACATCGCGGACGTCAGATTGTTGTCACATTCACTACTGCCACAGTGCCGCGGACCGAGCTAATACGAGCCTTTGTAACCGTTCTAGCTGGGTGTGCAAAACAGCAGCGTGGCCGCGATGACGGCTTCGAACGCTAGGACGGTTCAGCTATACTGCGAAAAATTAAATATTAAGGACCGCAGAACAGAGCTTATGTGATGCGAAATGGGTGAAGCAGCGAGTGAGTGTATATACGCAATGCACAAATAAAATTAATCAATGCAGGAATGAATTAATGGAAAAGAAAAAAATATTAGGTGATATGGTAAATTATGGAAGCCTATGAAGACGGCAACAGTAAGCAGTGCGTGCAGCCGCACCTTTGACGTGTACAATGGGGGCGCTGGTCTGTTTTTTTTTTTTCCGATAAAGGAGGGGGGCGATTGAGAGGGGAAGGAACGAGCTCTGACATAGGAATGACGAAAAGAAAAAAAATCACTACGCTTTCTCTTGACCGGCGGACCATGCTGATAAGACCAAATATGGGAATAATTATTCTGGAAAGGGGCACCTGGCGGGGCGTCGAAATTCGGGCCGACCATCGGAGGAATGTTCGACCCGCCGCTGCATGTGTATGCAAGGTGCGTTTCTCCGCGTGCGCTGAATATCGCGAATGAGCATCGCTGTATTTCACGAATGTGCGATGCACATTCGTGAAATAAATGTGCGAGCTAAATAATGCCGCAGCCATGAGCTGCGTCTTGTTCCTCTGACTTTAGAGGATACTCGTGGTGTGTGTGCGGCATTTCGACCATTGTCGCTGGAGGGAACAAAATAAAGCCGTTCGTACTATATGTTTTGCGCGCATGCGCATGTTGACAGCCATCACTGAAAGGAGCGCAGGAAGAAAGAACATAAAAGGTAAACGGGTAACTTTGTGGATGTGCACTACACCACGATATAGAAGGTTGGGGAACTCAAAAGAAACAAATGAAAGATCACATTTCAAACCGTAGGTCACCCGGACGTGGCGTCACGTAAACGCCGTGTTGGAACTCGCTTGAAGGCTTCCATTGCATTACTCGCGGCTAAGCTATATATGCGTGGGCACGAATATATCAGATAAAGGCGCGCGTTTTTCCACCACGCCAGTTGGTGCCTCGTGAGATGGCTCCCGCGACGACGGCGGCCTGTATGCGAGATGCAGCGCTTTCGAACTGCCTTAGTCAGCCGCTGCCAAGAGTTCTCATCCAGCGCTCCCTCCGTAATCCGCAAACGATTATGCGTTCCTCGATTAAAAAAAAAAAAAAAAAGCAGCGTTCCGCCGAGGCAGCTGCGAGCATTCGGGACACACGCGAAGCGAGCGGTTCGCACTTCTTCGCCAAATCGCGCGCGCCTTCGCGAGTGCTTGCGTGCCGACCTCTGTGTGTCAAGTCAAGCGTTTTAGAATGCCAGAGTGCGTGTGGGAGAGAGGGAGGGAGAATACAGCAGACCGAACGGGGTCATGCGCGCCGCATCGCCCTGGCACTTGTCTTCACACGCGTTATGCACCGCGGTCTACACTGCGCGCACGACTGCTGGGGGAGGGAGGGACCACCGCGAGGGAGCGCTCACGTTATTACGGGCCTGCGCATTCGAGGGCAAGCGGGCAGGCATTTTCACGACGTACATATGTGCGCGCACGCGCGTGTGAAGTGTTCATTGCGTCTCGCCGCCACTGGCTTATGTGCGGGTGCTCCCTGCATTTATTGTGGGTGTACGGGGATATGCGTGGCTACAACCTTTGTTTTCTTGTCCTTTTGTTTTTTGTGCCTGCACAGAAACACATCCACCAGTCGGATCGCGAGTACACGCGTAGACCGATTTTCTCGAAGTGTAGATCGAAAATAGCATGTCGATCGTGGTGGTGAAAACGTCTTTCCTATATATATATATATATATATATATATATATATATATATATATATATATATATATCGCATTTTACGTGCCAAAACCACTTCTTGATTATGAGGCACGCCGTAGTGGGGGAGTCCGGAAATTTCGACCACCTCGGTTTCCTTAACGTGCACCTAAATCTAGGTACACGGGTGTTTTCGCACTTCGCCCCCGCTGAAATGCGGCCGTCGTGTCCGCGATTCGATCCCGCAACCTCGTGCTTAGCAGCCCAACACCATAGCCATTAAGCAATCACGGTGGGTCGTCCTTATTTAAAGACTCAATTATTGGCGTCCAGGTCTAAGTCGGTATCGCATATCCTCTGTCAGGGAATTCATGCCGCAATCCAGGATATAGAGGAGGAAGCAATCAAGGAAAGCAGAGTGGACATTTCGCGCGTGTCTCTGTGAACTCTGCGGCGTGAGCCTAGGGGGAAGAAAGGGGGGAAGGGGGGGTGGCGTAGGGGTTGCACTCGACATGGTTCGTGTAACATAAATAAAAATAAAAAGAAGAGGCTGAAGGGAAAGGAATGAGCTGTAAAACAATGATCTACTCATTCGTGTGTTAAACATGCTGCGAAGCCATACCTTGCATTTCACGGCTTCAGTTCGATGGATTAAACGTGCCGTTGTTTGGTCTCCGGGGTTATTGACGGACGCCCGTGCGGAACTTCTGGTTTTACTTATGGGGAGGCAACGGGAGGAGGAGGGTAATTATGAGAACTCGATACACTAACGTGCGTGTAACCGTATCTGACGCACTAACGTAATGTAAGCGTGTCTCTATACACGTTAGAGTTTTTACGTGACCTCCTTGTTAATGCGGACCTTATATCCTGGATCCCTACATTTAGTCTGCCGAATACCCATCAAAGTGCACTGTTTAAACGATTGTTGGTTGGCTGGCGCTGCGGAAAAACAAGCAACAAATACTATGGATGAGGTCGCCCGGCTTCATTCATTCAGTAGAAGAATGTTCTTTTTATTATTATTATTTATCTCATCTCCCACAAAGCTTTACATGCTCTGGAAATGCGGACAGAAAGAGAAAAGGGGGGAACATGTGGTCGTAATCCTTTGTGCCAATTCGTTCGAACACTCGGCAAGCTAGGCCTTCAACGCCTCCGTCATTGCCAGGCGGCTATGAGGAATGCCTTCGCAAACATCGCGGCCCGGCGGCCCCGACGTTCTTCGAATCGCACTCCTTCACAGCAAACTAGCGAAGGCGCTTGCCCGCCCACAAAACGGCCGAACACCGCTCTTAATGAGCAGCGTTGCCGCGCTCTCAAAGAGACAAATGAGGCTTCCGTGACATCTTGCGGGGGCGCCGAGCCAAGACGGAGAATAAGCAGCGCCGCGGCGGACTGGTCCGGCCCGAGCGGACGTGATGAATTAAGCCTCTTCCGCCCACGGGACGTCCCGTGCGCGGCAGCCGCCGCTCCTCAGAAGTCGAGCCCGCTTATCAAATCGTGTCGCAACGAGTGCGCCACTCTCCTACCACGTTTGATACACTCCATCCATTAATCCTAACTTGCAACTACTAACTGCGCGCTTGCTTTCAACATACACCCCTCCTCCCTTACTTACTCTCTCTCTCTCTCGCGTTGTGTGCCGAGCAATACGTCTATTGTTCGCCCCCGTGCGAGGTGGCAAAAAAAGACAACGGGCGCTTCGCCACCGCTGGAGCGTGCGACGCGGCGTGGGCGCGGAATGTCACGTCATGCAGAGTCGATCCAGCAGCCATCCAAAGGAGAACGAGGCCGTTGTTGGGTCAGCACAGCAGTGCACGAAGCCAGTGTTTGGATCCGGACTGCTGGTACGATCTGTTGGGAACTCGGCGCTGACGCCCGTGGTTGTACCTGGGTCGCAAGCCCCAAGGGTAGCGTTGGCCTGGCGGCCTGGGGTACAACTGCAAGCATCCGAAGGTCCCGGCAAAGCATGAGTCGACAGGTAACAACGAAACAACTTGTTTATTTTAACATCGCAAAGAGTTGGCGGTCAGGTTTGACCGAAGTAGAGAGACGGGAGAGCACTTCACTCAACAGAAGAAATCGGAGCCCTCCTTATGGCGTCCGGGGGCAGCTGTTTTTATACTCTCGCAGTTGAGGGCAAGAAGGAACCCCTCAAAAGACGAGCACGTGAATGTACAATGGGCTAATGGTGACGCACACTGTCGTAGCGACGCCGTAGCACCATGTCGTGGCGCTGCGCACGATCTCGTAGCACCTGGTCGTGGCGCTGCGCAGCACACTGTCGTGGCGCTGCCGGTCGGACACAATGACTGTAACGAGAAGATGGTCCCTGCTTTGGCATCGCCTGTTTCGGGCACAATGACTGGAACGAGATCCCTGCTTTGGCATCGCCTGTTTCGGGCCCAATAACTGGAATGAGATCCCTGCTTTGGCATCGCCTGTTTCGGGCACAATGACTGGAACGAAATCCCTAGGCGGTCGCATCGCCGCAGACGCGCCTGGAAACACCTGGCGATGAGTGTTGCGGTGACGACGATCGGGCCAAAATGTCCGCCGCCCCGCCGCCGTCGCGCCGGCAAAACCACGTGTCGCAGGCGAAACGCAACAGACCGCCCCGCCGGGGAAAGGAGATCCCGATGGACAGGGGACTGCATCCGCTGTCCGGAGGGATGTCGCTCGATGATGCTCATAACCGAAGTCGGGCGTCCCTTGACGTTTCTTGAGCGCAGCGCACAGAGAAGGCCTCGTTCTCTCGTTCAGGTTCGCACGGGACACTGCAAAGTGACTTCGGGAGAGTTCACATTTTTGTTCTCGTTCCCGGCAAGCGTTAGAACTACGCTGAAAACTCAACCGCTCAGTCAGCAAGCACGGCACAACCCTCACTAAGCCCTGCCAGGCTCTTTCCCCTTTTTATACCACTGCCTAGTTCCTTACAGTAGTCTAGCATCACTCAGAACGCGTCCACAAATTGAAAAATTGCACTAGAAAGCATATCATCACTTTGAAACACTAAACAAAAGCAATATGTTAAAAAAAATCCTGCCTCAGGAAGAAAAACATCAGTAACAAACAATTTTGAGGCTGATTCCTACGTTAGGGGCTTCGACTTAAGCCATCGGCGTTACCGTTGAGACTCCCCTTTTTGTAACGCACCTCAAAGGAATATTGTTGTAAAGCGAGGCTCCAGCGCAGGAGGCGGCCATTTTTGGGAGAGATGGTCTGCAGCCATTGGAGAGGGCAGTGATCTGTCTCAATGATAAACCTCGAGCCGGCTAGATAGCATGACAATTTCTGAACGGCCCACACGAGACATGCACACTCTTTCTCGGTGGCGCTATACGCCTGCTCACGACTGGTCAGCTTACGACTAGCATACAGGACGGGGTGTTCTACTTCTCCATTTTCCCGTTGGCACAGTACAACGCCCATGCCTCGCTCACTAGCATCGCACTGAACAATGAACCCTTTTGTATAGTCTGGCGATCGTAGCACAGGCTGGCTTGTTAGGGCACTCTTTAGGGCGCTAAAAGCTCTTTCCTTTGTCTCGTCCCAGACGACTGTTTGAGGCTCTGTCTTTCTTAGAGCATCCGTCAGGGGAGCCGCGATATCAGAGTACCTAGGGATGTACCTCTGATAGTAGCCGGCGACACCTAAGAACGACCGAATATCGGTCTTTGTGCGCGGTTGCGGAAAGTCTCGCACAGCGGCCACTTTTATTTCAGAGGGGCGGCGACGACCCTGACCAATCACGTGACCGAGGTAGACAACCTCGGCCTGTGCTAACTGGCACTTAGGAGCCTTTACTGTCAAGCCTGCTTCGCGCAGGCGGGTTAGCACTGCCCGCAAGTGTGTCATATGCTCAGACCAGGATGCGGAGAATATCGCTACGTCGTCTAGATACGGTAAAGCGAATTCTTGCTGGCCCCGCAACACTTTATCCATGAGGCTTGAAAAACAGTATGGCGCGTTCTTCAAACCAAAACTCAACACTTTAGGACGGAATGTTCCCATTGGTGAAATGAACGCCGCATACCTACTAGCCTCTTCTGTAAGTGGAACCTGCCAATAACCCCTGACAAGATCTAGGGTGGAAATAAACTGAGCGCTACTAACTTTCTCAAGGCGCTCCTCGATGTTAGGGATCGGATAAATTTGATCCTTAGTGATGGAATTAAGCCTGCGGTAGTCGACGCAAGGACGAGGTTCCTTGCCCGGTACCTCAACTAAAATCAAAGGGGAGGTATAATCACTCTCACCTGCCTCAATAACACCGAGCTGTAGCATTTTCTTTACCTCAGCCTCCATAATATCGCTCTGGCGGGGTGACACCCGATACGCCTTGGATCGTACTGGCTCTGTGGAGGTAAGTTCTATATCATGAGTAAGTACAGAAGTCCTACCAGGCCTCTCAGAGAACAGACCTTGAAACTCTTGTAATAGCTGGTGTAGTTCGGTTTTCTGCTCAGGCGACAGCGGTGCTTTACTGATAAGGTCACTAATGACTTGACCGGTGTCTTCCCTGTTCGTCACTGAGCCTAGTCCCGGAAGCTCGACTGGAAGCTCTTCAGGAACGTTTACCATCATGCACACCACTGCTTCCCTTTGTCTATAAGGTTTGAGCAGATTACAGTGGTAAACTTGCTGTGCTTTCCGCTTTCCTGGCAGACTTACCACGTAGTTAACGTCCGACAGTTTCTGAACAATTCGTGCTGGGCCCTCCCACTGCACGTCTAGTTTGTTGTTTAGCGATGTGCGCAATATCATGACCTCATCGCCAACCTCAAAACGACGGGCCCTGGCTGTCCGATCATAATAAACCTTGGCCCTCTGCTGGGCCTTTGTCATTGCTTCACCTGACAACTCCTGTGCTCTTCTTAAGCGTTCGAGGAGCTTAAGCACGTACTCCACCACGACTGGGTCGTCGCCCCTACCTTCCCACGATTCTCGAAGCATGCGAAGCGGAGATCGAAGCGAGCGACCGTACACCAGTTCAGCTGGCGAAAACCCCGTAGCCGCATGCGGCGCGGTCCTTAAAGCAAACATCGCCCCAGGCAGACACAGCTCCCAGTCAGTTTGATGTTCAAAACACAAGGCTCTCAACACGCGCTTCATGACGGAGTGGAGCTTCTCAACGGAATTCGACTGTGGGTGGTACACTGAGCTGTGTAGCAGCTTTACCCCACACCTTTCGAGAAAAGTTGTCGTCAAAGCGCTAGTAAACACTGTGCCCTGATCTGATTGAATTTCTGCAGGAAAACCAACTCGCGCAAATATGGACAGTAGTGCATTAACTATCTCAACTGAGCTGAGTTCTTTAAGCGGCACTGCTTCAGGGAACTTTGTCGCTGGGCAGATCACAGTCAAAATGTGTCTGTACCCCGTGGCTGTTACCGGCAGAGGTCCCACTGTATCAATAACGAGCCGTCTAAAAGGCTCCGTAATGATAGGTACCAATTTCAACGGCGCCCTCGATTTGTCCCCTGGTTTGCCCACCCGCTGACAAGTGTCACATGTCCTCACGAAATGGTCTGCGTCCCGAAAACACCCTGGCCAATAGTACTCTTGCAAGAGACGGTCCTTAGTTTTCTTAACTCCTAGGTGTCCGGACCACGAACCCCCATGTGACAAGCGCAACAGATCCTGACGATAGCATTGAGGCACGACCAGCTGATCGAACTCCACTCCTCGGCGGTCTAGATACTTCCGGTACAGGACTCCACCTCTTTCCACAAAACGCGCAGTTTTCCTGGCGATACCTTCTTTGACATTGCAGCGCACGTTTTCCAGGCTGCCATCCTTTTTTTTCTCGGCTATCAAAGCCGTCCGGCTGACTTTTAGCAACCTATCAAGTCCGTCTGACGTAGGCGCGATGAGCAAATCAGTAGATAGCTCTTCTAACTTTCCCGCGTCGGGATTTTCCTCTCCAGTATCTGGCGCCTTCAACGCTACAGACTCAATTCTATTCTGTTCGGGCGTGCTCTGAATATCAGCTTGCTGCGCCTCTGACCCTTTTTCGTTGTTTGATAACGTCGGCCCCGCAACTACCGCCTTTGCAGCGAGCTCCCGAACCTTCGATCTGGTTAAGGCCTGAACACTAGCTTCACCAAACAAAAGCCCCTTCTCGCGCAGGAGGTGATCGGACCTGTTTGAAAATAGGTACGGGTACTGGGGTGGCAGCATAGATGACACTGCGGCCTCCGTCTCAAGCGCTCCGAAAGGTCCTTCAATAAGCACTTTTGCTACCGGCAGACACACGCTATGAGCTTCCACGGCTTGCTTGATCCATGCGCACTCGCCCGTGAACATATGGGGTTCTACGTAAGACGGGTGAACTACATCCATCGTAGCTGCGGAATCGCGAAGCACTCGGCACTCTTTCCCGTTTACGAGGAGGTCTCGCATGTAAGGCTCAAGAAGCTTCATGTTCTCGTCAGTGCTGCCTATTGAAAAAAACACAACTTTTGGTGTTGTTTCCGGACACTGCGCCGAAAAGTGACCCGGCTTCTGGCACGTATAACAAACGCCCGCTCGCCTCATCTCGAACCGCTTTCTGCGTTCGGCTTCGGCTGCCGTCTCTTTACGTTTGGTCGGATTGCTTTCACTCGCATCCTCACTACGCGTGTCCCCCTTAAATCTCATGGGCGTGAACCTTGGCCTCTCAGACTTGGAGCCAAATTCACCCTTTTGACCGTCCTTAGCTCCGCGAGCTCGACGCGTCACAAACTCCTCGGCTAGCTCAGCGGCTCTAGCCACCGTACTCACGTCTGGCCTATCCAAGACCCAGTATCGCACGTTCTCCGGTAACCGACTATAAAACTGTTCTAGCCCGAAACACTGCAGAACTTTATCGTGGTCACCAAACGCTTTCTCTTCTTTGAGCCACTCCTGCATGTTCGACATAAGCCTATACGCAAACTCTGTATATGACTCACTTTTGCCTTTCTCATTTTCCCGAAACTTCCGACGGAACGCTTCCGCAGACAGCCGGTACTTTTTTAGCAGACTCGATTTTACTTTGTCGAAATCCTCTGCTTCCTCTCTATCCAAGCGAGCGACTACGTCGGCCGCCTCGCCGGGTAACAAAGTGAGCAAGCGCTGTGGCCACGTTTCCCGAGAGAACCCCTGCTTCTCGCACGTTCGCTCAAAGTTAACCAGGAACAAACCAATGTCCTCTCCAAGCTTAAACGGCCGCATCAGGTCAGTCATTTTGAACAATACGCGTTCTCCTGCACCGTGTGCCTGACTTCCATTACGAGCGCGTTCCATCTCTACCTCGAGACGCTTCATTTCCAAAGCGTGTTCGCGCTCTTCTTTTTCTTTCTGCTCTTTAAGTTCGCGCTCCTGTCTTTTTGACCTCTCCTCAATAGTCTCAAGGCATTCCGACAGCTCGTCATCCTCAGCCTCTAACTCAAGAATAGCCGTTATCAGTTCCGGTTTTCTTAGTTTGTCTGAGACATCCAGACCCAACTCTCTTGCAAGCTCCAACAATTTCGGTTTGCGCAACGACTTCAAATCCATGGCTGCTCTGAATGCTGCTTTTTCTACTGCTTACTATTGTCTTGCCGCAAACTAACCCGGCAGCAACGACAACCACAATTACCAGCTCTGTTTCTGACACTAACAAAAAGCCTGGCAAAGCTCAGTAGAAGAAAGTCCCGCACTCACCAAACCTCGCAGGCAGGAATTCCGCGCAGTCGTTCCGCTGCAGGCAACCAGTCGTCACACAGGGCTCGTTGCACTGCTCCCGGATCGTCGTTGAGCTGTTCAGCATACAGTCAACTGCATCTCTTTGCTGCTGGCCTCCGTTGTCGCGATCTCGCCGCTGGCAGACAGTTGTTTGAAGTCGTAGGCGATCTCACCGCTGGCAACCAGATGTTTGAAGTCGTAGGCGATCTCACCGCTGCCAACCAGATGTTTGGATCCGGACTGCTGGTACGATCTGTTGGGAACTCGGCGCTGACGCCCGTGGTTGTACCTGGGTCGCAAGCCCCAAGGGTAGCGTTGGCCTGGCGGCCTGGGGTACAACTGCAAGCATCCGAAGGTCCCGGCAAAGCATGAGTCGACAGGTAACAACGAAACAACTTGTTTATTTTAACATCGCAAAGAGTTGGCGGTCAGGTTTGACCGAAGTAGAGAGACGGGAGAGCACTTCACTCAACGGAAGAAATCGGAGCCCTCTCTGGCGTCCGGGGGCAGCTGTTTTTATACTCTCGCAGTTGAGGGCAAGAAGGAACCCCTCAAAAGACGAGCACGTGAATGTACAATGGGCTAATGGTGACGCACACTGTCGTAGCGACGCCGTAGCACCATGTCGTGGCGCTGCGCACGATCTCGTAGCACCTGGTCGTGGCGCTGCGCAGCACACTGTCGTGGCGCTGCCGGTCGGACACAATGACTGTAACGAGAAGATGGTCCCTGCTTTGGCATCGCCTGTTTCGGGCACAATGACTGGAACGAGATCCCTGCTTTGGCATCGCCTGTTTCGGGCCCAATAACTGGAATGAGATCCCTGCTTTGGCATCGCCTGTTTCGGGCACAATGACTGGAACGAAATCCCTAGGCGGTCGCATCGCCGCAGACGCGCCTGGAAACACCTGGCGATGAGTGTTGCGGTGACGACGATCGGGCCAAAATGTCCGCCGCCCCGCCGCCGTCGCGCCGGCAAAACCACGTGTCGCAGGCGAAACGCAACACCAGTTTGCGTCGGTTTGGCGTGCGCGCCACGAAGTTAGCACGCTGCACCCTCTCGTGGGTGGCGGGCAACGCTGGCATATGAACCCTCGACCTGCTAGCGGACTTCGTTCCCTCTGAAGCGAGAGCTGTGTGCGCCCATGCCGAGCTTCCCCAGTTTTCACGTTACACTCACATCAGGGCCATTTTATTTTGCAGTGGAATCCTAGTTGTTTTCTTTCTGTCTCTGCGTCGTTTTTTTTTTTCCCCTCGTGGAGTGAACGCGTTTCCCATCTCCGCTTTCATTTGAATCTCTTTTTACCCCTCTCCTAGGGGAACACAAGCAAACTGAATGCTTGTCTTCCGGTCGACCCGCCCTTCTTATAGCGTGTAATATTCCCTTCTCTTTCTCTTCGCCTGCTAGAAACGCTTCTACAAGCTCCAAAATATTATATACATATACATGTCACAGCGCAGTTCTTGACAGTTCGTAGCGTGCCTTAACGACGCGAACTGGAAACCGACGATGCAAGCGCCACCCTTTCGTGCGATGGCATCACCTTGGGACCATGAGTAGTGCGCATCAACATGGTCGAGCCGAAACTGTCACCTTCACTGTTTTAACCGTCTCGTCACTTACTGCCCTCGCTGCGTCTTCTGCGTTCTCGATAGCTCAGGTCTGCTAACCCAAGAACACGGTACTGCTTTCCGCGCTGTAGTGTATTTCGCGGTGCTGCTTACTTTCTGGGGATTTGCCGTCGATGTTCGCAGCGATAGTGGACACGAACGACCTTCCAAGAAGAAGAAGGGGAAGAAAGAAAAAGAAAACGATATAACGCGCTTGGAAGCAAAGTGCATACGAGACTTCTACTTTCCGCAGCGCGGAGATCTACCTCCGAGATATGCGCCAGGTCTGTAGCCGGTCGCATGCAACTCAGGAACGCTCGCCGGAAATTCGCGACAGAAAGCCGACTGACCTGGAACCTGGCGACAGTGAAATATTGTCCCTTCGTTCAATTCAAACGAAGAGCGGTGGCGCCAGCGCGCGTTTCTTTGTTTTTTTTCTCGGCGAAACCTTTCAGCTCTCGGAGCCACTCCATTACCCTGCTCAATGCGAAACGAAATGCGATTTCTAATGGCGCTTGTTCGTCGGGTGCCCGTTTTTGTCCGGTTCTTTCTTCCGTCGAGCTTCCCGCGTTGGTGCACGCGTCGTTCCGCGTGCTCTACAGCCAGTGTGCCTGCCGGCTGAGTATTTAATCCAGTCGTGCCGTTTACCTTCTTATCTCTGTCGGCGTCTTTGCATTAGCCGCCGAATTGCGCGCGCGTGCTCCAAACGTACGAAGAGGTGGGTGCGTACATTCCGCTGTATAGTCCGCCTCAACTAATCTGTGCAGTGGAGCGAAAGCTATCGGGTCGCGTGAACCAACTAGAATAGAGAGAGAGAGAGAGAGAGGAAAGGCAGGTAGTTGAACAGGACGGCACTTCTGGTTTGCTACCCTCCACTGGGGAAGCTTAAATAGAGAGAACTAAGACAGAACAGGGCTTATCCCCGTTTTCCACTCTTTGATCGCCCTCCGCGTGACTCCGATTCGCTGCATGATTCACGGAAGGATCAGCGGCGCACAATGGGCAAGCCCCGCCCACATCATCGGAATCACGCTGCCCGTTCTTATTGCTGATTGGAGCCCTGTAGCTTCAGTGGTACTGCACAAAGTTAGTGAGGCGGAGTACATAGGGGTTGACGGGGTCGGTCCGGGCCCTCTCGGGCATTTCCGCGATTGGTGGAGATGTTTATTTTTTGTTACCGTTGGCCGTTGACAGAAGTGAAAAGGCCGTAGCGCGGTCGTTGTGGGCGAAGCCAAAAACTAAATGCTGCTGTGCAGCTACTGGCAGTGTTTATACTCGGTCTCGCCTAGCTACGTGCAGTGAAGTGAATGCTATGACGGGCTCGTGTCAGCTAATCATTAAAGAGAATGGAGCAGAGGGCTCGCCTGTTGTCAGGTAATTGCAA
Source organism: Dermacentor variabilis (assembly GCF_050947875.1). Lineage (NCBI taxonomy): Eukaryota > Metazoa > Arthropoda > Arachnida > Ixodida > Ixodidae > Dermacentor > Dermacentor variabilis. Next base: position 4,431,903 of record NW_027460335.1, read on the forward strand.
TTAATTCCGTGCTGAGTGTGTAACTTCCGAGGAAATTAGTCTGGACCTCCCTGACCCCTTTAGTAAGACGAAAGACTGCGTGACGTGTTCTCTTTTAGGAATTCTATACCATGTCTATTATCACTACAAGAATGTATTTTTTTTCTCGGACCCTCTCTACATCTAATCTCGCATTGGCCACAAATCCAAGGCCCAATGTGGTGCCAAAATTACGGAGCTTTTATTTCGTAAGTGCGTTTTGACAGTGGCTGGTCGGCTTCGCTAACGTTATGTCCATGATCAAAATCGGCTGGAATTTCCGCCTATAGATAGGTTCAGCTGTAGCGTAAAATCTTTTTGTGAATATGAGCCCTGAATTCCAACTCCTTTGTGCCTGGGACAGCGTCCAGCTGGAATTACCGTTCATCCTCTACTGCCCCCAGTAATGATTCATCGTCTTTTAAAACCGATATCTGTATACGTGTATGTAAGTATATTATTGACTCGTATCTGGAACGCACCACGCGGGATTGCGATTATTGAAGTAAGAAAAGAAAGTAAATAGTGGCTTAGTAATCCTTCTGTGAAACGTTCTTCGGCTGGCGTTGCGTGGATTGTGATTCGAGGAAGACAAGGGAGGATTATTCACGGTTGCCCTATTTTTTCTGACTGGCGAACGAGACCCCCAGCTTTCGCTGCGCTCCAGCAATTTGACCAGATGGACTGTCGGTATGTGTCAAACTCACGTTCATTCAAAGCCACTTGCCTCAGCCCTATATGTGACGCTGACAGAGAACGGGCATTGTGGTAGTTCTTTCTGCGCATGACGAGGGCTGCTAAACCCACTAGATTATTACTTCATTGTTCTCGGAAAATGTATTTGAACATGTTCCTGAACATGTGGTTTTGTTGCTTCGTTTGCTGTACGAACGTTCAGGAAAAGAAGAACGGCTGCAGAAGTTGGCTACATGTCCTATCAAGTTTTGCACAACTACACATCGAGATTTTTATGCACTGAAGCACTTCTCACTACGGCCTTATCCTAAACTTCGATCAAAGTTTATAGGACAAGAAATTTTTTAAAAGTAACGAGTGCTTTATCGCGACTACAGGTGCAGTGCTCCGTGCAAAGACTCGCTAAATGTCTTTATTTTTTTTTACTTGAGGCAAAAACAATCTTATTCAGATGTAATGAGTCTGTTAACCTCTACGGCGAACCCGTTGAGTACAGTTTTACTGCTATCTACCTTCATTCTATCGCCGAATAGCTTAAGTGTTGTCCGCAAAACAGAGGGTCAGCGAAGCCGGTTTTGAGAACAAAACAGTAAAAGCAAAAATCGTCAGAGTTTTCATGAGTGATCAAAGCGGTCGAAATGCGATAGGATTTGCATTTATGGGTTCAACGCACAACCATGCATGCTTGGTGTGCCTTTCGGTACATCGACGGTAGGAGAGGCGTCTGTTGCACTTTGCGATGACATGCAGTGATGTAGAACGACAGAAAGCTGAGCTGGTTGGTAAGGATTCATTATGCAAGAAAGGTGAGGCGTGCAGACAGGACACAAGAGAAGAGAAGTGGCGTTCGTGTTGTCCACTTCTCTTGTGTTCTGTCTGCACGCCTCACCTTTTTTTGCATAATCAATGATATAGAATTACACAAATTGAAGTCCTAAACGCAAATCTTCTGCTTCTGTTTTTGCAGCAATTAATGATTCTTCGGGAGTCGGGGATCGTGTTGTGGATCCCTAGCGAACTTCGCCTCAAATTATCCGACGCGGTTGCTTAGTGGCTTTGGTGCCGCGTTGCTATACGAGGTCGCGGGATCGAATCCCGGCCGTGGGGGGGGGGGGGGGGGGAGGTGCTATATATGGGGCGCAATGTAAAAACGCCCGCGTACTTCGATCTATAGGTGCACTTTAAAGAGCGCCCGGTAGTAAAAATTAATCTGGAGTCCCCTCACTACGGTGTGCGTCATAATCAGATCGTGGTTTTGGCGCGTAATACCGCATAATCTCTCTCTCTCTCTCTCTCTTCGCCTTCGAATAAAACGAAGCCACGACACCCGTCTTCCAGAACCGGCGTCTTTGCACCACGGCGACAGATCAACGTTGGTAGAAGTATTAACCGCATCCGCATCGAGAAATCGTGCAACCATCGCCGTCACTGCAAGAGCCTTTTCAGTGTGTCACCGATACACGACGACGAATCTGCCCCGGTAATATTAAAGCGCGGAGCAAGCGTTAGGGCGCGTTTGAGATAAAAACGCATTCAGGCTTATAGCGGACAGGTCGGTGTACCCGCGGGTTTCAAATAACGACATCGCAAGTAAGCACCTAATGTCTAATCAACGTGTTTGTCATAGTGTTGCTGTATAGCTCTAAACGATGACAGTGTTACATTATTGCGGTTTGCTACGAATTGTTTTGGAGAAAAAAAAAAGAGATATCGATCATTCAGAATGTTCCCTTATTCAGAATTCTGCTGTCTGTACACCCAAAGTCGGGCATGTATATATATGGTGCACAGAGATTCAAACATCATACTTGGAGCCCATGTGAGCCGGCGCGTTTTTTTTTTTCCCCTCCATCGGTGGGCGCTGCAAGGACACCGAGCCAATGCATCACAGCACACGATGAAAGCGAGAGCCTTTGTGCCGGGCTGTGACCGCATTCGGCCCGTCAAAGATGTCACCCAGCGCGCATCGGTGGCGCCAAAAAAGCGCCGGCCGACGTGCGGTCCGATTGTGGCGCTCGGATCCTCGAGCGCATGTACAGTACAATACCTCTGCTTCGTGACATTTTCGTTTCCGCAAGCGATTCGCGATTCCCCCCGCTTTGGTGCGGTTTGTTTAAGACCGACTCGGAGACGTTTATACTAGCGTGTAGCGGACCGGCGTTGCAACATTCCGCGGAGCACTGCTCACGAGAATACGCACCGCCGATACGTATCCGCCGGTGTAACGCGTTATCAGCGCGCGTTCTCGTGAATCGGGGGTGTTGGAGGGCGTGTTGTGTATACACTCGGGTTGTCCTAGCGCTCTCTTATCTCCAGGGTGGAGTGCAGGTTCGTCTGAACGGCGCCGCATATCTACTCGGGAAGTCTGCCACCGGGATCGCCCGCGGCGCGCCAGTGTGCGAGCATATATATATATATATATATATATATATATATATATATATATATATATAGTGATCGCTGCATGTGCATGCGGCTGTCTTCGCGCCGAATCCGGCTCTCCCGATTAACGCCGGCAGTTATTCCTTTTGCCTATCTTTTTTTCTTTTTAATCTCCGTATTCTGTTCTCAGTGCTTCAGCGCGCACGCATCGCTATCCGAGGTTATAAAGAGGCAAAACAAGTAATTTGTCGGCCTCCGAATCGCGTGTTGTTATAGCCCGCACGTGCAAACTCGACGATATAGGTGAGATAACGTACGCTCTATAGACTGAAAAACGTACGTCCGCAGCTACATGGCCCACCGGAGCCGACTGCTTTGTGGATCCACATCAGGAAGGGATCGCGGGATGCGGGGAAATATAACTCGAGCCACACGCGGAACCTCGGAGTGGGCTGGTACCTGAACTGGTTGTAACCGGAACGCGTATGTACCCTCTTCGCGGTGTGGCCGCGGTACGGCACTGACGCTGTACTTTTAGCGCTGAAAAATACTCGCCTTGCGTTGATAACTGTCTTTCGAGCGCCGAAAGCCTGGTAGCGGTGGCTATTCGGTTTGGAGATCGCTGTCATTTACGTCGAGCTATACTGCAAAACTGCATGCCGCGTATTCCGCTTGATCGATAACGTTGCAGCGATATTTAAGCGTGTACTTAGCGTTTGTATATTTCAAAAAAAATTTTTTTGAAGTTCTCGGGTGTATCGCTTAATCTGTCCCGAGCGCTTACTGTAACATGACCGTGGAGTCGTTTACTAAAGATTACGGGGCATACGTACCACGAAGAATGTAAATTTCTGCGCCTTGCTAATAACACATGTCGCTTCCAACTTATCGGATCATTGCGTATATAGAGGTCGCCAAAAGTGCTCCAGATTGCAACTACGAATTTTGGGGCGACGTGCCCAGGCTTTACGGAAGTTGAGGCGCTTTAGCAAATTCCATGTCTGGTTAACTTTCTTTTTGTGGCTTATTGTACGTACAGTTCAGGGAGCGAAAACACACGCACTTGTTTCGCGGCGAAGTCGACTGTATATAGACACAAGGGAGCAAGTTTCTCAAGACAAACACGTTCGCTGTTTCCACGGTGCATGCGAAGCTCTCTAAATGCTCCACCACCTCAAACGTGAGAGAGAGCGAAGGGACGAAGGTTGTTCTAGAATTTGAAAAGTCTGAGGTTTCTACGTGCCAAACTCACGATAGGAAAAATGAGGGATGCTGTATATAGAGCAAGGGCCTTCTCATCAACTTTGACCACCCCGGGTTCTTGGACGTATACCTTTATGTATACGTACACGAGTGTTTTCTTCATTATTATTATTATTATTATTATTATTATTATTATTATTATTATTATTATTATTATTATTTGCATTTCGTTCCCATCATAATGCGGCCGCCGCGACCGGGAGTCGAGCTCGCGACCTTGTGATTAGCAGCGCAACGTCGTACAGTCACAGCGCAACCGCTGCTGGTGTCATCCTGAATCTTGAGCGTGCACGTCACCATTCGTTTCACGCAGTGCAGCCTTCGTGCAGAGCGAGTTCACAGCGTGGCCTGCTCTTGCAAAAGTTTGCCGGGACGGTTTTGTACAGGGTCGGAACTGGCACTGAATCGCGATCAAGCCTGTTCGCGAACTGCAGGGCGAATAGAGTGCATGTTTTGGCCAGTTTCTTTATACACTTATGCTGAAGAGGGGAAAGGAAAAGAGAAGTTCAGGTTATGCACGTGCACGAGACGAGGCGCATCGCTTGATTCTATACAGCCGGCCATTCGAGTCGGTTTTCAGGTATCGAGGAAGCGCACCTGTGCTTCCCTGCGCCGACGAGCGGTGAGGCCAGGCCTCCGTGGCCTTATGCAGCTTCGGTTAAAGGCCGCCTCGAAAAGGTCGCTCCTCATTAGGGGCCGGCCAGTTCAACGGGCCGGCCGTTCCTGCCTGGTTTCCACGGTTAACCGATACACCCCGTCGTTGCCCGCGCGTAATGGGAGAATCTCTGACCCAGAGAGATAGAGCTCTCTGCCAGAGAATGCGAGGCCGTGGCGAACTGCGTGACGCCGTCGGTGCCCGAGGACCGTGCGACCGCGGCAACGGAATCCGCTGACGCCAATCGCTTCTTTCTTCCGCGAATCTTATCGTCTCCTTATACGCATTCGGCGCAGCCAAAACGCGCGAGCGCAACCGGCTATTGGATTTCCTCCGAGCTGCGCTTTCGGCCGAGGATAGGCGAGACTCTCCTCCGATATGGCGCGCCTTTGTGTTGCGTCTCGCGCTGCTTATCTCGCCGATAGGGACACGCCACGTCGCGATCGTGTGGACATGCGCCTCGTTGTGGCGCCGCGCGTTCCCTCTGTCAAGGCGAGGGACGTGCGTCGTAGATAACGGTGCGCGCCTCTTCGGAATCGCGTGTCGCGTTCTGTGCACTCCAGGTCGCCCGTTTCTCGACCGCGCCGGCTTACCGATATCTCGGCTCGCGCCTTCAGCGTTGCCAGTCTCCTTAATTGTGCAAATTGTAGCGGATGGATACAACTCCTTTACGCTTTGTGTGTATTGTTCTTGTTTTGTTTCTTTTCGAAAATGGACGAAGGGTCTACTTGTCGGTTGACGTATTAGTGGGTGGCATTCATTTCAGTATGGTAAGCAGGAGCCGTGTTACGTGATAATTCCTTTTTGTTCTCTCCGTTGTTTCGTTATCGGCCGTTGCACCGAATTGCTGATTCAGGCGATAACGGCGGCGTTTGTGGTGGAGGGAAAACTAACGCAAATATAGATGGATCGTTACAAAGTCGGTCGTGTCTGGATTTCAGATTTAGAACTTGTTTGGAGGCCACTCGTAGCGCGAACGCTGTCTCTTAATCAGGGCTGTTTTGAGAAGATCGTTACATTTTGAGGCTGACGCGTACATCATTGCATATCATATTGACCGCAAATAAAGACGGGGACAGAGGACACCGTCTTTATTTGCGGTCAATATGATATGCAGTAAATACCAACTAGGCCAAAGTGAAGTTCTTCTGAAGCGTACATCATTGGCACTAGTTACCCCCTTTTCATCTCGCTCTCCATCACTCAGCAACGTTACTGGTTCCGGTTTACAACTGAAAGACACTCATCCAAGTGACGAGGCTGAATACCAGAGTGCGCCGTCCTGTTTTGTCACTCCATTTGCTTGTGCTAGCGCTTTAGTTTCTATAACAAGCTCTCCGCTTTTACGAAGCGTGTTGACCGGATGAACTTAATAAGATATAGATGACGCGCATAGCCTTGATGCTTGCGCTTCAAGGGTGCACTGAAGCGTCTACACTATGCGTAATCAGAGAAGTCTTGGCAAACCAGAAGAGAGGCAAAGACGAATAAGGCGGGCAGCGACGCAGGATTTGAAGCTCCCGCGAACCAGCTCGCGGATACGTCATTGATTTTTTTTGGCGGCGCCTGGTCGCGGCAAGTTAATTTTGTACCGGCAAGTATGGGCTACATTCTATCCTAACAGAGGCGAAGGTTGAGCTTACCCAGGGTCAAGGACATTTATTGATGCGGAGCGGCCGAAAAAGAAAATTGAAATCGCTGACGTCACAATGACGTGCAGGCGCAAAGGCTTCGACAAAATAAATTTGGTGTCGATTTAGCGGTAAATGACGTCGCACCTCTTTGAGGTCCCGGACCGCTGATTTGAGCCGCGTCCACCACATTACAAAGTGTTTTGTTCAGGAGCTCACTATGTACCACGTGACCAGCTTCCCACACTTGACACACGCACAGTTTATTTTCCACTTTGAATTTCGCTTTATCTTCTAGTAGTGAAACGCTTAGTACGAAGTTAACAAACAAACCTTTGAAAGTATGATGTATCAGTCTAAACTGACTTCGTGGTTCTCCCTCAAATGTGCCTTCAATATAAGCTGCCAGCGAGAAGTCCCGCTCCAGCGTATATGCGGTCTTCGTCGCTCGCATAAACATCTTTAGGGCTCTTTGGGGCGCGTGGGTGCGTGCGTGTCAGTATGCCTATTTCGGGCTGCCCGGAGAAGAGGGCGCCGTGTCGGGCCGCGAGGGGTCACGACCACAGCCAGAGTTGCCCCGCCTCGGGTGCGTATGTGTGCGCTAACGCCGCGTTCCTCGTAGACCCCGGCGAGCGCTCCGTTCTGCTACACTTTCTAACCTTGGCCTTTCAACTTTACGCGCGCAGCCGAAACGAGCGCCGACTGCCGCCTCCCTCTATGTCGGTCTCTTCCTTTTTAAAAGGCTCTTTTGAAAGCACACACGTACAAGCATGCGCACGCACTGAAACGCACATGTACGCACGTACCCGAGCACAAACGTGACACACAGATGCGCAAACTCACCCAAACAGAAGAGCTTAAACCGACGCACGCACGTGCACAGGCTCGCGAACACGCATGCGCACACACGCACGCACACTGACAGAGAAGGAGGATGAGGGAGAGTTACACGCACAGCCTTCTCACCCAACTCACCACGGGGTCGCTACGTCACTGTGTGCTCTAGATAGGCAACAGACCGATGGCGTCCCCGTAGGGGACGACGGCGAGTTGTGCGAACAAGCCGAGAAGAGGGAATGGGAGAGAGTGGATACTCGCCTGCTTCCTATTTTCTTCCTTCTTTTCTATCTCTCCCTCTGTCTCTTTTCTCTCCTCGCGTTGTGCCTTTGAGGCGTGCACGAGCCATCTCATCGCCCATCGGTTCGCAGCAGCGCAGGCGCCGACCTCCTCAGAATTTAACACTCCACCCAATCCCCCCCCCCCCCCCCCTATTGTGGCTGTTATAGAAGCTGGTGGGGTGGACTCCGCCATAGATCTTCTCGCGCAGGCTGCTTTGTCGGTGTTTATATATCGTGTGGTTCACTCGTCCTGCACAGTACATCTATGCGACGCTCAGTGTCGGTTCTTTGCGTTGCTCGCTTTCATTTTTCTAGAACTTCGCTATGCTCCTTTCGCGTCGAACGAATCGCGCGAAAACATTCCTCCAGGCTGAGTCACGTTCTTCAGTACACTGCGCTAGGCTCGTTAATTTTCTTCTTTTTTTTCTCCTTGCAACGCTCGCGTATTTGCCCTACGTGCCAGTGCGGGCCGCGTAGCGTTAAGTGGAGCTGTCAGCGCAATTTATACGTCGTAATAAATACGAGCTCGGCTTTATTGGTACGACCGCTGCATTCGTCATATGCCCTAGTAATTGAGGTTCAACGCCCGTAGTGCGTCGAGAAACCGAACGATATGCAACGTACAGTCAGTTTTGGTTCGTCGGCTATTGTGCCTCAATCTTTACTTAAAAAACATTCTGTACATAAAAAGAAGTTGCAGTTTCGGCCGAAATGCCGAAATTGATTGCGATAGCAAATTAGTTGATAGCTACACTAAGTAATGATAGTAGCTTCATCGGCCCTACAAACACTTATAAACATTCGCTTACTAACTAAATTAACGTGCGCGGTGTTACGCGCGCGCAGGGATACAAGCACATCTCAGTCGATGAGTGCGGATACTCTTGTCAAAACGCTAACGCGAGGAAGAGCGGCAGCAGCAGCGAGTGAATTGACCTTCGAGCTGCCGCTCGCTTCAGCGCGAACTTTTAAGCGGTGAGAACAATGCACTCACGAAGCCATCAGCCCTCTGCGCACCTAGACTCTTCACTCATCGCAGATGTGAAAAAAAAAAAAAACGAGTAACAGCGCAAAGTACGGGACGTGCAGACTGAGACAGACGAAGCGCTGGTCACTGCAGTCTGCACTTCCCGTGCATACTTTATTCCCGTGTAGCACTTTAATGCATCTCAGATCGCTTTCAAGATAGAACTCGCGTTGTGCCGCGCCATACGCCGCCGCCGCTTTGTGTCCATATACAAATGAACCCGCCGTGGTGGTTTAGCGGCTATACGTGTTGGGCGTTTCTAAGCACGAAGTCGCGAGATCAAATCTCGGCCACGGCGGCCGCATTTCGATGGAGTCGAAAAGGCAAAAAGGGATCGAAAAGGGGAAAACTCCCGTGTCCCGTGCATAGGGGTTATGGTAAAGATCCCCTGGTGGTCAAAATCAATTCGGAATAACCCACTACGGCGTTCCTCATCATCGAATCGTGGTTTTGGCACGTAAAACTCAAGAATTCCATTCCATATAATTGTTGTCGCAAGAACGTACTAATTAGAGAACCAATTTCACCGTTGTCTCGTGTAATCGAGCCTAACCCCCGTGTTCATAAATGCGCCTCGAAGCCCACGCTTGGCCTGATTTAGTTGACCCCTGGCATGAACGTGCCCAAGACGCTAATTGCGTTTCCGTCGGCTCTTTCACGTCAGCCTTTATTCCGACCAAGTCAAGCTCAACATCCCCCGACCAACTATATTCGTCTCACCAACGCCTCCACCACAATTACACCCATTGAAGGACGAGCGCAGGGTATACCCTAAGCTACACCCAAGACATTACAAGGCAACAGGGCACGCTCATCCGACAAGCTCAGACGATAGAACACCCTTCTCACTCCAGCACGGAAGCACCTCGTGCAAGGCCTACTTACTGAAGACCTCCCTCGCTGTAGGCACTGTGTATCCTCCCAACACACCGCACATTCTATGGCAACGCCATCCAAAACTACCCCCCTTACCCAAACCCTCATCACTCCCACCTATCGCTTCCGCCGAATAGCTGACCGCCGCAGCCAACTTTCACGACCAACGATTTCTTGCGGGCTTCATCGGCCTAGCGCTGAAGCATGCGGCGAGCGACGCCCTGGACTGCAGGGCATCGATGCATTTTTTTTATTATAGAATAAAGCGATTTGTCTCTCTCTCTCTCTGTGTCCGGCTTCAAGTAAAGACGCACTTCTGAATACGGGCGTAAATAATATCTTCGTCAGCTTGAATATGCCGCTTCTATATCATACCTGGCTATCACACGGACGTGTACGCTATGGCCACTGTTGAAATCCGGTACGAAATTTAAGTTTCAGTCGCATGCGACGGTATTTGATACATGTATGCAGCTTAAGGTTTTTACACCCTATATACAACCCGCCGTGGTTGCTCAGTGGCTATGGTGTTGGGCTGCTGAGCACGAGGTCGCGGGATCGAATCCCGGCCACGGTGGCCGCATTTCGATGGGGGCGAAATGCGAAAACACCCGTGTGCTTAGATTTAGGTGCACGTTAAAGAACCCCAGGTGGTCAAAATTTCCGGAGTCCTCCGCTACGGCGTGCCTCATAATCAGAAAGTGGTTTTGGCACGTAAAACCCCAAATATTATTATTATTATTACCCTATATACATTCATCGAGGGAGGAAAAAAAGAAAGAATAAAAAGGGAAAAGAGAAATGGATTTCTGAAGCGCAGTGTACTTTTCCCTTGCACGTCATTATTTCGATTTCTCCTTAATATTCATCGTGTTCGTGTTTTGTTATTTGTTAATTATTTCTCTCTGTAATCTTCTAGCGTAATCATCCAGAGTTGTAGCATGCAAGGCGTCCTGATATTTCCATTAACTAACTTACCTCCAGCTCTTATTAAGGTATTTCTTTCTTTCCCACTCTCTGTCTCGTGGCATGATACATAACCGCTGCGACCATGCGCCCGAAATACTCGTCGGAAGTGTGTTCCACGTCGTTGCTCTTTCTCTCCGACGTTCAGCTCTTTCGCGTGGCTTTCCGTATTCGAAGAGTTTCTGCGAAGAGCTGTACCGTGTCTTTAGTTCGCGCATGCTAAGCTTGAGATTCAAAAAAAAAAAAAAAAAGGAAGGACACGACAGAAAGAAAAACGAAAATTGAAACCAAAGATGGATGTGCGCACACTCCTGATTTAGGCAGGGTCTGTGAACTCATCCCGAGGGAGAGAAGAGAGAGAGAGAGAGAGAGAGAGAGTGAGCAGCTACACGTCACGCACGCGGGCAGCGAGGATGTATATTGTGTCATTAGGTGCACGGCTGCTTGATTACGAACGCACCACATTAAGCGCGGCTCGTACACCGTGGCAGTCGAGCCCCCGCCCCCCCCCCCCTCTTCCCTGGAGAGGAAGACGACCAGAATAAAACGGAAGTCGGCGTCGGCGACAGACACGGCAGAGCGAGCTTCCGTTTGAAGTCGCCGGCGGTGTTGGAGGCGTCGTGCGTGGATCGTCCTCCGCGACGGAAGCCGTCCCCCCAGCTTCCACCTCGTTCCTTACGAGCACGCGCCGCGCCCATTTGGGCCACTTTGCATACGCAACACCACCGCCGGTGATGCGCGTATGAGCTCGACCGATTGGGCGTGCGGTCTCGCGACGCGCCTGTGCGTATCGGGCATCACGAGACCAACCCCCCCCTCTGCGGGAACGCGGGGGCCGCGGCGTCGCGCTGACGAGTCGCGTGACGCGTCGAAACGAGGGCACGCGTATACGCCGCTGCGCGATCGCCTACTGCTGTGCAACGTTCCGTTCCGCGCGCATTCTTGCACGCAGGCCGCCTCGTAGCGTGAGCTTCAGGTCAAGAGGCAGTTAATCAGAAGCACGCCGTATATTGCCTTTAGGGCCGGCTATCCGGAGACACCTTTATAGAAGCAGTAACACGGAAAAAACAAGGAAGGAAGGAATAGAGAAAATAAAAGTGACGAAAGAAAGAAATTATGATCGCAAGTTATATCTCACGATTGATCCGCTGCCTACACTAGTTGTAGGTCCAACGTCACAATCGACAGGCACTCCTCTTACGGACAGATCCAGCACATATGAAAGTTATTTAGAATATGCCGAGCCTAGATGCGAGTGTGGTGGGACTCCAAACTCTAACAGCCAACCATCAAATCAATCATCTAGTCAATCGTTCGGGGGGTGCATGAACAAGAAGCAAATGCACCTGTCTGCGGTGTTGCGTCTGCAGGGGTGTAGCTTTGCTGAAAACGCAGCGACTGTACATTAATACACGCGACTCACACACGTGACATCGGACCGGAGTTGTTGTGACGCTAACAGCACGCAATACGTTGCTCTTTCTCCGAACGCCGAAAGCATTAGGCGATGGGCCACCTACACAGGCAGCCACCTACATCTCGGCTAGACTCGATTTTATTCACGCGTAAATCGGGCTTCTCCTGGCGCCGCTGTGTCAGTAAGCGGGCCGCGTCGGCTGCTTGTCTCGCTTTAGTTCAGGGCGTGGCTTCGCAGAACGCGCGCTTATCCGCGCGTCCACCGGCGGCGGTTATAGGGGACGTTGCGAATGAGGCGCCGTCGTCGTGCAGATCATCGAGGAGAGGAGGCCGCCTGACTCCCCTCCATATTTCAAGACTGCGCGCAGACGTATACGCCACAAACATGCGTAAAGCACAAAAAAAAAAGAAGAAAAAATTAACGTTGATATCCGAAGGTTCACGCACCCCGACATAGCGCGGATCCCGTAAGAAACGAGCGCATATATGCGGAGGGGCGTTGGCCCTTGCGAAAGGGAGAGCGCTGAGCTTTCGGACGGGCTTCCAGGGTGCACGTTCGGCGAATCTAATGTTTGCGCAAATCCGTGCGTCTGTCGCACCTCTGGCGAGATATCTCGCGCACTGTCCGCGCACCTGCGCACGTTCCTGCTGTAAGATTTATTGTGAAAGAAGGAAATAAAGAAGAAAGCTGTTTACGTTCAACGTGTGCATTCCGCGAATGTGTTTGTCATCATAAATAGGCCTTAGTTATGTCGCAAGCAGCGTTGTTATTTACTGTCGCGTTCGCTATTCGCCGGATATATCGCTGGTTATGAGACAGGGAAGGGAGAAAGGCGGATAAGTTAACCAGAACCGAAAAACCGGTCTGCTACCCTATACATTGAAAAAGAAGGGGGGGGGGGGAGGGTAGAAAAGTAGCAGCCCGCCATGGTGCGCCGCTAAAAGTTTTTTTAAAGACCTCTCTGTCTCTGTCTCTTTCGTGGGGTTCACTGGGCTTAACGAGACGCGTTTCTACAGATCCAAGGTCCCTAGGAAATCACTTGTATGTTACGTTGTCCTCGTACGTCACGTGAAGGGTTTGCTGCCAACGACGCGTTAGTAGGGACGGCCGTGACACCGTCGTAATCAATGACGGTATCGGCAGATAAGCTATATGTAAGTGACTTAGCGAGGAAGCTTGGGCTCGGGAAATTAGGTATCCTGACAAGGCTCGAATGGCAAACATTGAATGTGCACTGTCGGCACGTGGCTATCGTTATCAGCGTTGCAAATGATGCTCCAGTTTTCTTTTTGCCAATCATTCACATATTGCGCATGGTTGCACACCATATATTTATTCCTTCATGGCTTCATGAATAAACTGATTCAAGTCATTGCCGTGTGCGTGTCGCTCTCTCGTGTCCCTGTCTTTTTTTGCGTTCTGTCGTTTCTACAACATATGTAACTGGGTGCGTTATCAGAGCCACGAAGGCCGTGCTGTTATACTTGCGCCACCGAGGGCTCATAGGCGTTAGTTGACCTTTTCTCAATCATCTGGACACTATTTGTCATCTCCAGTTTCATTGCTTACTTTTATTTATTTTATTTGTCCTGTTCTTGTCTCATTCCTGTCAATTGAAGCGCCTGTTCTGAAGTAGCAAGCTCTGCATTTAATATCAGGGTTGACATCATCGGCTTCCATTAAACTATTTCTCTATCTCCTCATTACGATATAGCAAGCACACACAATCACCAAACGAAGAAACAAACACGAGGACCACTCTTCTCTAAAAGAAATAACAAATGCAAATATACTAGCACAGTGACGAACAGTGTATACAGCGCTATGTTACCCATATTTATTTCAATTTTTCCCGAGACTCTGCACACCGTGAGGGCGGCCATCATAGGCTCCCCTACCCGCCGTTAAGTGTCTGACGTTCTCCTTATATGGACGTCACTTTCCGCGCTATATTTACTCTCGATTCACGCAAGGACGCGTATACTGTAAAGACGGGCGTACGCGCATCTTCGTATGTACAGATGTGGCGTCCCCGCCGCCTTTGAGGCGACGCTGTCGAGGAAGTCGCTCGTGCCATTAGGGGGGGGGGGGGAGGGGGGAGACAGCTTTCGTCTCTAGATGCACCCTATATAGAGGGGACCTCGGCACCATGGAATAAGCCACGTCTTCATGTCGAAGTTCCCTCCCGCGTACGTGTCAGTCATCTTTGGCGGCTTAGCTCGAGGAACCCGTTCCTAGCTATCTCATTCTCCTGGAAAGGCGCGTAACTCCGGCGTGTGCGTAAAATGCGGCGCCGAAGTCGCGAGATCGGCACCTCTGAAAATAGAACCCGAGTCCTGTCGGTTTGGCTTTCGACCGCGTACGCCACGTGTATGCACTTCTGCGATACGTAGCTGTGCACCTCTGACGCGAAGGCGGAGTGACCGGATGTATTGCGATGGGTGCACGCTAAGGTATACATAGAGCGTGGCTTGCTTGTTACGCGTCGCGTCTGCATACGTGGCCACGAACATGTTCGCAGCCTTGTGTATTGTGTTCGTGCGTTCATTGTCAGTCCAGGCGTGTATCAGCTGCCATCGAAGGCGCGCGCATATGCATTCTGCTAGACCGCTTTGCCTGCTGACTGAGTAGTCCTTTTGGCTGTTTAATGTCTATATACTCTTCATATACAAATATTGCTAACCAGCCTATCTCCATTGGTCTGGTACGGTCCGTAGACTTCAAAGCCAATTGTCTGTAGGAAGCGTATAGAGAATGGTAGCCGAAAATTCCGGGGCTATTCGTGTGCACGTTGTCGTTATACGGTCCACATATTTGAAACAAACACACACACACACACACACGCACACGCACACACACGCACACACACACACACACACACACACACACACACACACACACACACACACACACACACACACACACACACACACACACACACACAAAGGAGCCACATACTTGCACAGACTGTCCGCGTAAACTTTTGTAAGGGCGCATCAATGTCACCCTGGTTTCTCTCGTAAATGTCTGGCGTGGCGATTAATTGCATTTCATCAGAAAGACTGCTAAACGCAGCAAAATATCAACCAAAACGCCACCTAATTTTTATAACGACTTTCGTCAGAGCGAGTTTCGCCTCTTTTTTTCCTCGCACTCACTTTTTTTGACGCCAGCCGACAAGCGTGCTAAGACGCTGGTCGCGTCGTGAGGCGTAATTAAGGCCAGGCAGCCGCCGGCAGAAAGAGCAGCAATTAAGTTGCCACGGGAAAGCCCCCCCTCTCTTAGATCGTCGCAGCCGTCTTCCACACGGCGACGTTCTCAAGCGCAATACACCGAGCTTTCAAAGCGTGTTGTAACATAATGCGCGCTCTGTAATAACGTCGGCTGTTGGAACGATGGGGCAGCCGTATCCGATGTGCATGAGCTAACTTGTTTCGTTGCGCAAGCGTTGCGACCCTATTGAATTTCTGCCGTGTTTCATAACTTAAATTCTACAAACTCTACGTGGAATCCCGTGGAGCTGATTACATCAAAGAAGTGCTTGTGTTGACGAGGACCTCTAGAACAACGAAGCGGTGTTCGTGTCTGAAATACGTCCCTTTAACAAACATGCCATCGTAGGTTACTGAGTTTCTCGCTTTTTGTGTGTGTACACAAACTGAGTTCAAATCGGTGCCTGTATAGACTGTCGCTGCCATTCGGTTCCCTCGAGTAACGTGGCCCACAGACTCGACACCGTGCAGTCCCGAACGCGTCAGCCGCAGCGCACCCTCCTCTCCGATCGGGCGCCCTCGAAATCGCCATGCGTGTGGCGTCGCGTCGCGAGCAACGACCTCCGGTCGGTCTCCCGAAAAAACAGATACGGCTTCGAAAAACGCCCGGAGATTAGGAAACGCGCAAATAACGGTGCGAGGGAAGAACAGATAGACACACGTATAGAAAGAAGAAGAAGAACAAGAAAGGAAGCTTTAGGCGAGCGTTGCGAGCTATCAGCGGACTTTATGGTTTCCGCGCTTCCGTGTGCGGTTGCGCGGCCACTTTCACCGGTCGCGGTCCCCGAGGCTTCTTCTCAGACCGGCGTGGACGGGAATGAGCCGAGCGGACGGTAATCTCTCGTTTGCTTCACGCATTCCGCCCCGTCTCGCCAACTGCGCGAGTGCGGTGCAGAGAAGGCTCCGTCGCCTGCCTTGTGTCCTGTCGTGTCTGCCAATCACCAACGAGATCTTGTTCCGGAGAAAGGGACCAAGGCACGCCCATTGTACGCTACTAATCCTTCCGTGAAGCCTGTCCATTCAGCTGGCGCTGAGGACGATCAGAGCGGCAACACAATGGAAGCGCCGTTCCGGTTTTATTCGCTGGTTCCGTGGGTGATGCGATTCGTAGCTTTGGCACCACTGCACGGATTTGCCGAGATGAAATATGTGTATGCAGTTCGTTTCTTTCCTTTCGCAGTTGCTCGGTGCCGGTTATGTAGACGTTTCTTTGTGGCGCTAGGAGAGCGCGATGGTACGCGCATTGCCTACAAACGGGCAACTGTGCATGGTGATGATGGCCTTATTTGTTCGTAATGTTCGTATACTGTGACGTTTTGTGCGGGCACACTATAGTCGCGGCGTGCATTTGAGAGCGAACTCAATTGGGCGGAAGCGGTACTCCGCACCACATTGAGCTCTTAAGCTGCATTTTTCCACCTGATGGGGCAGCCGTGTGTCTGCATCGCAGTTCGGAATCCCGCTATACGCTCTTCGCAGCGACTTGTTGGTTTGTCGTCTTGCTATGCGAGGTTCATGTTGAGTTTGTACATCTTGCGACAAGTGTGTGCGTATGCTACAGATGTTTCATATCCTGTCGTTGGGTATGCCGTACCATCCTTCGTCTAATACTTCTGTTATTATTATTTTGGAGTTACCGCCCTGAAATTGCACAGGGGGTCATGACGGACGCCTAAGTGGGGAGCTCCGGAATGATTTTAATCGCCTGTTTTCTTCCTTCTTTCTTTTATTTTTATGCGTACGCAAACATTGGTACACAAGTGGCTGCAGCATTCCGGCTATCGAACTTGCGACGTTCCGCTACCGTGGGGAGTCTTCGTAATATTTGACGTGGCACTCGCAGATGACTCGCCCATTTTCAGACTTATGAGAGTGCATGTTTCAAATATCAAAGGAAATTATTGATTAAGTTGCAAGGAACATCGCTTTCCCTGAAGATAAAATTTGTTGTTAAACAGAACTCGCCCGGGGGTTCCGAAAACGAACGCGTCAACGCTGCCTGATCGGGGCAATCAGTCTACTATACACCTAGGCAACCAACCAGGAGGCAGCAAGTTGTCAATGCTGAAGCGCGTCAATCTTCAGCTAGGGGCGGCAGGAAGCTCGAGTGCTGGTTATAGGAAAATTAACTTATGCGAAGATCCGGAAGGCGGTATAAGGCCACGAAAGGCGAAGTTGGTGCCCTACACCGACTGGCCTGTAATGGAAGCGTTAAAAAAAAAAAAACTTTGCAACTGTAAAAAAAAAAAAAAAACATACAAGAAAGAAATGGCCGGCGTTGTCTCAATCGTTTCAGGTACGCGCTACACCCCTAGCTCCCAGCGCCAACCACTTCTCTATTTGCCGCGCTCAATCTATTGTTGAACGTGGCGTGATTGAGTCCTCGATCCGAAATAGAAGCTAGGGCTGGCAGTCGCACGAATCCGCGGGCTTGATGATCTCCGCAGGCTGTATCTGTGAACCCTGCCTGTTCGCTGAAGGGGCCCATCCAGTGTCAACGTTCGGGAGCTTCATGCAGCTCGCTCGTTTCTCCATCTACAGACTAGTCGAGTTCGTTTCCATTACCGCATCCTGCTTAACTGTTTGGCGCGGTATACGTATACGACAACCGCCAGGCTGTATATACCAGCAGCGGCTCGCACGTGCATGCAGCTGCCGAGATACGCGCCTGAACGCGTACGTGCGTGTGCACGCACGTGACCCGCGTCCAATCGATAACTGCCTGCGCGCCAGATCGCGAATGCTGCGGGCTGCTGCACCCTCGGGAACCGATCGCT